>NC_059355.1:41641015-41998015 GCF_019703515.2 Myxocyprinus asiaticus
TTCAGCTCCACACTTAGGTCTTGTCTAGGTGCCATCTCGATATTGGGCAGCCAAAGCCTCTGAGTGAGCTAACACCAACCAATCGTTGAGATAATTCAAAATGCGGATGCCTTGAAGCCTCAAGCGCGTCAGAACTGCGTCCATGCATTTTGTGAAAGTGCGTGGTTCCAGTGCAAGTACGAACGGAAGGATACAAAATTGGTACGCTTTGCCCCCAAAAGCGAATCTGAGAAAATGGCTGTTTTGTTTCGGCGCAATCTGAATATGGAAATAAGCATCCTTCAAATCTATTGTCACAAACCAGTCCCCCGGCTGTACTTGTGACATTATTTGTTTCTGCGTCAGCATTCTGAATCGACATTTCATTAGGGTGAAATTCAAAGGTCTCAAATCCAGAATGGGACGCAAGCTACCGTCTTTTTTCAGGACCAGAAAATAACGGTTGTAAAAGTCGCAATATCTCTGAGAAGGGGGAATCTCCTCTATTGCCGCTTTTTCTAAGAGAGAGTGAATTTACTGAATCAAAACTGGGGCTTCCCAAACAGAGACATCTGTCAGAACAACCCCATTGACTACTGGCAGAGCCCACCTGAATTGAATGACATAACCATGCTCTATCATTTGAAGTACCCAGTTAGAAATGCCCTGCAACTGCTGCCAAGCCGCTAGACAGGCAGACAGAGGAATTAATACATGGCTCTCGCCTGTAGCGCGATGTGTAACCATTAGATGGTGCTCTTGGCTTACTTTTGACAGCTGCCTCACAACGGGCTGCACAGCGGAGGGGGGCCTTTGTGCCTCTACTACTGTGGCTGGTTGAATGGGATTTAATAATGTTTCTGCCTTTATTGTATTCAGGCATAAATGATGAGTGCCCTGAAATGCATTTACAGCAGGGACACTGACAGAATAAACCTTTTTCCTGGTATTTTGAATGGGGAAGAGTGTGTGAACATTGCGGGGAATGTTTATTTGAGAAAACTGGTTCGCCACAACAGCCCCAGCATTCTTTATGGGGGGACAACGTGTAGTGCTTACGTTCACTGTGTGTTTTGTGTACACTTGTGCTTGATGAACATCGAATTCTGTTATGCATGTCTCGAGCCCCTTGGTCATGTAGACAGAGGCTGAATTCAGGAAGCATTTTTTTAATGTTTGCTCCCCAGAGCAAGCTGCAGGGGGAAAATGAACCATATTCTGGTTGTCGGGCGTTTGAGGCACAACAGCGAACTCATCCTAATACTAACCAAAGGGCAAACAGGGGAGAAACGGATATGTTCATACAGTCCAATTTCGTTCACTGAATATGGGCTCACCCTTCGTTACCCAGCAAGCCTGTCAGGCTCGTGTGTAGACCTATTTTTATTGTACATTGAGTTATATTATGCGTGCCCCGAGACCCTTGGTCATGGAGGCAGAGGCAAAACTCAAGCTGAAAATATTCAATGTTCATTCGCCAGTGCAAATTACGGGCAAATTACTGAGCTAAATTGGTTTATTGAAAAACTGGTTAGACACTAAACCGGTCACAGCATATAATGGGGGAACAAAGTGTAGTACTTGAGACAAAGTGCTTTTGCACACCGGATAGAACATTTAGTTGAGAATGCTCAACATTATTTATTTAGACAGACACAACTGCGAGTGTTTGAGGCATGAAGAACGGTGAACTTGACTCGATAGTGAACACCGCTTCATCAATAAGTACTTTAGCGGGCTTCGGCTGATCAGAAGACTGCGGTCCTCTGAACGGCGCCGATAAGAACCCCAAGCGCTCGTCTGTGAGATGCGATACATGTGGGGGGGAGTGTTTGCTAACCTTGATTTGTAGAAGGAGGCACAAAGTACGTTGTCTATCACCCTCGCAAACAAAAGCATCGCCTTGACCAACTCCTGTCCGTTCGCACTCCTATCTTCTCAGACACAAAGCTGAAATCCCAAAATGGCTCCAGCACACGGAGCTCCAAATCTGGAGGCTGTAGAACTGGGGAAAGCACCTTGTGTTAAGAAATTGCGAGCCTCGACGAAGCACCGTTGTCCTCGTCGGTTCCTTTTAATGTTTGGAAAAACCCACATTGAAACTGCTCTGAAATTTACATTGTGTCAACGACGTCCTTACATGTTTGCCACTCAAAACGGAGAAACGCTTCGACGTGAGTTGCTAGAAACAAACTCAATTCATGCACTGAAGAACAGAGAATCTGACTCGATTCTTTATGGAGCCCGTGACGTAGCTCTCTAGGGGGCGTCGCTTAAGCGTCATCAGCCAATAAATTACCGTGACTGCATAAGGGCTTCAGACCATGTGACACTCGGAATGTGTCCCAAAGCGATCATACGCAGCTCGAGTTCCACGAAAGGGAACTGGCAATTTGGTTTAATTCAGCTTAGGCCAGCATGAATTTCCTTGCCAGTGTATACTGGTTAGTGCTGGTTTGGTGCAAGTCTAGGAAGAACATTACAATCCTGTTCATATAGTTTCTTATGTTCTTAGTTACACAAATTTTCAGTATAAACCATGTCTCAGATGTTTCTTGTAAATGTCCTTAGAAGAAATAATAAAGACACAAATGAGATTTCATACAGTTTGAGTATAAAGCTTATTATCATTAAAATTATTGTAAACTAACCCTTTAAAAGTGGATGAGAGAGAGGAGGAACACGATGCAAGCTGAAACGTTGCACGCGCATTACCCACTGCGCCGCAGCCGTTAGATCTTTTGTTTGAATATATATACTGTAATTGGAGAATGTTTACAGCTGCAGCAGTTATTTGTTTGGTTGCTTGCTTTTTGTTTTGTTTTGTGTATTTATTTATTTATTTATTTTGAGCGTGTTTGGATTCAAAAGACCATCAAATTAAACACTAAGGTACATTTTTGCCTCAATATTTGAGCAATTGCTAATTGAATCATAACCCAGATTTTTTTCAGTACTGGTGTATATACAGCCGAAGGCAAGGTGGTAAAATTTACAGTATATTGTGATACTTACAACATTGCGATTTTAACATTTTGTCTCTTGAAACTGAACGTTTTTTGATTCAGCTTTATATAACGCTGTTCTGTTTGACTGAGTGTTAAGTGGAAGAGATTGTGAAGAGCATGTTTAAGAGCTTTTTGAAGTATATTAGATGCACTGAGACTGCAAAAGTCTCAGTAAAATCAACAGAATTTTTGTTATTCTAGTCATGCTTCCATTTCAGGAGCAAATGTTTCGAAATGAAAAAGAATACACTAACAAATATCAAGGTCATGCTCCTCTACATGTTACATGATTTTCACAATTGTTGTTTTTGTCTCATTCTTATGTTTATGAAAACAACAATAGAGACACCGGAGAGGGGCAGTAACCAATTTGTCACTGAATAAATTATGATTGAGCCAAATCAGATTAAATCTGGCCTGGAGAGACTATAGGCTAATGTTTCAGACTTCAATTTAAAATTCCCAGAGTTTTCCTATTTGATTTCCTATTAACACCTTCATTTTTTGACCAACAAAAAATAAAAAATAAAAAAAAAATAAAAGGACATACAGTAATGGCTTGCCTTTGCTTCCATAGTTGTCTTTGTGCCAGCACTAAGTGCTTTTTGGGAGATCTTCTTGGGGATTCCCTACAAAGTTCTTTTCCTACTTAAGCTGCTCTCCAGACTTATATCCTAGTTGATGGTTTCCGACTGTCCTCATTAGCTGTTATAATCTGGAGATGAGGAGACCAGCACTCAGCTTCATCTCACTGGTAAATTATGAATATGTCATCGTTCGCACAGGCTGGATGGAGAGCTTGGAGTCAGGGGCGAGGGACTCGTGTGCTCATCTAAGGTTAGTTGTGCTCTCCAAGTATGTTCAAGAGCACAGACCGCACCACCAACTCTAGGATTCTCCTCTGTTTGAACCGGTCACCATCAAGAACTAATTGAATGTGTCAGCATTGCTTACTCTGCCGAAAAGTCCATTTTAGGCCAACACAAATTTCCTTGCTGGTTTTTACTGGTTAGTGCTGGTTTGGTGCTAATCTAGATAGAGCATTATTATGATGTTCACATACATTGTGAAATTGTCATTTACGCTACCTTGTCTCAGATGGCTCTCGTAAATTTCATTATGAGAAATAAAAAAAGACACAAATAAGACAAATGAAATATTTAGCTATAAAAATATTGTGGATTGCTTAGCTGAGATAATTTGGTCTTTTAAGAATTTGATGAGAAATGTTTGCGTTCATAATGAAATCTCTGACTTTTAATTGCAGACTTTGATCTCTTGACAAATTTTAGCACTTTTTGTGACATTTTTTAGATCTCTTCTGCAAATCTGGGGGAAAGACTTGAGATAATTAGGGTCTGTTTGTCAGGAGAAAAATAAAAAACATTGCAGAATTAAGCAGGCCACATATGTTGGCGACCAAACATGCTTGTTTTTGTCAGCACAGTATGTGTTGCTTTAGACTGACTTTAATTCCAGTCTTCGTTGACACCTCACATTTTGTTTGTTGACACCATGATCTGAAATTCATTCACAACCTCCATGTAAAAAAAATCTGTTAGAATTGCTCTAAACTCCAGCGTATATGCACTGTGAAAATCTTTGCAATGTATGACTGAAGTGAGTGCGAGTAGCTTTATAAAGAGAAGGCCGAACAAATGTATCTTATAACTTTCAAGCATCACCAACAGCTGCAAAACCAGGAAAGCTGCACAAAAGCAGGTCACTCCTTGATCTAGATAAGACAATGTGCTGGCCTATTTGTTGGCAGTCTCTGGAGGTAGGGTGCATATTGGAGGAGCGAGGGAGAAGGGGGAAGAAGGAAAAAACCTCACTACTATCATTGAAAAACAGTATTTAACCTGCTTTGTAGTGACCTGAATTTTTTTAGTGCATATACTTTTAAAAATCCCAACCAGATCTCATGAAAATTATGTGACTGTGGCGACATATTTGCTAAATTATATTACATGGTTCCTTACATGTATCGTGGCAGTTCCGAGGTGAAACTTCCACCGTGTGGGGCTAAAAGCGAGTTTTTTTAAGGGTAGTGCTCTATTGAGTTTAAATCAGCAAAACCAACCTGCCTACCATAAACCCTAAACCTAACCAAAAGTGTCATAAAAAGCAAATGTGAGATTAAAAATGCAACCACATCATTTTGCTGTGCTTCTATAACACTTTCAGATCACATGTCGAATCGCAAGCGCTTCAGGACTCTTACCCTGGTCCATTGCAAGTGCAATACTCTATCTGTCACTACTGAGTAATTTGATCATGCTCGAACAAGCTTGTAAATGCAGCTGGTTTTGTAATGCAAATGTTAAAATGTATTGCCTTAGAAATCGTGCACTGTAGTAAAGTGTTTAGATGCCATAAGAAAGCATTGTGTGAGGAACAGGGCAGAAAGTGTTTATGAACTGATAAATCTGCAGCTTTACTCGTGATTTGTATGAAACTGAATAAAAGTCATTGTTGTGGTAGCGCCTCTAGTGTTAATTTTACCAGGACACTGTGCCGATGCAACAAGCCGCTAAAATAAAATATAGTATCATGATTCTATGGCATCAAATTTCGTCACGTTCTTTTCTTTAGTAAACTGTTTCTATTGCTTGATTTTATTTGTTATCATCAGATAAAATAAACACAGAGTGGCAGATGCTCATTATAATCATGTTACAATTCCACACAAAAAAAATGACAAAGACAATTTGGCACTTCGTGGGTGTTAATTTTGGACCATGCTTATGACAATTTACATGTATATATATCATATGGTATGTGTAATGTAACATGTATGTTGTGTTCCATCCAGCTGTGTTTGAATACAAGTATGCATCCTTATCTTGTGCTGTCTGCTGTTGGTAAGTGTGGTTTGTTGCCTGTACAGCTGGAGTAGTTCTTACTGCCCCCTGCTGTTTGAGACTCATAAAAACTTGAAGGTGGCTCGAACTGCTCCGATGGTAGGAAAATTAATTATTGCGGTAATGTTTTATATAATTACTCACACTGAATTAACATTAAATTTACAGCCCTAGTAAATTAATTTGCATGGCTTTGGAAACAATTTATAAAGTTGCATGGGTAATATTCTGGAGGCACAGAAACATGGTATTTGTAACAAAAAAAATCTTTTAACTGTTTTCTTTGTGGATAGACTTAAGCACAACATTTCATTGTGCCAATGTTACTCCAGAAAGTCTCTTAAAATCCGTATTGGGTGTGAGCTGACTGCAGTTTGTTGAAAGTGGAGGTTGAAGTGGAGGCTGTCAAGACAAAATATCCATAGCAATGTGCAAAAAAACTCTGAGAAACCTTCAATACTGTTCCAAAATTGCACTCTTTCCCAAAATTGTCTCTGTAAGAATGTCTAGATCATCTTACATAACGCACTTAAAATCTCTTCACAAATCTCAAGTCTTTAATAGCTGCAAGATTGTTGATTGCTGGCTTCAAAGCACTGGCATGCAGTTTGAAGTAATATTATCATGTTTGCTGTTTGTCTTGCAGAGTTGCTGTATTGGAAAGTGGAAGCCTTCGAATATCCAACGCCACCAAAGCAGATGCTGACACGTACACGTGTGTCGCCCGCAACCAGTTTGGCATGGCCAGCAGCTCAGGAAATCTGCTTGTTAAAGGTATTTGCTTGAATTCAGCAGTTCAGTCAGTTCTCTGAAAATCTTTGCATAATGTGTTAGTCTATATTTAGTTTTATACTGTAAGTTTGATAACTGATGTTATTTTAAAAAGTGATGTACTTTTTGTCAATGGGTTAAAAAAGTGTAAAATCTAGTTATTTTTGCAGTTTATTTTGGCACCTTTTATGGTACAGAAGTTGTGCATGTTTAACCTTTTAACAAAAAAGGTATTCTGAGTTATTTCCCCACTTAAGTCACATTAAAATAACTACAACACTCTTTCCTGCATGCTTAGCAGTAGTATTGCTAAGACAGTATATGATTAAGAACATATCGATATCTGGTCTTTGGCAAGTGGAATACTTTTATTTCCTAATTAGATGAAGGAGTGTAGTGTCGGAGCATCAGCACAGGGGACCAAGAAGGACTCAGATCACACTTGTTTTGAGTCACTGGAGCAGTGAGTTATTACACTGAATTAAATATGAATGAGAGGTGGGTGTGCGGTCACAGCATGTTCACTTAGGAGTGTTCTAAAGCTGGGGGAATTTTCAGGATGTAAGCACAACTTCTCCACACCCTCTGCGACATGTGTGTTTTACCACCCTCTTTTCTTTCTCAAACTCTCTTATTTAAAATGTGAAAAGTGAACATGTGCAGTTGTTACCTTAAGAAGATATAGCTACCTTATCTAACCCTTAAATATGACTTTCTGTGGAGAAACCTAATGTAGTCAGGTTGATTCAGTCATAAAACAATTTTTTTTACTTGAGTAAAAGCCATTAAATGATCATTTTTTCACATGAAGCACAATTTTTTTATTTATTTTTTTAATGACATGACATTCATTTTTTTCTTTTTTTTTCTATTAAGGTATTCAGAAATACTTAAAAAATGCAGTTCATACAGACAATGACTTGAATACACCTCCTCTATGATGAACATGTTTTCAATTTCTAAATTAAAATTAATTTTGATATTTGTTGAGAGGACTTAGAAATAAATTAATGTGTAATTAATTAATAGACAAAAAAAAATATTGAAAATGTAAATAGATTATCAAAAAGAAATATATCCTAGAAAAAAATACAAAATAATGAAAATTTATATTGGGAAGTTTATGCACGTGGTGTATTCAATGTATAAGGAAAATATGTCATTTTATATATATATATATATATATATATATACTACCGGTCAAACGTTTTGAAACACTTACTCATTCTTTATTTTATATATATATATATATATATATATATATATATATATATATATATATATATATATATATATTTTTTTTTTTTTTCACATTTTAGAATAATAGTGAAGTCATCAAAACTATGGAATAACAAATGGAACTATGGGAATTATGTTGTGATTAAACAAAATCTAAAATAAATCAAAACTGTGTTATATTTTAACATCTTCAAAGTAGTCACCATTTGCCTAGAATTTGCAGACATGTACTCGACATTTTCTCAACCAGCTTCTTGAGGTATCACCCTGGGATGCTTTTTAAACAGTATTGAAGGAGTTCCCATCTATGTTGGGCACTTAGTGGCTGCTTTTCTTTATTATTTGGTCCAAGTCATCAATTTCAAAAACTTTTTTTATTTATTTTTTTTATTACATTTTAGTTTTATAATGAAATAAATTAATATGTTGGCACAATTATATTTTTGTCTACAAAACTAATTTCAAACATTTAAGCATACGCCTTCAGATCAAAAGATTTTTAAGATCATGAGAAACATTTCAGTCAAGTGTTTCAAAACTTTTGTATTACTGAATATTTTTTGACAATTATATATTTTAGAGTCATTAGATCAAATTCGCTTTGCTGAAAATGCAAGAAACATTTTTCAAAAGATTATAAAACCAACATAAATACAGAGATTACATTTCTATTAACGTGGCACATACAATTTAATCTATATTTTAAAGATTTCTCTTTTCATCATCTCAGACATGCTTATTTGTCTTTGACCCATATACTGTACATACATTTAAGAAAACAATTATTTAAGTATGAGGTACTATTTAGGTATCATATTTATTCTCTAAACTTTATTTAAAAAAATATACATTAGTTTTAGCTTTACATTTCATTCTATGAGTTGCAGTTAAGTAAAAACACTTCTATCAGGAAGACTCGCAGACTTGAGAGAAATTTAAGATGACATTTATTGATGAATATAAAACAGAAATGTAATGTCTCTCTTTGGCGTAAGCCCCATCTGGTGGTCCGAAGAAGTTGTACTCGGAACCATCTTATCCTGCCGGAGATAGGAGGCAGGGGCGAGGAGTCTACCCCCGTGCAGGACGGCACTCAACTGGTGGTGGTGGGGTGGTGGAGCATGCCATGTTAGCATGCTGAAACGCAATGTGATAGATTGTGAACAGACTTATAAGGCATTGGTTTACATGTGATTGGCTAGGATTTACCTAGCTAATGATGTGATGATGTAGTCTTCCCACTGGAACTACGCTGCGCTTACATTTCCATCCATGTTGTATAAACTCTTAAATAAATGTTCTGAACAACAGTTCCAGAGGATCTTTTTCATTTCATCCTTCACAAAACAAAGCTTTAGGTCTATAAAAAGCTCTATATCCATTGCCTCCCTCGCAAAACTTATAAAAGTAAATAACAATAGGGTTTCTTGCACCATAAGTGCTAAGTTTAGTCTACTTCATTAACCTTTGTCAAGCATTGAAACCCCAAATCATTGTCTGACAAGGGGAGATCCATCAAAAATTCAATAAACATTGATCCCCCTCATTTTATATTTGTATGTATTATGTTGTCAAGTTATTGACACGATGCAGGGGGATATGGCGGTTAATGGTGTTAATGGTGTTAATAGAAAGACGGAGTGGACCAGAGCACCTTAAAGGGGTCATGAATAGGAAAATCAAACTTACCATGATATCTTGACATATAAGAGTTCATAGCACTATAAAAACATATTGTAAATTTCAGAACCGAAAACTTCTTCGTTAGTCCAAAAAAAGGCTTTATTGAAACCAAGGTGCCAAAATGACTTGTTCTCTACTTCCTCCTCGCTAATACGTCATAGTGAGTTATTACACCAGCACAGGCCAGCCTCTGCATAAACAGATCAAGGTCTACTTTATCGCCGACACTGCTTAGGCCAGCCCACCAGTCTTGAGGTTAGAGTAGAGCGGTGAGATTATTTTTGGAGCAACAGGAGGTGTCACGATGGCCACGAAAATGTCAAAACGTTGTGCAGTGCCAGGTCCCAACATTAAGAAAAAATGTCTGGGCCTGGGTAGCTCAGTGGTAAAGATGCTGGCTACCACCTGGAGTTCGCTAGTTCGAATACCAGGGCATGCTGAGTGACTCCAGCCAGGTCTCCTAAGCAACCAAATTGGCCCGGTTGCTAGGGAGGGTAGAGTCACATGGGGTAACCTCCTCGTGATTGCTATAATGTGGTTCGTTCTCGGTGGGGCACGTGGTGAGTTGAGCGTGGTTGCCACGGTGGATGGCATGACGCCTCCACACGCGCTCAACAAGCCACGTGATAAGATGCGTGGGTTGACGATCTCAGACGCGGAGGCAACTGGGATTCGTCCTCCGCCACCCGGACTGAGACGAATCACTACGTGACCATGAGGACTTAAAAAAGCACATTGGGAATTGGGCATTGGGAGAAAAACAGAAAAAAATCACAAAACAAAAAAAGAAAGCGTGGCTGATGTTTATTTTTAATGAAGTCCCGGATCGTGCCGGTAAGAACATGTTTGTTTGCTCACTTCATTTTACTGATGATTCTTTCACAAACAAGACACAGTTCGAAGCAGGCTTTGCAGAGAGACTTAAATTCAAAGATGATGCAGTGCCAACTATATTGGACCCGACAGTGATGTCGCAACAAACAAGTGTGAGTATCCATGTTAATTGTTTTGCTTCGTATGTTACAGACTGTTAGATGTGTACTGAGTATTTGATTTGATCCTAGTGATTTTAGACGCTCGTGTATTAGTTTTAATGCACAGGGATCTCTAAGCAGCATATATTTTCTTGTTCTGTTGGCATGATGGCACAATTGCCACAGATGCACCTAAAGAGTATTGCTATCAATATATTTAGACAATCTCTTTCCTTTTTATTGAAAACGTGACTCATTGTAATGAATAACGTATGCGTTTTTCACCACACTGAATATATGATGAAAGATGATTATATGATGAACGACAGTGCGCCAAACACTGGTGAATGTATCCTGTATACATTTACATGTTGCACGGTTAGTGTATCCTTTCACAGTTATAAATGTGATAGCACCATGTATTTACACTTTATTTGGTACTGTCATGTGTTACACAGCATTTGTAAAACACAGAAATGTTTCACAGCCCCAACTATGTAACAAGATACACACCGTTGTGTCGCGTCTTAGTTTAAACAACAATAAAAGTAAGACCTATTACACAAATAGACAAGTAAATTACAGTGATTACTTACCACGCTGTCACAGACTGCAGTATCCGTGGTGTTTGTGAAGGGGGTTAATTTTCTTCAAATTCGGGATCAGACTCTGGCTCAAACATGTATGGATGAATTCCTCCGGTTGTCATTTTTTTAACCATCCGAAGTTTTCAAAACAACCCCACATGCGCGTAAAGGCAGGGGCATTTACACTTATCCAAATGCAAAGATGTTACCCAATCACAGCAGTTGGCGTTTCAAGAACACACGCCCCAAAAAACGGAGCGTTTGAATCAGAGGCACAAAAACTGGATAGAAAATGACCAATTATTCCTAAATTATGACTACTTTTAATGAAAAAAAAATCACACTAACATTGTAAGTGGACAATCCAATTCATGACACCTTTAAACGTGATAGATAGATAGATGCAGTGGGGCTGGACACTTTTGACTTGCCAAAGATGTCAACAGAAGTGATAAGCCACTGGCAGCTATATGACAGTGGCCGTTTTCTCTCCATTAGTATGTCAGATGGGTGTACACATGCTGCATCAGCAAAGGGCACTCATGATCAACCATACATTCAAACCTAGACACCTTCAGAGACAAGCTAAATCCCTTTCACTCCACAACAACCAGCCTGATCTCATGAAAATTACATGACTGTGCATGCAACATTTTGACAAAATGATATAACTTGGTTCCTTACATGTATCGTGACAGTTTCAAGTTGAAATATCCACTGTGTGGCACTAAAAGCGAGTTAAATGTTTACTGTCAGCCCAACATGACGTGACGCGATGGATGCATCCAGTGTTGACAACATCATTGATTATAATGGGAGTGATTTGCTTTTGTCACATTGCGCCATGCTGCTCACATCTGGTGTAGACAGGGTGTTACCGACAGTGTCATAAAAAGCAAATATGACATGAAAAATGGAATTAAAGCAACCACATAATTTTTTATGTCATAAGATAGCATTTTGTGAGTAACAGGGGAAAATGTAAGTGTTCTGAACTGAACATCTGCCTTTTTACTCTGGGTTTGTGCGAAAGTAAATAAAAGTCGTTGTTGTAGCGCTTCTGATGTTTATTCTTGAGATGCGTACAACGATCCACGTACAAAAATTATTTAGCAAATATGCAGTTATACAGGTGCATCTCAATAAATTAGAATGTCGTGGAAAAGTTCATTTATTTCAGTAATTCAACTCAAATTGTGAAACTCGTGTATTAAATAAATTCAATGCACACAGACTGAAGTAGTTTAAGTCTTTGGTTCTTTTAATTGTGATGATTTTGGCTCACATTTAACAAAAACCCACCAATTCACTATCTCAAAAAATTTGAATATGGTGACATGCCAATCAGCTAATCAACTCAAAACACCTGCAAAGGTTTCCTGAGCCTTCAAAATGGTCTCTCAGTTTGGTTCACTAGGCTACACAATCTGCTGATCTGACAGTTGTCCAGACAACAATCATTGACACCCTTCACAAGGAGGGTAAGCCACAAACATTCATTGCCAAAGAAGCTGGCTGTTCACAGAGTGCTGTATCCAAGCATGTTAACAGAAAGTTGAGTGGAAGGGAAAAGTGTGGAAGAAAAAGATGCACAACCAACCGAGAGAACCGCAGCCTTATGAGGATTGTCAAGCAAAATCAATTCAAGAATTTGGGTGAACTTCACAAGGAATGGACTGAGGCTGGGGTCAAGGCATCAAGAGCCACCACACACAGACGTGTCAAGGAATTTGGCTACAGTTGTCGTATTCCTCTTGTTAAGCCACTCCTGAACCACAGACAACGTCATTTTCCCTTCCACTCATGTCACCATATTCTAATTTGTTGAGATAGTGAATTGGTGGGTTTTTGTTAAATGTGAGCCAAAATCATCACAATTAAAAGAACCAAAGACTTGAACTACTTCAGTCTGTGTGCACTGAATTTATTTAATACACGAGTTTCACAATTTGAGTTGAATTACTGAAATAAATGAACTTTTCCACGATATTCTAATTTACTGAGATGCACCTGTATAAGAGAAGTATAAATCTGTGATTACCTTGCCTTGAAAATCTCATTAATTCATTATAAAATGTATCAGAATTTAAAGGAATATTCCAGGTTCAATGCAATTAAGCTCAATCAACAGCATTTGTGGCATAATATTGATTACCACAAAAATTAATTCTTAAAAAAAAGCAAAAATCAAGGTGACAGTGAGGCAATGGAAGTAAATAAGGCTAATTTTCTAACGTTAAAATACTCTTTTTCAAAAGTGTAGCCACAAGACATAAACAATATGCATGTTAACATGATTTTAGTGTGATAAAATCACTTACTAACCATTTCTGTGTAAAGATTTAGCCAGTTTTACAACTTCGTTGTCATGACAATGTAATGTCAATAAACCCTAAAATGACTGTAAAATTATGTTTTAAACAACTTCACAGCTCAAATAATACAGAGTTTTGGAAATATGTTTTTTTGGTAATCAACATTAAGTCTTGGAAGTTAATGCAATATTTAGAAGTCATAGAAACTCATGTAAATCTCTATTGAATATAAATTGTTCAAGTTATGCCAAGCTCTAAATTACATAATTGGCTAGAAATTGCTTTGTTAAATCTCTATAATATCTTATTTTTTGCGTGTAATTTTTTTAAATTCTTCATCCTTCAAGTCATGGAAAGATTATAGAAATTAATTGGTCAAAAGTTATGGGAACCCTGTATTTCATATGTATTGAGCATTAATGATAATTATGTGGTAATTCAGAAATATTGAGCATTCGTATGTCTCTAATAAATTGTTTACATAAGCTGTCTAAACGTCGATATTTTACGCATCAGTGGCCCTTATCCATTCAAAACTGAAAACAATGTACATGCACACTTTACCTACAAATACTAATGAACTCACATAGGCCACTGAGTGCATGTGTTTGTTCTCTGTTTGAAGTTTAAAGCTGTCTTCTGCCCCCGAAAAAACTGTAGTGACTGAGCATACTGTCATGTTTACTTAAAGGTTCAATCCATTTCAGTTTCAATCTCTAAGGCCTTCTTGAGATACCAGCTCGACAGCTCTCTAATAAAGCACCTTGGAGGTAGCTCTCCTTTTGTTGGTTGCTATAGTGACTGCTTTGATTGTTTCATTTACCCTTTTTTAAGATGCAAATGCAAATGAGTCATATCATTATTCTTTAATGCAGCTGATTCTTCTATATTTAGAAAGCATCCAGAAGTGCTGCTTCGCATTTTACCAATAATATTTATATCAAAAAGCATATTTCAGGAGCATAAACCAGATATTTGTTAATGCAGAAGAATAATTTGTTTTTTGTGCCAGTTACTTGTAAAATCTTAATTTCTCTGTGATCTGATTAATAATTAAAAAATGCATTACTTGCATTATAGATGATATATATGCAGTCGAGGAAGCATACAGAGAGATAGATGAGTGTCTTAGAAATATTTTATACTGAAACTTCACTCCATGCTTTCATCTAAATAATTTTCTTCTCGCCAGGTGAAAACATGCAAGTGGGAGTGTCAAACATTTATGCATATTTTTCACTTTCTAACCCTGACATATTTAATTATTCAAGAACAGAATCCTTTAATCTTGAATTATTTCATCAAAGAATAACATTCCACAGATAATTTCACGTCCCAAAGTTTGAAAAGTTTGCTCATTATTATTATGAGCCGTTCAGTATAAATTGCCGTCTCTAAAAATAAAATGATGTCCTTAAAGGTTCTCATGTCTTATTTCTCATTTGCTCTACTTGCATAGCAGACTACAGAAATATGTGCTGTTTTGTCAAGAAGTAATTCGGTCAATGTCATTCATTGTTCTTAACATATGGATTCAAGACCTCTTATTACTTATTACTTATCTTTTTATGCATTTTAAAGGGATAGTCCATCCAAAACTGGACATTTTGTCATCATTAACTCTCCCTCATGTTGTTCCAAACCCATATGACTTTCTTTCTTCTGTGGAACACTAAAGCAGATGTTTGGCAGAATGACAGCTTCAGTCACCATTCAATTTCATTGCATCTTTTATCCATACAATGAAAGTGAATAGGAATTGAGACTGTCATTCTGCCTAACATCTCCTTTCTTGTTTACCACAGAAGAAAGAGAATCATACAAGTTTGAAATGACAAGAAAAAAATGATTAAATTGAGTAAATAATGACAGAATTTTCATTTATAGCTGATCTGTCACTTTAAATATAAATACTGTGCAAGAACTAAATTTCCATTGTTTGTTAGCTTTTAAAACTTCCAAGAGAGGACTACATTTCAATAACTTAATCTCTGAAACAAACAAGTTTCTCTGCAGTCTAACGGGATTGTGATTAACCCTCATTCTGCCTGATTAATTCAAGGCACTGTTTGCCTTCTGCATGTTGTTTGTTGGTCAAGTCATCTCACACCTTTTATTCCATTATTTCTCTTCATTAATGCAGTTCTCAAACATGTCCACTCTGTCATTATCAATGACATTTATCTACACATTTTGTTATGTGTCTGAAGACAGGAGCGGCCCATTAAATTGGTTATCAATGAGCATTCGGGAGAAAATCTGAATGAATTGCATGATTATCTTCAAATTTATATTTCTGAGAAGGAGTCATGAGCATCTTTCTGACATCCAGCCTAACCATTTACTCTTTATTGTGCTGGCTACATGTTTTTCATCCTTCGCTGACATACAAATGTTCACCTATAAGATCTAGCTCCTTACAGTCACTTTCATTAAGGCGGCGAGGCTAAGACGATAATTTACTGTACATCTGCAGTTTCATTTAGGAGTGGAAACCTGCTTTGCCTGTGTACATCAGCGTCTATCGCAGCCCTTATGGAAGATGACAGTGGTTTATTTAAATTGACTGTGGTGATATGAGGGCTGAAAAATATCTGTCACATTAGATTCCCTGTGGATAAATTGTGCATAAACCCCCATGCCAAACAGCGGTCAGAAACAGAGTATCGTGTCAGCCCTGGTGATGTCCCAATCATGGGAACGCAGAGAGGAAATTACCCAGATTAATTAGTCTTAATTAGAAATTGGTTTTGCTGGACAGAGATTAACTGGGGATCAAATTATGTGTTTGGGATGTTGGACAGTGATGTCAGTACTGGTGAGAGATGATTCTCGTTATGAGTTTCTTCGGTGTTGCATGTGATGTAAACAGTACCCCAACATCACTCCACCCACTTAAAGTTGCAGTGCACATAATCAACAAGTAAACTAGGCTGTAGGACTCTTCGGTGGTTATGTTCTAATATAAGCAATTACTGTATACTCATACTATATAAGTATATATCTATATACTGAATATATACAGTATATATATATACATATATAAAATATAAGTGTAATTTATTGTTTATTGTTATATTCTAATAAAAACAATCATGTGAACCATGCATATTCAATATCCAATAACAAAGCACAACTAGGTCAGCACACTGTTCTCAAATGTTTTTTTTAATATTTAAAAAAATTACATTTAGTTATTTACTTAAAAAATTATATATATATATATATATATATATATATATATATATATATATATATATATATATATATAATAAATGTATTCTATAACTAATTTAATAAATATTAGTACATTTAGTAAAAAAATTACATCATTATTTATTATATTTTATTTTTAATTCAAATACACTTATTTTTTCTAAGCATTTTTATACATTTATTTGTTAATTTGTATTAAAAATAATGTTTAGATAACACTTCAGCTGACCTTGTTATGGTTTGTTATCTGTATATATATTCTAACTGAGTACACCCTTTTTTGTTCTCACATTTACACTACTCTTAAATACCACTTTATATTTTTTCTAGCTTTATAATTTTACTACCACTTGTTCTTTTAATTACAGTATGTTTGTGCTACTTCATGTATTATTTTCATGTGTAATTTATTTTTATGGTAAGAAAAAAAAAATTAAATGTCAACAAGTAGGCTATTACTGTTTGAATGTAAAGCTTTTCATTAAAGACTTTTTTAATTGTAATTTGTTGGAATTTTGCCGAATGCTCTTTTGAAAAAGGACTAACACTGTCAAAAGGTTGCACACGCATCTATCTGGTAGAAGAGGCTCTATTTCAATTATTATGTTGTGCTGTTTTCAACCTGTGTTGTCTAGAAACTGCTTCAAAAAAGGGACTGTAAAATCCTCAGGGTTATCACAGAGGGTGGAAACTCAATTGGAAGAAGTGGCAGTGGTCAGGCCTTTTGTCAGCTTCCTTTTGGTGTGATTTTGCAGAGGTATTGGAGTGAAGACAAGAAGCCCTGGACATTTCTAAACTGCTTTAGAGTGTGTATTAGGAGAGAAAAAGATATTAAGACAGGGGAAAGTTATACAACATTATCTTGGTCAGGAATCTTAAATGTGCTGGTATTTGTAAGCAGTAGGAAAAATATTATGTACTCTTAACCCTTCCATTGTCCTAAGGGCTCAAAAATGACATATGCTGGCATATGCACCTAAAAATATACATACAAACCACATGTAGAATTTTTCAACAGGTACGCTAGTAAATGAGTTAAAACATGTTAATAGGACAAAAAACATTAATTAATGAATATTCGTAAATTTCATTTGATAAAATACGATTGTGATTTGTGTTTAAAAATAAGTAATTAAATAATAATTGTATTTAGATACCCAGTGAGCAAGCCGAAGGTGACTGTAGCAAGGAACATAAAACTCCATAAGATGTTGGTTAATAGAGAAAAATAACCTTGGGAGAAACCAGGCTCACTGTGGGGGCCAGTTCCCCTCTGGTTAACATCATGAATATAATGCCAATATTACTTAATTATGTATAGTGCAAGTCGTGGTTTACAATTATTAAACTAAGTAAGTGCTAAGGGTCAGTGTTTAAACAAAGATTTTGTAAGAAATGTAAGATTAATGACTAACGTCTTTGAAGATCATCCTGGATTAACTGCAGATGTTCACATAGATGCATTGTCCTTTGTTAGTTGGCTGATGAAGGCTTTTGCTGGAAATTAATTGATAGTCTATGTATTCCATTATAAGAGTGTAGTCCATCATTAGACCAAGGTGATGCAGGCAGAGATCAGTGAGTTGCATCGCAGTTCAACCGGCCGGTAATTTCGTTGAGGTCTATCCTAAATCCAAGGTTCAGACAATGGCATATGATGTATCCCGTGTCTTGTGGTTGGAGTTGGCATCAGTTCATCCTCTGAAGTCCATCGTAATAGACTGAAGTGATGTTTGGCTGGATTTAGTCATCATCACTCAGAGACACATAGCAGTGGAGTCCAACACGAAGCAGGAATGGAGCTGGATCCAGACGGTTCTGGTGACCTCAGGATAGGAGTCCCGAGGTTGAGACAGGGATACAAATAGGATAAAATTAGCACAGATGCTATTCAATTTATTGTTGTGTTATAGATCATGATCAGTGTTTCTGGTTTCTGGTTCCGGCAGACCTAACTAAAGTAGCCTAATTGTGAGTTGAAGGATAAATTAGGTGTATGCCTGGCTAAATAGATGAGTCTTTAGTCTAGACTTCAACTCAGTGAGTGTGTCTGCATCCTACTCCTTTTGTGGATTTTGATATTTTAGGAACTATTAACAGGCCAGACGTTTGCGATCGTAATGAACGTAATGGAATATAGCATGGTAGAAGGTCACTTAAGTACTGCGGAGCTAGACCATTCCAAGCTTTGTATGTGGTTAACAGAATTTTTAAATTAATACGAAATTTAACAGGTAGTCAATGTAACGACGATAAATTGGGGCTAATGTGATCATATTTCTTGGTTCTAGTCAGCACTCTGGCTGCTGCATTTTGAACCAATTGAAGTTTATTTATTGATCTTGCTGGACATCCTCCCAGTAATGCATTACAATAATCTAGTCTTGAGGTCATGAACGCATGAATTGGTTTTTCGCAACAGCAACAGAGAGCATGTGTCGTAATTTAGCAATATTTATTGGGTGGAAGAATGCTGTTCTACAAACATTGGTAATTTGAATTTCAAAGGACAGATTGGTATCAAATATAACACCTAAATTATTCGCTGTTGAAGACGATGTAACAGTACATCCATTGAGAGTCAAATTATATTTTAGTAGCTTGTTTTTAGAGGTTTTTGGTCCAATAATTAGTACCTGTGTTTCGTCGGAATTGAGTAGAAGGACATTTCTGGCCATCCAATCTTTGATTTCATTGATACACTCTGCTACTTTGGAAAATTGTGAAATTATGTCAGGTTTTGAAGAAATATAAAGGTGGGTATCGTCGGCATAACTGTGGAAATGTATTCCACGATTCCTGATAATATCTCCCAGGGGAAGCATATAAAAGGAGAAAAGCAGAGGTCCGAAAACTGATCCCTGTGGCACTCAATACTTAACTTTTGTTTGGTTTGACAATTCCTCATTTACATAGACAAAGTGGTAGCGGCCTGCTAAATAGGACCTAATCCATGCTACTGCTAGTCCACAAATGCCAACATAATTCTCTAGCCTATTCAAGAGAATGTCATGATCTATCATGTCAAAGGCAGCACTAAGATCTAAAAGCACTAAAAGTAAAATGCAGCCGCGATCAGATGATAAGATCAAGTCATTTTTAACTCTGATAAGTGCAGTCTCTATACTGTGATGGGGCCTAAATCCTGACTGAAATTGTTCATATATACTATTTCTCTATAGAAATTAACATAGTTAGGAGGACACTACCTTTTCTAGTATTTTCAACATAAATGGTAGATTTGAAATCGGTCTCTAAGATGTAGCTTCTTAATAAGCGGTTTGATAACTGCCATTTTAAAGTTTCTTTGGACATGTCCTAAGGATAGCGAGGAGATAATAATATTAAGAAGAGGTTCTGAGATTACAGGGAATACCTCTTTTAAGAGCTTAGTTGGTATTGGATCTAACATACATGTTGTGGCTTTTGATGTTTCGATAAGTTTTGTTATTTGTATACATATGTCCTATGACAACAAAGGATTGAAGCTGCATGTGAGGAAAATTATGAGACACTGTTTTCTGAGGTACTGTGACAGATGATTGCATAATTCCAATTTTATTTATGATTATTTCAATTTTATCAGTAAAGAAATTCATGAAGTCATTACTATTGTGCTGCGACAGAATATCTGGTTCAGTCGATGCTTTATTCCTAACCAATTTAGCCACAGTACTGAATAAACACCTAGGATTGTTGTGGTTATTTTCTATGAGTTTGCTCAAATATGCTGACCTGGCAGCATTTAGTGCTTGTCAGTAGCTACAGACACTATCCTTCCATGCACTGCGAAATATCTCTAATTTTGTATTCTTCCACTTGCACTCCATTTTCCGAGCTGCTCTCTTGAGAGCATGTGTGTGATCATTGTACCATGGTGCAGAGCTTTTTTCTTTAATTTTCTTTAATAGAAGGGAGGCGACACTATCAAGAGTGCTAGAGAAGACTGTATTAATATTTTCTGTTATTTCATTAAGTTCTTCTAGACTTTGGGGCTTATTGAGTGTATGAGATAGATCTGGAAGATTATTAGTGAAACTATCTTTAGTGGTCAAAAGAATAGTTCTACCTGAACGATAGCATGGAGTAGATTGAGTAACATTATCTGATCGCAGCATACAAGATACGAGGTAATGATCTGAGATGTCATCGCTCTGTGGAAGAATATCTATCGTATCAACATCATCTCCATATGACTAAAATGAATTAATGAATTAAATCTAGTGTATGATTATGGCGATGAGTTGGTCCTGTCTGACTCCAAGAGAGTTGAGAATATCGATAAATGCTAATCCCAATGTGTCATTTTCATTATCTATGTGAATGTTGAAGTCACCAACAATCAAAGCTCTATCTACAGTAACTACAATATCTGATAAAAAAAATAAAAATAGCAAATTCACCAAGGAAATCAGAATAAGACCTAAAACTTCACTGTAAATTGTAGCAACACATCCTCCTTGACCCTTCAGACGAGGCTCATGTTTATAACAATAACCTGGGGGAGCAGATCCATTTAAACTAATATATTCATCCAGTTTAAGCCAGGTTTCAGTTCAAACAGAGCACATCCAAACTATGATCTATAATAATTTAATTTACAATTAGTGCTTTGGTAGAAAGAGATCTAATGTTTGGTAGCCCTACCTTCATATGATGTTTATCTTTAATTATTATTATTATTATTATTTTATTTTTTCAAGTTTGACTTGAATCAAAATGATTTAGTGAGAGTTTTGTGTTTGGTTTGGAACAGACACAGTCTCTATGAGATATCTAGGTGATGTAGTTTCTATGTGTTGTAGTTTATGTGACCTGTATGATGTCTCAAGGCAGCTAGAAGACGTTCAGATTAACCAGTTTGTCTGCTTCCTGACCTGGGCCCCAGTTAGTCAGATACTAACACCATTGCCGAGGGGCTTTCTTAGTTCAGTTTATGTCAGATTGCAATAAACAAGACTTTGTTTGCCAGACAACATGGTGGTAATAATATTATTTATAATAATAACAGCGTTGACCTGTTTATTTTTTTAATACATTATTTTAACTTTAACATAATAAATGTACTACAAAAGCAAAAGCGAAAAAATCAATCTCATTTTATAGTCCAGTTCATGATACAATGTGATTACCATGGACTTAAAACTAAATGTTTTTCATTTCGGTTCGTTCTGAGCAAAAACTTTATTTTTCCATTCCGGTTCAATGGTTACTGGTTAGAACAAAATAAAAGAATGGTTAATAACATTCTTTTTAAAATTACAGTACTCTGCACTAAGGTGTGGGTGAAATACCAATTGCAGTGTTGCCAGATCTCACATGAAAAACAAGCAACCTTTTCTGGAAAAACAAGCCAAAAATAAGCCACTTGCCTCACCAAAATAAGCAAAAATAAGCAATTAATTTTTTTTCCTGTGTGGTGGATTTATCAGCATAGAAATCATAACAAGCATACAGTTAATGAACAGTTCAGTATAATTTTAATTACAGATCTGCTTCTGAGTCAAAACCCAGCAGCATCAAATCTGTATTAATGCATCATATCTAACAATAATCAGTGAAGACTTGGAAACAACTGAGAAATGTACTTTTTACCTCTAATAATGTTTTCCTTGTACCTGGACCATGCAACATGAAGTGGTATAATTGCAAATAATTACTGTGATAAGCCCTTTGGCCTTTAGTTTCATGGAGAAAAATTATTATAACAAAATTAACCGGTTTTAACCATTTACCAGCATTTAATATTAAAGTTTTCACACCAGAACAATTGAAAATGACTTTGTTCCCATTCTCGCTTATGTTCTGCAAAGCAATTAATTTGTTTTCGTTTCTTAGTCCCTGTTAATTACATACTGTAAATAAGTACCAAGTACAAATGAACATAAAATGTATAAAACAGATACTCTAAATTCTAACTGGATTTGCCACCTTCGTAGTTATTTTAAAATGCTGATAAATGCACATTATAATATAATATAATATAAGCTTTTAGTGTTGTATTATAATTGCAATTGTAATGAATTATACTTTCATGTAATACATTTAATATGAACACTGTAAAGTTATACTGCAAAATCATATTTAAAAAAAATTACAAGATGACAGACTTTATTCTTCCCTGTTTGACCCTCTTTGAGTTAAATTTTTTGACACTAGCCCCAGTGGAAACCTGTCGCACAGATCTTTACTTTCATTTCATCTTAATTTCCTTTGTGCCGGATCATTGTGAAATTCTCAGAGCATTTTACCCCCGTGAGACTGCATTGTTAAGCTAGAAATGTAGAGACAAATTCTAGATGCTGTAACAGGCCATTCATCCATGCTTGGTCTTAATGTAGTTGTTTTTTTATTCCTGCCACTTGCCCTTTTTCACTGTAAAACAGGAAGTCTATGGATGTAGCTGCATTAATTCAAATGTGTGTTAACACAAACTGTGTTTCCCGGCATTGACCTTTCTTTTCAACATGATTCCCTTGCGATTTCTATGCCTCAGCTCACACTACTTGCCGGAAAGTGGGTGGAATCCGTCTGAAAGGTTTCACAGTTGTGTCTAAGTTGACCTTGTTAACATGGAGGATGTCGTCTTTTCTGGCAGCTTTAATGACAGACAGTAACAGTAACAAGGTATTATGCAAGATGGATGTCACTCAAATTATGCCAACGAGAACCGGAGGGCTTCAGGTCTTTAAAACGAGGTTATCTATGCAATCTGTCATAAATGATGATGGAGCAGGGTAATAAGAGGCATTTTCTACAGTTCAACAACCTCCCCAGCAAGTCAGCAGTGTCAGCTTTGCCTTGAATGAATTCTCAGTTTGCAGTTCAGAGATTTTCCTGCCTTTCCTGTTTGGGGATGTATAGGTGAAATTGCAAATATCCTCTTTTTTTTTTTTTTTTTTTTTTTTTTTTAGTTATTCAAATAAAAAATGGTTTGTAATTTTTGTTTGAAACTTTATAGTTTGGTGTTATATTTATGTAATGTTTTTTATTTATTTATTTACTGAATAGCCTATAATAAGCTATTCAGTTGCAGATTCCATTGTGAAATCTTGCCCCATATAGTGGGTATGTTATCAGAAGAGGTGTTAAATAAACAGATTTGTTTTTCTGAGCAATAACGGTGGAAATATCCATTTTTCAAAAATGTCAGATCGACAAGTTGCCATGTGCTTAAATAAATTGATTTAATTTATTAATTACAGTATTTGTTGGCCAAAACAATATATATACAGGTGCATCTCAATAAATTAGAATGTCGTGGAAAAGTTCATTTATTTCAGTAATTCAACTCAAATTGTGAAACTCGTGTATTAAATAAATTCAATGCACACAGACTGAAGTAGTTTAAGTCTTTGGTTCTTTTAATTGTGATGATTTTGGCTCACATTTAACAAAAACCCACCAATTCACTATCTCAAAAAATTTGAATATGGTGACATGCCAATCAGCTAATCAACTCAAAACACCTGCAAAGGTTTCCTGAGCCTTCAAAATGGTCTCTCAGTTTGGTTCACTAGGCTACACAATCATGGGGAAGACTGCTGATCTGACAGTTGTCCAGAAGACAATCATTGACACCCTTCACAAGGAGGGTAAGCCACAAACATTCATTGCCAAAGAAGCTGGCTGTTCACAGAGTGCTGTATCCAAGCATGTTAACAGAAAGTTGAGTGGAAGGGAAAAGTGTGGAAGAAAAAGATGCACAACCAACCGAGAGAACCGCAGCTTTATGAGGATTGTCAAGCAAAATCGATTCAAGAATTTGGGTGAACTTCACAAGGAATGGACTGAGGCTGGGGCCAAGGCATCAAGAGCCACCACACACAGACGTGTCAAGGAATTTGGCTACAGTTGTCGTATTCCTCTTGTTAAGCCACTCCTGAACCACAGACAATGTCAGAGGCGTCTTACCTGGGCTAAGGAGAAGAAGAACTGGACTGTTGCCCAGTGGTCCAAAGTCCTCTTTTCAGATGAGAGCAAGTTTTGTATTTCATTTAGAAACCAAGGTCCTAGAGTCTGGAGGAAGGGTGGAGAAGCTCATAGCCCAAGTTGCTTGAAGTCCAGTGTTAAGTTTCCACAGTCTGTGATGATTTGGGGTGCAATGTCATCTGCTGGTGTTGGTCCATTGTGTTTTTTGAAAACCAAAGTCACTGCACCCGTTTACCAAGAAATTTTGGAGCACTTCATGATTCCTTCAGCTGACCAGCTTTTTAAAGATGCTGATTTCATTTTCCAGCAGGATTTGGCACATGCCCACACTGCCAAAAGCACCAAAAGTTGGTTAAATGACCATGGTGTTGGTGTGCTTGACTGGCCAGCAAACTCACCAGACCTGAACCCCATAGAGAATCTATGGGGTATTGTCAAGAGGAAAATGAGAAACAAGAGACCAAAAAATGCAGATGAGCTGAAGGCCACTGTCAAAGAAACCTGGGCTTCCATACCACCTCAGCAGTGCCACAAACTGATCACCTCCATGCCACGCCGAATTGAGGCAGTAATTAAAGCAAAAAGGAGCCCCTACCAAGTATTGAGTACATATACAGTAAATTAACATACTTTCCAGAAGGCCAACAATTCACTAAAAATGTTTTTTTTTTATTGGTCTTGTGATGTATTCTAATTTTTTGAGATAGTGAATTGGTGGGTTTTTGTTAAATGTGAGCCAAAATCATCACAATTAAAAGAACCAAAGACTTAAACTACTTCAGTCTGTGTGCATTGAATTTAATACAGGAGTTTCACAATTTGAGTTGAATTACTGAAATAAATGAACTTTTCCACGACATTCTAATTTATTGAGATGCACCTGTATATATATATATATTTTTTTTTTTATTATTTTTTTTTTGTGTGTGTGTGTATGTTGGGGGGAGGGGGGGGGGGTGTTACGTAACTTTTCATTTGTGTTTTTTCATTCATTAATGAGGCTATTTAATGTCAGGTGTTTTTAATATTTAAATGGTTTAATTTATTAATTACAATACTTGGCAACAATTCTTTTTTTTTTTTTTTTTTTTTTTTTTGGAATTTAAAATTTTTGTTTTGTCATTTTGTTTCATAATTGGATATGATTTCAATGTTGCTGCAAAGCCTATAATAGGCTATTTTATCCATTGTGACAACTATTGGGGAATGTTGTCACAAAAGGTCACTGTGTGTTAAATAAACTTTAAAACTCTAAACTAATCTCTAATAAACTTTTTTCATGGGCAATAATGGTGGAAATGTTCAATAGCTTTTTTGTCGCCGAAACTTTAAGTTACAGTATGTGGCTATGCAGAAATTTACTTTAAAAAAATAAACCTACCCTGATAAATATTCCCTGGAGTAAAAAGTGTGACAACAAGCCCTGGTTCCCAATATAATTACAACAGTAGAAACAATACAGCTAAATCTCCCACATGGTATATACCATCATACAACCCAGCCCTATAGATCAACACAGCCATTTTTCCCCCTGCTCTCACAATGAGACACCTTGGCCTGTTTCATCCATTACAGCTACAATAGAAGATATTAATAGCTTCTCATTTGCTTACAGTGGTAATTTTTCACCTTTTCAGCATAGTCTGCTAAGAGCATCAGACTTACGAAATTCTCATACATCTGATGCATGTTTGAAAATATAGACAGTAGAGGAATCTGGCTTGGATAAGAAAGCCATGGGATCGTCATCTACAATGAGAGATGGCAAACAACATTAGAAAGTTGCACAGAGAACGGGATGAAAGGTTCAGAGGGGAAATCTAGGGGTTGGGGATGCTCAGACTCGGAAAAGAAAGGTAAATCATTCTACCTATCCTCCAACAAGTCCTGTTCCTACAGGAGAAGAGCAAGTAACATGCGCTCCTCAGTGCTTCCAGGCACGGCTGTTGAATTTCAAATAAAATTGCCTTTAACATCCAGGGTAAGAGCTGACAGTAGAATGCCAGGCAGTGGCGTATTGTCATCCCATTGTGTGAATCTGACAGACAGTCGGAGAGGGATCTCATTCAAACAATAAAAGAACCGAGCCTCATCCGACGGCCCCCTCATTGTGTTTCGCACAAAAACCCATAGCTATGCACCTGTTAGCTTTGCCTTTCCAGATTGATATCAGTTGAGATTGGAAAGGTTGTTTCATGTGACAGAGACATATAATTTCAGAATTGAATCCTCAGATTAGAACCTGCGCTTGCTGCTTGCATAAATTTGCACTTGTCTGGGGCATTGTATGCCATGTTTAAAGGGACAATTCACCCTTAAATGAAAAGTCTGTCATCATTTTCTCACCCTCATATTGTTCCAATTCAAACCTGAATGACTTTCTTTCTTCTGTGGAACAAAAAATGAGAAGTTAAGACAAATCTCCAGCCTGATCTGATAAAAAATTATGTGACTGTGGTGAAAATTTAGCAAAATTATATTACATGGTTCCTTACATGCATTGCAGCAGTTCCGAGGTGAAATGTCCACTGTGTGGTGCTAAAAGCAAGTTAAATGTTCTCCCAAACAGATGAGGTTTTTAAAGGGATAGTTCACCCAAAAATAAAAATTCTCTCATTGTTTACTCACCCTCATGCCATCCCAGATGTGTATGACTTTCTTTCTTCTGCTGAACACAAATTAAGATTTTTAGAAGAATATCTCAACTCTGTAGGACCATAGGATGCAAGTAATTGGTGGCCAGAACTTTAAATCCCCGAAAATCAAATAAAGAGAGCATTAAAGTAATTCATATGACTCCAGTGGTTAAATCCATATCTTCTGAAGCAATATGACAGGTGTTGGTGAGAAACAAATCAGTATTTAAGTATTTTTTTTCCATAAATCTCCATTTTCACTTCCACATTCTTTTTTTCGTGCATATCGCCACCTACTGGTCGGGGCTGGTAAAAGGTGGAAATTTATAGTAAAAAAGGACAAAAAAGGACAAACAATGCATCACCAGACAAGTCATGCACTATAGTTCAAGTGTTTAGTTCTCATAAAGCATAGTGTGAGGAACAAGGCAAAAAGTAAGTGTTTATGAACTGACAATCTACAGTTTTTCTTAATATTTGTGTGAAAGGGAATAAAAGTCAAATTGTTGTTGTAGCGCCTCAGGTGTTCATTTCACCAGGAAAGTGCCACGATATGTTCAACGAGCCACATAAAGATAATTCTGCAAATATGTAGGTCTAGTAATGTGATTCTATCAGACCAGGTTGCTTATAAAATGTTGCTTGACAGCTATGGTTGCCATTCAGTTTTATTGTATGGAGCAGTTTATACATTCTGCTAGATAACTCCTTTTGTGTTCCAGAATGAAAGTCATGCTAATTTCGAAACACATGAGGGTGAGTGAATGATGACAGAAGTTTCATTTTTGGATGAAATATTCCTTTAGTTTTGTTCGGTGGATATTTCAGTGGAATACACACAGCACCCTCATGAGGTCAAAAAACAATCTACACAGATGCAAAGAGTATTTTTACCCTATGATTCTCTTATCATTTCTCTCATGCACCTGTTCTACACTAGGCTGCACTCTGAAAGTGGAGACGCAGGCATGCTTGTCATGTTCCCCTGTGAAATGGCACCAGCTCCTGTGTGAATAGAGACTCATGGGTGCTAGACCTGCCGGTGCTGCTGTGTTATCTTCTTTTTGGAGTATAGTATAGTGCATTCTGGGAGAGCAGATGGGACTTTAGAGGCTTAGCAGAGATCAGGCAATGACACATGGTGGAGCTCAGAGACCGGTCTGGGGATATTCACCTCTCTGTCCATCCTCAAAGTTCCCCCTGTAAGCTGTCCAACCGTCTTCTGCAAACGACATTTGTACATTGTTCAAGTATGGATGTACAAAGGGTTGGGAGGGTTACTTTTGAAATGTATTCCAATACAGATTACAGAAAACATGCTGTAAAATGTCATTTGTAATGTATTCTGTTTGATTACTCAAGGTCAGTAACGTATTCTAAATACTTTGGATTACTTCTTCAGCACTGGTAGATTTTTTCACTTGTTTTGACTATAAAAACTCTGCCAGTACAGTAAGACACAATACACGTTAAAAATACATTCTCTGTAAAACCTAAATATCTTATGCAGTGTTGTTTCTAAAACAAGATAAATCAAACTGATCTTGTTTTAGGGATTTTTAGATATTTTTACAGGAAAACAATAAAAAAATTATTATCAAGAATATGATTTTTGCCCTAATATCAAAGGTCTTACTAGAAAAAAAGAAATTATGATCCAACATGAAGTTTTTTATTTTTTATTTTTTTTGGGAATGCCCAATTCCCAATGCGCTCTAAGTCCTCGTGGTGGTGTAGTGACTCCAGGTGGCAGAGGACGAATCTCAGTTGCCTCCGCGTCTGAGACCGTCAATCAGCGCATCTTATCACGTGGCTTGTTGAGCGCGTTACCGCGGAGACATAGCGAGTGTGGAGGCTTCACGCTATTCTCCGCAGCATCCACGCACAACTCACCATGTGCCCCACCGAGAGAGGTTGCCCCATGTGACTCTACCCTCCCTAGCAACCGGGCCAATTTGGTTGCTTAGGAGACCTGGCTGGAGTCACTCAGAATGCCCTGGATTTGAACTCGCGACTCCATGGGTGGTAGTCAGCATCTTTACACGCTGAGCTACCCATGCCCCCAGTGTGAATTTTCTTGATAAAAAAATATGATCGTGCCTGGTAACATGCGCATGTAAAATGGCTAGAAACAGCATTTTAGCTTAGAGCTGACAATTTACACAAGGTTTATTTCTATTTCTTCTGCTCCAAACTTACTTTTCTGTATGCTTGTATGAATGTAACACATCATAAGAAAGTGTTTCACTGCTGTTCAAATGCACTTTGGATCACATCATTTATATGTATAATTTTTTCCATCTGAAAGGACTAAATATTAAATGAAACAAATGACAATAAAATGCAAAGTAATCTCTTCAGTAATCAAAATACGTTTTGACTGTAACTGTATTCTAATTACCAATGATTTAAATTGTAACTGTAGTGGAATACAGTTACTTATATTTTGTATTTTAAATACGTAATCCCGTTACATGTATTCCGTTACTCCCCAACCCTGGATGTACAATAGATCCACAATAATGTTCAGTATTATATTGGGTGTTTCTTCAAATACACCCATGTTTATGTCCCTGGTGGATTTCAGCTGTTCACCGATTTATTTATTTTCACATAATTACATAATTTCACCCCAAATCAATGTTTCATGTCCATTTATTTGTTTATTTGGCAAGTAGTCTTGTAATAGGCTGAATAATGAGGAGTCATATGGTCATTTTTACAAAATAAACACCAACAGAACTCCGATGTAAACAGTAGGTTGATTTCAGCTGATCAGCAATTTCTTTCTTCTCAAATTACATAGTTTCAGCACAAATCAATATTTTATGTCCATTTATTTATTTGGTTAGTAGCCCTGTAATAAGCAGGATAATGTACAGTCATCCAATTGTTATAGAAAAATAAACCCCTTCAGGGTGATACAAGACCCCTCCGCTTTGCGACGGGTTCCTGATCACCCTGTTGGGGTTTATTGTGCAATAACAACTGGCTGACTGTACATTATCCCTTACATATTTTCTCAAAGTCCACAGGGCCTAAAATAAATAAAAAACATAATTGAACACCCTATTATGCAAAACACACAACATTAATCCTTAAATGCATACCTCAGGTCTTTAGTGACCCTGGACCTCATTCCAACTCCATCTATTTTTTGAAGGTATGCTTCTTATGAATCGTCTAACATTAAAAAAAAAATTCAAAAATTAAAAAATAACAAATAAAACATATAATTTCTAATTGGTTAAGTGTAATTACCTTAAGTGTATAGGGTCTTTAGTGACCCGATTGTAGCGAATTTGGTAGTATAAATGTACACGAGATGAGTTAAAGTGCCCGTGTACCTCTACCATTATATGTAGGGAAACAGTATGTGTGAGCTAGGAATTAAATTAAACTGTCCTTATTCTACATTATTATGTAAGGAAATTTATAATGGAATTAGTCGCGTTCAACAACCATTATAAATTAGATAAATGACAAATAACTAGATTATTTGTCTGAATAAAATTCTCCACCATTAAAATCGTAATACAATGTCTCGTTGTATCCGCTCACGATTTCTATTGTAAGGAATTATCTTTAATAAGGGAATTATGATTAATTCTCTTATTGTAGTAATATTATTCTCATGACTTATTGAAAATAATTTTACACATATTTAGGTACAGCTTTGAAGCAAAATCTTTTAAAAACAGGGATGAGATTATGTATCAAAATATACCACAGTCAAATTATCTTGAAAAGGGGAATATGAATAATTAATCATAACTCGTTATAATCAATTATAAATATTTGGATCAGTTAATAGAATTAACTTGAAGTAGCTGAATTAACATTACAATCAATTAATCTGTTCATACAGTGAACACTCAGTATTGATTGTCTATCAACTCTCAGAAAGGATATTTTTCATGGCCACAGAAAAATAACTCTTTCTTAGCATGTAGCTGTGATCAAATCGTTAAATTGACGTTGATTTACGAGCAGACCAGAAACAAATCGCAAGAATGTACACAAAAGCTTTATTTAACTAAGTCACGAACACATAACTAATCTAAACAAACACATACACACAAATCACGCATACATGGGAAATGGAAAAATGAAAGTGAATGAAACAGGAGCAGAACAGGGGAATGAAGCTATGAAAAGAGTCATTTAACCATCTGAAAGGACCATCAGTTTCTTACTTCAAAGCACCTTTGTTAACAAAGGGGTTCACAGCTTATACTAAACCTCTGTTTAGTTAGTTAATTGTACCGATACTTGCATTGCCTTGGCTGTTGAGAGAGAGTCCGGATGCAGTCTCAGGAGAAAGTATTGATGGTTCCTTGAGTCGATGGTGTTGAAGTTGCAATCAATGTCTTCCGCGTTGAATGAAGAAATGATGAACTTGTGGTGTTAGTTTGACTCCGTTATGTTCGAGGAAGTTACACATGGCTTGACATGTAACATATGCACGGAGTATGCAGGCTGAGACCTTTTTGTCCCGTCCTCATCCCTTTATGGGATTTATCTATGGTGTTAGAGGTGCTCTCGGCTGCCCCATTCAAGCCCTTAACATCAGTTGATACGTTTTTGATTCTTAAAACGTCCTTGCTATTGGACTTGGCATCGTTTAAGAGGGTTGGTGATTTACAGTACATGCCCTGTTTGCCTTCGCCTCTGGGTATTCCGGCCCATTCTACGAGGAGAGTGGCATCCTTATGGGCTTTGGCTAGAGGTGCGTCCTTGGAGGACATTTATATGGCAGCAGGGTGGTCCTCTCTGCATACTTTTGTTAGATTTTATAATCTGGATGAGAGTTTGACTCCTGCTTCCCAGGTTCTTTCTATTGGAACAGGAGTAAATTCATAATTTTTATATACTCTCGCTTGTGTGCCGCTGTAGGCTTGCCACACGGGCTTAGATAGCTGGCATCTACTGTTCACATGGCGTTAGGGTATTCATTTCCAATTGCGTCTTCATGCAATGTAGAAGATCCTTCGAAAGGGAATGGCTCGGTTATGTATGTAACCTTGGTTCCCAGAGAGGGAATGAGACGTGGTCGGACCGGGTGTTCCCACACGAACAGCAACCAGTAGAAGCAGCAAGAGAGAGAAGAGAAGAGAGAGAGAGAGGGAGGTCACTCCGACAGTGCCCTTTAACTCCTGAGGGAGGTCACTCCTTTCGAGTTTGGCTTGGCCAATGAGAAAGGTGCAATTTTCCAGCGGGAAATGTTCCTTTGTTTGGAAGCTGACTCATTTGCATGATTGGAGTAAGCTGGCAGTTTGTGCCCCTTTATGCTCTGATTAATATAACAAGCATACAGTGCACACTATAAGGTGGTGCTATACACCAATGTTTAGGGCATCACACAAGGATTAATTTGATAGGAAGCATGATACCAATAATTTTACATTATCTAGTGGTTCTGTCATAAAGCATGAACAAAACAGTATACAGTACAAAAGACACTATACGAGACAGTAATAATCATACTCACAATGTCCTGAGGATATGCATGTTCATTTATAGAACAGTTTGTCTATAAATTAATAAAGAAAATCTGTTTTATGGGCTTCATGTGTCTTTCCTATGAGGGAGTGAGTTTCTTCTCCACATTCCTTTGCTTTTTTATGTGGCTACCTTCCCCCACCTGGAATTTCTCTGAGGTCCACTAGTTGCTGGACCAGTGTCAGCAAAGGGGGAGTAAGAGGTGATAATGATTAGTGGGAGAGCAGACATCTCGGAGTCTGCTTGGGCCTACTTGGACCTTTGCTTGTTACGGTCTTGAGACGTCTGTTGGATTATTCATTAAATAATGAATAATTGTGTGTCTGATTGGTCCAGATGCTACAGATATATGTAATAATATCAAAATGTATATTTCCACTTCTACAAATCAAATGTTTTATGATGATTTCATATCTATTTAAGAGTACTATCACATGATATCTATTTCTATGTTTATTGCAAGACAAATGAGTGCCATATTCATACAATTTACTACCATATCATGTCGATTTGCTCTGCAATGATGGTGAATTATGAGTATCACACACATATTGTGCATGTCCATTTTTTGATAAGATATAAGTGCCAGGTCACTAAAGACCCAAGGTATGTTACAATGTTTGGCAAAACGGCTATGCACTTAAGTTGCTGAATTGCAACTAAAATGAAAGTTTACTTGATTTGATGGTAGTTTTTGGTCACTTGTCAGTCGAAGGTAATGGCACAATCTAAAATTTTCACCCATTAATGTACTGTTTTCCAGAACCAACTATCATTACAACCACTCCGTCTACACTGGATGTGACTGTAGGCGAAAGCATCATTCTTCCCTGTCAAGTGTCCTATGACCCTTCGCTGGAACTCAAGTTTACGTGGTTCTTCAATGAGCAACTCATCCACTTCGGCAGTCATGGGGGATACTTTGAAAAAGTTGGCGGAGTAAGAACACATTCATTTTCTAGTTTGCAAGTAGAACATTTCACAGCATCTGTGCTGTAAAAATGAAATGATACAGAACTCGAGGCAATATTTGGGGTTCCTGAGATGCCACACTGACAGATCCTTATGGAGAACCTCAAGACACCCTTTCATTTCTCTGCAGAAACTTACTCTTAAGGTGTCTTTACACAGCAGGGTTAAGCCTGGTGTGAGCCTGCTCAAAAATATGTGTAAAGATGCAAAAGCCAGACTAAATTAAGCCTGCTCTGACCCACCTCGGCCCCTAGTTTCAAAGGCAGTTCTGATGCTGCTTAAATTCTGTGTAAATGAAATGCAACATCAGAGCAGCCTTAAACTTTGTTGTTGTTATGACAGAACATATACTTCATTATTTCGTTTCATATTTAAAAGTATAACTTCATATTTTTATTCGTTTTATATTTCTGTTTTCATAATTTTATATTTAAAACATTAATCTCATAATTGCTGTGTAAATGCATTTATGCCTGCTCCGTGCAGCATTAAACGGTCTGTGTAAATGCACCTAAATTCCACTTTAGATGCAGTTTCTGTGCCACCTTTGCAGTGTAAATATGGCTTTAGTCACCTAAAAGAACTCCTAAAGACAGTCAATGGTTCCTTCAGTAAACCCATCATAATAAAAAAAGTTGAGGCACTTGAAATATACATGAATGTTCCTGAGAATATAAATATAATTTTTTTTAAGACTTCTTCAAAAGGTCCTAAAGGTTTTCAAGGGGGTTCCACCAGTGTGGCATCTGAGGAACCCCAAATGAGTGGGTAATAATATTTACAATGTAAATGGTGCAACCAATACTGCAACAAATACATTTATTTATTTATTTATTTATTTATTTATTTATTGAGGCTATCAGTCCCTAACATTCTGCCTAACATCTCCTATTGTGTTCCTCAAAAGAAAGAAAGTCCTACGGGTTTGTAAAGACATGAGGATGATTAAATGAAATTTTTCATATTTGGGTGAACTATCCCTTTAACGTATTATGCCTCTGTATATTCATATCTAGTACTTTCTACTAAATTGTTAAAAATAAATCACACTAATACATTTCATATAATGCCACAGTTTTGAGTTTGTGAAATTTGGAAAAGAGATTTTCCCATTATATTTGCAGGCACTGACAAGCCATTCTGTAATAATCTAGACTATAATTAAGCTTCCCACTCACTGATATGAATTACAGCATTTGTGACAGTCACATGTGTTTCATCTAAGTTTATTAAAAAAAAATTTTAAAGGGGGGCGCTGCTTTTCTCATCCTCCAGTTCTTCGTGCCATCTAAAGGCGCCCCATCGCCAAATAAACAAGCAATGGAGAACTTTCTAAATCGAAGTGCTCTATTTTCAGAGAAATAAAATGCCATTCTTAATTTATTTCACTGGATTACTATGATTTAAAATGAGTGATGTATGTTATTAGCAGCACTCGCTGTAAGTCTTTTGAGTGAAGATGAGGGAAAAAATGGACCTTGGATGTAAATAATGTTATTAAACTTACACAGCCGACTTTACTTAAGCCAATTATTGCATTTTAAAAACAGTACTCACAGAGACAGGTACGAAAAATAGTCCCACCACTCTGTGTCAGAAATTAGTTTCCCATGTAGTCAAACGTTTGATTATTGGCATAAAGTCTGGTCCACTTTGCAGCTAATTTTGGTAAAGAACCACCCACTTAGACAAGAAGAGACTGTCTGTCAGCTACACGACATATCGTGCTTATTGTAATATTGCAAATTTACATATCATGCTATGCATATTGCAAGGGCTTGCGATACTACTTTAAAAAATAATGTTTATGGCGATGCAGACTGCTCAGAATAGACTGGGCACAATAGAATTGTCACTTGATGTGTGTGTGTGTGTGTGGGTGTGTGTGTGCGTACAGTGTGCATAGACGCAGATCTAAAGCAGGAGAAAAGCTCGAGATATTCCCCATTCATTTTCTCCATGTCATTTCAACATTCACAGATTGGGCAATTAGATATGAGTTGACACATTTAAGTAAGTTCAGCATACCCTCTGATGTTCGTTTCTGACTTAAAATATGCAACTAATGGTAAAACAGTATATATCATACGAAGTTTATATGCAGTTTGGAACAAAAGACAACTATGATTATAATCTCTGGGATATAAGTCATAAGTTTTTCCTCCCAGTAAACTTCAGTATAAGCATAAGATATTAAAATAAACCCCCAAATTGTGTTCATCTCCTGTTCTGTCCCCTTACCACGTCTTTGATCTCTCTCTCTGTTAGCAGCACTCGGCAGGTGACATCATGGTCCGGAACATTCAGCTGAGGCATGCTGGGAAGTACACATGTGCCGTGCAGACAAAGGTGGACAGCAGCTCTATTGCAACTGACCTGATTGTCAGAGGTAATAAAACTGTGAAACCTATAATACACATTCACATGGCATCACATCACACTAAATTAAAAATACATCACATTTCAGCTCATTTAGCGCAAGTTTATACTGGATTGTCGTTGGTTAGTGAATGAGGTGCAGGTTTTTTGCGCTGAAATAATCCACATAAAGTGGCACAACTGGTGAATTCACCCCTAAAGATCTACAATGAAAACTGAGCATTGTAAAGCATTGTAAATATTAACCAAACCGATGAAAAAACTGCGCTGTTTTTTTCTTGTATAGTAAAAATTATACCCAGAAAAATGATCCGTAATCTAATAAGAGGTTTTAGCTCAGTGAATACATGTAGTGCAGCCTCAACCATCTGAACTGCTGTGCTTTAGGCAGCAGTTTATATGCAAGCTACAAACGTGACAACATGCCTGTGTGTTTCTGGTGTGCACGGCTTCTGTTTCAGGTCCCCCTGGCCCACCTACCAGCATCCATGTGGAAGAAATAACAGATACCACAGCCACTCTCTCCTGGAGGCCTGGTCCTGATAATCACAGTCCAATTACTGCCTACAATATCCAGGCTAGAACCCCTTTCTCCCTGGGCTGGCAAGCTGTTAGCACAGGTGGGGCTTTTAACCAGCCTTCCAGATCAAAACATTTGTTCCATGTTTTATTGTTCCACCCCCTGCTTTGTCCTCTACTATTATCTACTAAGATTTTACGTTGGAGTTTTTTGTTTGTTTTGGTTTGCTTTTTGCTTTTTTACTCAATGCAAAACTGACATTGTGAAGTGCCTGGTTTCAATGACCGTTTGTATTTATACATTGTCTGTAGTCACTTTTCTGTAGTTGTTTTCTGTTGGGCTTTAGCTCATGATAAAGATCATTGTGTTGCTCAACGTACTGCTAAACAGATTTTAGAAAATTTGACCAAAAAAAGAATTAAAAGAATAAAAATATATAATTTTTAACCATTTAGTTTAAATATTAATCACTCAGTTTCCTAAATCTATATAAATATATAGTAATTTATCTAGTTTTATATTATATATCTAGTATTGAAAATATAATTTAATTTGATTTTAGTTGTCCCAACCAAACGAAATCCACAAATGAAAAGCTAATGAGTTTAAAAACTAATTAGCCGGGACATAAAAATACAAAAGAAAAAACTTTAGACATTTTATTTTCCAAGTACAAATGTACAAGGACTATATTATATTATATTATATTATATTATATTATATTATATTATATTATATTATATTATATTATATTAATGTTGAGGTTTATCTAGTTTTCTGATCAAGTATTAGTATAAGGAAAAAAACACCACACATTTTATAGATTATCAGCAGATGTGTAGAAAAAAACACTGAAGTAAATATACAAGAAATAAATCCCATATGTTGCTGCTGCTTGCGATTAGTATACAGTTTATTAATAGAAAGTTTTCAGATCCAAACATTGTATTGCTAACCTCAACATTCTGATTAAGTATTATAAATGTCATTAAATTTGATTATAGTTGTCCCAACAGACAAAAACCACAAATGAAAAGCTAATGAGCTCAAGACTAATGAGCCGTGGTATAATATGATCAAGAAAAAACATGCAATAAATAAACAAATTAGCCATTAATGTATACCAACTAAAAACATGCAATGTTAATCCCCAAATATCCCTTGATTGTCCTTATCGATATCAGAAGTGCTGGCCTCTATACCAAGGGCATAGGTTTGGTTTGAAAATTGGTAGGGGCATATTATAAGGAGGACCTTATTCAAAATCTTGATATTAAGAATGCAAGAAAGTGTTGTGTCTATAGGAACAATATTTCCTCATATAACAAGTCAAAATTTCTATTCCTTTGCCCCACCACATTAAATATTAGCCTGATTTTTTACTAGCACTATTTCTATCCCAAAGGTCTAATTTTATTTCCTGTATTTCATAGAGAAAACATGCTTTTCTTGTCTGCCCTGATCTTCTCCAATCTGCAAAATAAAAACATGTATTGGCTAAATGTATGCTATATATTGTGTGCAGAAAATATGAAATATTTAAAAGTTTAAAAGGTGAACATCCTTGCGCTGACATAGACCGACTCATTTTGACGAGCTGCTTGCTTGACTCACCCACACACACTTATGTTGTCATAGAAACACGCATATACTAAATTTTATGGATGAATGCATTAAAATCATACTGCAAGTTAATTTGATACTGACATTTTTTTTATATATATATCATGCAGCCCAACTGGCCACCACTATATTCTTAATTTGGGAAGGCAATCAGTAGTCTGTGCAGTAATATTAGCATTTTAAAATCTTGCACCTCCACCCCCTTACCTGGCACAGTCACTCAAATCCAAAGGTTTCTTCCTTAAGAGGGCACTTACTGCACGTAAAAGCAACATCTTCCATTGGGCCACATACAAAACTCAGGATGTTTTTTGACTTAGTCTTAGATAGGAAACGTGTCGCTTAAGAAGATGTTGGACAATAATTTACACATGAATAATGATGATGAGAATTTTTAATAATCATTAACATGAAAAAAACAACAACAAAAACATAGTAAAACAAAGTAAAATATTTTCTAAGTGGTAAAATTGCCCAAATGTTGGTACATGTCCCTATCATCCCTACCTAAATTTACACCTATGCTCTATACTGAAGACTGATTGTAGATGAATTTCTATCTCTGCTTTCATGTCACCTATCGATAATTGCGGTCCCTGTACCTTTACCTGCAGAGCTTATTATCTCGCTGAGCCGAAGAGGCCTGCGCTGTGTGTGTTGTATTTGTGTGAGTGTGCGAAGGGCCTGTGCAGACACACGGGGGGCCCGTCTCACAGTAAGTGTGTGTGTTTTGTTTTGTGCCAGTACCAGAGGTGGTGAGGGGCACGCATCTGACAGCTACAGTAATCGAGCTTAACCCCTGGGTGGAATATGAGTTCAGAGTGTTGGCAAGCAATGCAGTGGGCACAGGAGAGCCCAGCAAACCCTCAAAGAAAGCAAGGACCAAAGAAACACGTGAGTGCTTGAAACACACTAGTTAACCCTCAATGTCTGCATATGACTCTTTAAATTTGTTCCACCACAAAACTGGCTTGTTTTTGTACATTTGATGAGGTAGAATTTTATCAATTTTGTGATGTGCATTATCTGTTTATTTTAGTTTTTATTTGTTTTGATTTTGTTAGAAACCCCTAACCTTAAGGATTAAGATGTAATGCATTGTCATGGCCACTTACAGTAGTTATATCAAATTGGTGTAAGCGATTTTATCATACTGAAATCATGTTAATACATACAATGTTTATGTTTTGAGGCAATATTTTTGACATAGTGTCTATTTTAACATTAATGGACTGGCCCCATTCACTTCCGTCATAAGTGTCTGTAACTGAGATTTTTGCTTCTTTTTTTAAATAAACCTGCAATGAGTCAAAAATGTTTTTTTGTGGAACTCAGCATGATGCCACAAAACCTGTCAATTGATCTTTTATTCAACCCAGAACATATTGAACCACCTAGCAATGCCCTAGCAACCAGCCAGAACTCCCTAGCAACCACATAACAATGTGTTAAAATCCACTACGAACATCTTAGCAACAGCATAGCAATGCACTGGTAAATACCCACAATACCTTAGCATTGTGGCAGCACCACTGGCAAGCACCACTTACATTTTCTTCAGAAAATGTAAAAATCAAGCTATGCATGTGGTTTTATGACCTCATGTTAACTACTAATTGTCTACATTGAATATTTATACTTTTAAAAATTAATTTGTCAAACTGCAGAACCATTTAAGTGAAACATAAATGTAAAAAGGGAAATGTTTCTTTTTAACATAAAATACACATTTCATTATACATTCAAATACATTTTAAAGTAAAATCATGTCCATTTTAATTGTCAACAACTTCCCAGTAAAAATGTTAAATCATTCAAATATGTCTTTAATGGACAGACCTAATCAGAACTGAGTAAATCTTTCCCTTCCTCCAGTTCCCAAGGTCACCCCGGCTAACGTGAGTGGAGGAGGTGGCAGTCGATCAGAGTTAGTCATCACTTGGGAGGTAAGATGACCAGTGCACTTCACTTGCCTGTGAGTGTGTGTGGGGGGGTTGGGGGGTTTGGGTGGTTTACGAGGACATTTCTGTAGGTTACAAACCAGTAATTACAAAGGTATTATGCTATAAATGTGGTTTACGAGGACATTTCTAGTGTCCCCATAATTCAAATCGCTTAAAAAGCATACTAAACTAAGTTTTTTTTTAAATGTAAAAATGCAGAAAGTTTTTTTTTTTTTTTTTTTTTTTTGAGGGTTAGGTTTAGGGGTAGGTTTAGGGTTAGGAGATAGAATCTATAGTTCGTACAGTATAAAAATCATTATGTCTATGGAGTGTCCTCATAAGGATAGCCGCACCAACGCGTGCGTGTGTGTGCTTGTGTGTGTTGCTCTTTCTCTCATTGAGTCCTTTGTATACCGTCTACATTTTCAAGCTGGCTAGACACCATTGTTCCCTATACGTGAAGCATTCATTAATCATAGGAAAGCCGATACACATAACACATGACATTTCATTTTCTTTAAGAGCTGAACAGCAATAACTGCCACTGTCATGCAGAAAAAGCAGCAAAGAGTGTTCAAAGATAATTAAATGGAGTTTTCTTCCAATTTGCGAGGATCTTTTAAAAGATTGTATTCTCTCTGTCTCTGTAACTCTTTTCACAATGCATGTTCTATTGCTCAGGTTTGAGACTCGATTGTTGAGAGAAGGTGGTATTATCTGCAGAGGTGAAAGTTTGTCAGAGGCAGCTTGAAACTTCGAGAGTTCTTTTCATTGTGTTGTCTTTTAAATGAAAAAAACAAATACCGTAGAACATCTTTTTTACTATAAAAGCACTGATACATTCCACAAACGCAGAAAAAGTGCATATTCTTGTCTATATGAGTGTATTTGATCATCTTGGCTCTTTTGCAATAGCCTAAAGAGCTAGGTAGGCAACATTTTTGGACATCATTGGCACGCTTCCGAGGAGAAGGCTGTTCCAAAAGGTGGGCAGTATACTTAGGGGTCGTTCAGTTTGAATGCATTTTTATGTCTGTCTGCACCATTTTTCAATAGTTTTTCTATATAAACATGTGCTAGATGGACATCTTTGACTGCTGCGCTGCATTTCTCTGTTTTTATGCATTTTTTAAAGCTGGTATGTCAAGTTTTAAAAACGTAAACTTTTAAAAGCACATGTTGCCCTACCCAAGGTTTTGTTTTGTTATTATGCATTCGGTCTCAGACATTTGACTCATTGGTCGTTCCACCTGAGAGAGCCCCTCCATGATTTTGTATTGAACAGGAAGTTCTTGCCCCTATTTCACCATTGCAAAGCCTTATTATTAAACTAACTGGAGAAGTTAAGTCACACCCCTTTATCTCGCATTTGCACTCGGTATGGACAAAAGTGTCCAGAGTGTTAAATTCAGACATTTATTTTAATGTTGCCTCGAGCATATGGCTGAACCCAGAATTATGTATTAATAAGTCCCCTTTCTGCTGGTCAGAGTGGATTGTGAGGGAGGTTAATACAATCGGTGACCTATATGAGAGTCTATTGTTGAGATCTTTTGAAAATTTGGTTCAACATTCCCAGATCTCAGTTTTTTAGGTATTTACAGCTGCGCCACCTGCTCTGTACTATTTTTGGGAGTAGCATACACCCCCCTAAAGCGGCAGATACTCTGGGAATGGTGATTACTGCTTTTGGAAAAGGTCATGAGGCATCAGTGTATTACTCCCTGCTAATTCAGAGTCTGTGGGACAGAGCTTTAACTTCTATCAAGGGATTGTGGGAGAAAGATTTATACTTGGTATCGGAGAAGGGAGTGTGGGCAGGGATTCCAAAAAAACGTCAAGTCTGCATCTAGAGATGCAAGGGTGCGCCTTATGCAATTCAAGATTTTACATCGATTCTATTGGATCCCCTCTAGATTGTATAGATTGTATTGGTAACTGTGACCTGGATGTGGAGGCTCAGGAGCAAGGTCACCCTCGAGAGCATCTGGATGTCTCGCAATGGTAATGTTAATTTTTCAGAACTAATTATTGTTTGCTATTACTGCTGCAACCTTTATTAAATTAACCAGTGTTTAATTACAGCACTTGGGCAAGGTTTTAAATAGGGTGCACTGCTTAGAACAGTAGCCTAAAACTGTCTAAATATATAGCTGGGAGATAATGCTGCTAGCGACGAAAACCATTTCCGACGAGCTTGCTAGCTAGTTTCACTTACCATCAAACTTTGTGAGGTACCAACGGTGTACACTAACAGGACAGCCGTATCGGTTAAGGACAGATATTTCACACACCCCATTTCGCGTTCTGTCCAAATTCTGAAGCATTCGTGGGTGAAATGCTTCGAACACAGCCGCGACCTCTCTGATATCCCTCCTTCTTCGATATGCAAAAAATCAAGCCAGGGTATTTGGAGGATTGGGAAAAGGATTTTGGGAGAGCCACAACCTAAAACGCACCTCCTCGCCATCTCTGCTTGTTATGCATCTTTTTTACTCGCTGTCAGAGTTCAACGCAGACTGGCGGTTGGAGGGGAGTGGTTAAAGGATGTTATGCCCAAGCCGTCAAACTGACGTCATCAGAGAAGGAATGTCATTCCAGAGGCAAAGCTAATTTTCAGATTTTGATTGAAGATTACGAAGATAAGCTATTTTTTTTTCTGTGGATTAATTTACACTGATGAATTGTTCACCACAAGACTAGTAATGTGTGCTAACGAAGTAAATAGGGTCAATTTTGATTAAATGCAGACTTAAATCCATATCTTCAGAAGTGATATGATAGGTGTGGATGAGAAACAGATAAATATTTAAGTAATTTTTTGCTAGAGGTTCTTCTCCCAGCCCAGCAGGGGGTGTATGCGTGAAGAATGTGAATCACCAAAAACAAAAGAAGAATGTGAAAGTGATCTGTTTCTCATCCACACTAGGGGTGTAACAATTCGAATTTCTCACAGCACGGTTTGTATCACGGTTTTAGGGTCACGTTTTGGTACGGTTCGGTTTTTGCTTTGTTCAGAAAAAAAATATTACTGCCAAATCCAAAGAATTTTCATTTTTGGGTGAACTATCCCTTAAGGGCTCTTGTTAGATCTGGATGAATTTATCAATAAGAAGAGAGGTTTGGAAGCATTTCTAGTAAATATTATGGTGAAAACGTGAAAATGTCCCACAGGGACATTATATATAATGCTGAAATATAAATCAAAGCAAGAGCATGCTTTATAAATGCCTACTTTTGCTATTTCATAGCTTTTAGTTCTTAGTTCAGTGTAGTTACAGTTTTCAGTGTAGAAATAATTTAGATCATTAGTTCTGTACAGCAGTACCGCCGCTCCCTAAATACAGAGTACGCAGCCTGCGTAGTGCACCAACCCCGGTCGCGGAACACTCTCATGTGCACCTCGCTGTGCACACGCAGAAATGTTGTCTGTTCACGCTCCAGTTGTCAATCACGCGAACGGCAGAGCAAAAGGCATTTACACTTAACTTGGATGTTTACATGGATTTATACAGTTAATCAAAATAGCTGTGATAGCTGCGTGGAGTAAATGCGTAAATACTGCTCATGAATGCAGGACAAAGCGCACTGATATATTGCTGCAGATTTAAAAATTTACATTTAAAAGCTGATGTCATAAGAGCCCAGTTATAAAATCTCCCTGAAAATGACCATCACATATTGGTCACATATTGACCTCTTAGCTCATTACTAGGAATACAAAAAGTGTTGCTGGAAAGTGTAATAGGTAGTATTTTAAACCCTTTGAATGTTTATATGTACATATATATATATATATATATATATTTCCCCAATTCATTATAGACATAGGCAGAATATATCATGGCAGCTCACTAAGTTTTGGAATACAGCCCTTTGATTTTGGTCTCTCCATTGCAAATTGTTGTTTGCACAGCAGGTATTGGAGTGAGCGCTTGATTACAGGTACATTTTCATTTACTCATTAAGCTCTCCCACCGGACTGAAAATGCACATGTGTGCAAGCGTGAAAAAATTATCTCTCCCCCATCTTTAAGTCGCACGCTATGGTTTCAGACTAATGAATGCTATTTTATGTCTCACCGTTACCACACCGCATTACCTCATGGTCAGAGACAGACCGATACTTCAAACAAAATCACCATGATATCATTACCTGGCAAAACGATTTCCAGGGAGATGGTATCCCTCTCTTGCTGAAGAGGCAGGGGTGACAGCTATTGGCTCAGACCATGCTGCAGCAGAGATTAGCAGGAATGTGGTGTCTGATGCTTGAAAGGTGTCGGGAAATCATCCTGCCATCTGCACAGCCAAAATATAAGATATGGTTTGCTATATGGTTTGTGTTTGTGTGTAACACATTTACAAAAAAAGTACCATAGTTCTAGTATGGTTTTTTGGCCATGTATGATGGAACTAGTATGGTTTTTCTAGCCATGTATGATGGTACTAGCATGTTATTTTTGCCCTTTGTATCATGGTACTAGATTGTTTTTTGGCCATGTACCATGGTACTACCATTGTTTTTAGGTCATTTATCATGGCAATACCATTTATTTTATTTATTTGTTTTTTTGGCTATGTATCTGCTGTGTTTTTTGTTTTTTTTTTATCATGCCACTACCATGTTTATAGGCCATGTATCATGGTACTACCATGTTTTTTGGCCATTTATCATGGTGCTTTCATTGTTTTTTGGTCATATATCATTGCACTACTACCTTTTTTTTTTTTTTGGCTTGTATCTTGTGGATGTGGATAAATGGGCAAAAAAAAAAAAAAACATGGTAGTACCATGATACGTAGGAAAAAAAAAAAACATGGTAGTGCCATGATAAATGACCAAGAAACAATAGTAGTATCATATCATTGCCAAAAAACAAACAAACATGGGAGTGGTAGTACCACAATACATAGCAAAACAACAACAACAAAACATGTTAGTACCATGATACATAGAAAAAATTGTAATACCATAATACATGGGGTGAAAACATGGTAGTGCCATGTTAAATGATAAAAAAATAAATAAATAAAAAAAAACATTTTAAAAATGTAATTTGTAAATTGTAAATTGTGAAATCATGGCAGTACCATGTGTTTTAGCTATTGTTACTGTCATGTTTTTTTTTTTTTTTTGGCCATGTATCATGGTACTTCCATGTTTGTTTGTTTGTTATTTTTAGGACCATGGTACTTTATGATAGTATCATGGTATTCTTGGAAGTACCTTTCAGTACCATGTAAATACCATAGTTCATGAATTTCAGTACCATAGTACTACACAATCAAAACCTCTCTTTCAAAAATATCATGCTGTACCATGGTACAGTGATGATAATAGATGGTACCCATGTTACTTTAATATGTACAGTGGTTCCAAATGTATTTAGACATTTAAGTGACACTCAAAATGTATGAATTTCATTGAATTAGGTAATGCATTACCAAAGTGGCATTTGCCAACAAATAATGCTTGACCTTTTCTCAGAAATAAGTTAACTTTTCCTAGTTACTTGTGCAATTATTTGTAAGCAACTGGTCCTATGGTGATTTTAAGTGGGTGTATCACATTAACTATGGACATGTTCCACTAATGTTTGACAACCAAAAAGTGTCCAAATACTGTTGTGTAAATTATGAAAAATATTGCTTTATAATTTGAAACCTAACAAACCTCTTTGAAATGTTTTGCTTGAAAAGTGTACTTGTGCTATTTTTCTTTAAATAAATGGAATTTGCTTTGATATTTTGTTATATAATAAAAAGCCATTCATACATATTGTGGCTTAAGTGTCCAAATACTTTTCTGAGGCCACTTTAAAACATGGTACTGAATATGTGCCTTACTTTAAAGAATATTATTGTATTGCCTTGGTATGTGTCCAAAAAGACATGGTATGTGTAAGGAATATTAAAATAATTGATGGGATATTACAATCCAAGCAATGTACTGTATTGTAGACCTGTGTGTTTTATTTGTGGATGTGTATTGCAGCCCGTTCCCGAAGAGCTCCAGAATGGAGGAGGGTTTGGCTACGTGGTTGCTTTCCGGCCCTTTGGCGCCACCGGGTGGATGCAAGCGGCGGTTCCCTCTGCTGAAGCCTCCAAATACATCTTCAAAAACGAGACCATCTTGCCCTTTTCCCCGTTCCAGGTCAAAGTAGGGGTCTACAATAACAAGGGCGAAGGGCCTTTTGGACCCATGATCACCATCTACTCTGCTGAGGAGGGTCAGTTGCTTTAACTGTATTGTATGGTTGAGCACAACAGAGAAATTAAAGTGGAATGAACCTTGTGGCATTTTGCTTTGGAACGCTTAGTTGGCAGTTAATAGGAGGCAAGTTAACTGAAAGTGTATCGTGCCAGAACCCATTAATCATGGCGGCCTTGTTTTTCAAAAGGCATGGACATTCCGAGACGTTGTTGAATGAAACGGTCTAATCGAACAATTTCTCCTTCGAATTTAGAGCCTGGAAGGGCACCCACAAGAGTCAGAGCCAAAAGCCTTTCAGCATTTGACGTTGAGGTGTCCTGGAAAGCCCTTCCGTGGAGTACAAGCAAGAAACGTGTTCTCGGCTATGAGGTACACTTAACACTTTACAATTAAAATGATATGGATTTTTCGAAGCTTAACCTACATGTTTTGTGTTTATTGTTGTCTTATCATTATTTGTGCTTATACATTTTTCAAAACTCCTTACGGTACGTATTACATTTGCAGCTTGTCAAAGAGAGTTGTACTATAATGTAATATAATGTAGCAATCAGGCTTACAATTTTAATATGGCTGATGATAAAACAGCCAAAAAAATCCTAAAGAGCAACCTGAGTCTTTGTTCCAGAATATCATAGAGACTTGCTCTTTTGACCTTGACCATTTAGCAATGACCCTAGCAACCACCTAGCAATACCTTAGCAACCACATAATAACGCCCAGATATTATGGTGGAAAGAGTTACCACAAACTTGCTGCAGATTTACCACTCGTTAATTGTCATATGCAAATTAGCTTTGCACAAACTCTTCATTGACCAAAAATCAAAAGGTTTGCTGCAGGTTCCAGCTACTGGCAAAGAGCTGCAAACTTCTGGCGAACATTTGTGGCGAATAGCAAGCTTATTTGCATGTGAAAAGAATGATCGGCAAATTTGTGGCAAGTTTGCCAGATTTTTTTGTAAGGGAAGTCATTTTAAATTAAATTAATTAAAGTTAATGGTTGTTAGTACTATTTAACAAAATACACAAAAGATTTGCATAATAAGTGAAAGATTTCTTCTTCAAAGTCCTACAGAAATATCTGTAAATGACCTGAGTGCAGGATTTTCTGCTACACTGAGTAGCTAATAAGGTTACAAGTCTTTTCTCTGACATCATATTGATGACACAAGTTAATAGATAATAATGCTAGCAGTCCTGTTCTTAGCGACTTCGGCCTAGCTTAGCCAGCTTTGTGTAACATGCAAGTAGTGTTATTTTTTTCGCTACATTGTAAGACATTTTGATAAGAAACTAACTGCAGAGTATCAAAATGTAAAGAACTGAGACCTTTTGTCCTCTGCGACAGTTCTGGAACAAATACAGATTATGTTTATGTCATCACCCACCCATGAGATTTCACCAGGGCCTATCCAGACTTTGGGTGTGAAAGGTTCATCAGTCAGCCTGACAGTTGGGAAACGTTACGCATTATGATTTGCCTGTGACAGGTTCATTTCAATACTGCTGCACTTCAGTGGCTAAGTAACCAAAGCGCATCTGACCCCCACCAGCTGTAAGCCAACACTGGCTCAACCAATGGTGTGAGTTTGAGGTGGAAAAATCTGTTTGTACTGAAACATTTAGGAGCCAAAAGGCTGTTCTTAGTTGCCAAATTACAGATGGTTGTCCAGAAGCAAGATAGAAAGCCCAATAAATATATATGAAATGATTTTAGTCTTTACTTATTGTGATGGGGTGGACCAGACATGCTACAAGAGTCGAGATTGGGTGAAGTCCCAGATGCAGTTTATTGTGCTACCAAAATACCAATAATAACACCCCCCCACCCCCCCTTTGGTGATTTGGTGGACTGGACTTTTAATTATAAACAAGCCCAAAATACACCGGGGACACTTATTTTGAAATGTCTGCCCTCCCAGGTGCTCTCACAAACAGATAAGGGAAACACAATAGGTATTTTACAACTGTTTACATTGTATTATAATATTAACACTACAAAGTGAACAATTTCATATAACAAAATGAGCAGTAATTTATCAAACTGTAGATCACATGTTGTAAATTCCAGTTGTCAGCTATGAAATCACTGGTTGCTGATTCGCTCTATAATTTGCTGAGAAAGTTACTGATTCAAATAGCTGACTTTAGCTCCTGAGTTCAAACTCATTTTGTGAGTTTTTTTTAGCTAATTCATTAAAAAGACCCAGTTCAAAAGTCATTTGTTTGCGAATCAGACATAACGTCTCCTGCTTTGTTTGTTGTTGCGTCCAGCGAGTTAATCTCAACAGAGAAGGTAAGACACACTAGGCGCACTCTAAAAAGCTAGTGCCACAGAAACACACAACAGCTTTAATGCAATTTGTAACTGGTGTTTTTCTGTTTTATCCTCATCTATAGTTGAGATACTGGGAGAAGAATGAGAAGGAGGACACGGCTGGTGTTGTAAAGACAGTAGGAAATCGAACACTGGCCATTATTCAGGGGTTAAGAGGAAGCAGCACCTATTATATAACTGTGAGGGCCTACAACACTGCAGGAACAGGGCCACCAAGTCCAGCAGTCAACGTTACCACCAAGAAACCACGTAAGTTTAAAAATTTTTAAAGATGCATGCTTGAGTGTTTAAATTTAAAGGGATAGTCCACACAAAAAGGACTTTCTGTCAATGATTTTCTTCCATGGAACACAAAAGGAGATGTTTGGCAGAATGTTATCCTCAGTCACCATTCACTTTCATTGTATGGAGAAAAAAAAAAAATTAAATATATTTGTATGGTGACTGAGGCTAGCATTCTGCCTAACATCTGCTTTTGTGTTCCAGAAGAGAGAAAGTCATACGTGTTTGGAACAACAAGAGGATGAATACTGTAAATGATTTTTCGGTGATCTATCCCTTTTAGGGTAGTGAATACAAAGTAAACAGTTACTAAGTAAAGTGTCTTTTGTAAATCTTCATAAAGCTCCCAGTCAACCTCCTTCAAAAGTCATGTGGAATACATCAAACTCCAAAATTATTCTGAACTGGGAACAGGTGAAACCACTGGAAAATGAGTCAGAGGTCATGGGATATAAGGTGAGCAAGATCTTTATTCTGATGTGTGTGTATTCTGAAAGTGAATGTTGTGTAAGTTCAGCTGTACTGTATGCTTGGGGCTCCTAGTTAAAATACATTTACACAACTTTCAAAGTAGGTACAGAAAGATTAGAGTAGGTGTTCTACTCGAGTGCAATTTAAACAGAATACTTGCACTTTTACTTAATTACATTTCCAAAGAAAAAATAGTACTTTTTACTCCTTACAATTTTATTTAAACTTGAAAAGTACTCACTACATTTTTGCAGCTCATCTTCTTTCATCTTACTGGATTGAAGCCGCCTTTTCTCTGCATTCGACAAACGACAGATGACAGACCAGAGCTCAGTCCTTTCAAATCGAGTGTTGCAAGTTGGCTGAATTTCGGATCTGATTTAAACTTCGGATACATTGAAACATTTGTGCAACTAGACCTTATGTGACCTCCTGACTGAATGTGAAGTATTCACTCAAAACCATGAGCACGAAGTGAGAAACACTGGCAGTTTTTGTCCTAAACTTTATTTTAAACGCCTTTTTATCTTGCTCTTTGTCTCAAGGGGCTGTGTTTTCTGACATTGCAATTTGTGAGGCCCTCTCCCGTGCAACGAACATTGCGTGACTGTGGCAACATTTTTGCGAAATAAAACTATTTGGTTCATTACACATCTGAAGGCAGTTCCGAAGGGAAATGTCAACTGTGTGGCACTAAAAGCTGGTGAAATGTTCTCCCGAACAGATGAGGTTTTTAAGATTAATGTTCTATCGAGATTTAAATGAACAAAACCGACCTCCCTACCCTAAACCTTAAACCTTAACCTAACCGATAGTGTCATTAAAAAGCAAATGTGACATGGAAAACACAATTTCTTTGTGGTGTTTCTATGACACTTTCGGCTCACGTGTTGACTAGCGTGCTCTTCAGGACTTGTACCCCAGTCCTTTGTATCACATATGCAACACTCTAACAGTTGAGCTACTGTGCAATTTTATCACATTCGAACAAGCTTGTAAATGTAGTTGCTTATGTAATGCAAACAATGTAATGTAATGTAATGTTTTTGCTCCCCCTTGTTTCAGTTTTAAAATCTCTGACAGCCTAATTTTTGTTTATAATTTATTTGATTGAAAGTTATGTTGGAGTTCATAGTGCACCTTTTCCATATTCAGATATCTTTGAGGTAATTTTAAACATTTTGTGTGTGGGGGGGGGCATTGGGTGGTTTACTAGGACATTTTTTATGTACAAACTGGTAATTACAAAGGTATTAAGCTATAAATGTGGTTTATGAGGACATTTCTAGTGTCCCCATAATTCAAATCGCTTAAAAAAAACATACTAAACGATGTATTTTGAAAATGTAAAAATGCAGAACGTTTTTTGTGAGGGTTAGGGGATAGAATCTATAGTTCATACAGTATAAAAATCATTGTCTATGGAGAGTCCTAATAAGGATAGCCGCACCAACATGAGTGTGTGTGCATGTGCATGCTCATGTGCGTGCGTGCATCTCATTTGCTAGACCCCTGCAATCTTTGTATTAGCATTAGCAATAGAAAAACCTATACCAGTAAACCACTAATTAGTACTGCACCTAATATAAAGTGGGTTTATGTAGATGGAGATAATTGTCTTTGTCTCAGTAATGTCTTACACTGAGGAATCACTCTCTAGGTTCTTTACAAGCGGAACAGATTCAGCAGGCCCAGCGTTATGGAGACCAACACCACCTCAGTGGAGCTCTCTCTGCCCACAGATGAGGAGTACATCATCCAGATCAAACCATTTGGAGAAGGAGGGGAGGGCAGCAGCAGCCGACAAATCACCATTCCCAGAATATCAGGTAGATCCTTCTAAGAGCTCCACTTATTAATTAGTTACTGTTGTGGTTATTGTCCACTTATGTTTTATGTATATACATTATATAGAATACATTATACATGTATTATTCATGCATTCATATATAATGTAACAATAATATAATGTAACCACATTTATTATACATTAGAATACATTACAGAAGTAAAATGGTGTACAAATGGCATTTCATGTTGACTTTAACTGTGGTTACAATGATCTATGAGAACTGATCATAAGGTGTTTTAAAGGTTAATATGAATGCATTATGTAAGGGATAATGTTCAACTCCAACTACTCTACTCTTTTAAAGTGGCACTCGTCCTTCACTGTAACATAACATTGTAAGCTTGTTTGTTATAGCACTTCACTGTGTTTTATCTTCACTCATTAAATCCTTCTCTTTCAGGTCCAAATGCTATCGGTTCTGCGTCCAGTGTCTCCACTCTCTCAGCTCTCAGTACAATAGCTCTCTCTCTCACAGCTCGCACATCTTTATGACAGAACACAACATAGGCCACTGACTTCACACGTGACGTTCTTCCTCAAGAGGAGACTCTGAGACAAGTGACTCGGAATGATAATACTGGAAATGGGTGTGTGATTTGGTCGCCAATTCAAAAGACAATGAAGGCTTGATGGAATGAATTTGTTGTTACCAAAGCAGCTTTACAAAAAAAAAAGAAAAAGAGAGAAAATATGTCACATGCTTATTTTGTATGTATGACATATCTAGCTTTTTACTTTATTGATCCAGTTGGTCTCATTTAGAGATAGACCGATAATCGGTTTGAATTTTTTACCGATATTTACACTTTTCTACTTAATCAGTTATCAGTTCTGTAGTATCAAGTCTACTTTCATATGGAAAAATATTGTTTCAAAACCAGCTTGGTGGGTTTGTTGGTTTAAGTTGATCTCCCAGCCTGGTGAAGCTGGTCTTCAGCTGGTCTAGCTGATTTTACACGCAGACCAGCTGAAAAGTGTTCAAAACCCCTCTTAAACCAACCAACAGATCAGCCTGACTAGCTAAGATCAGCAAACCAGCTTAGGGTGGTTTAATCTTTTTTTAAATTTCTTTCAGTAGGGTGGAAACATTCCACTTTGTCACTTTGAAACATAATTTATAGATATATATATATATATATATATACTGCCTGGCCCAAAAAAAAGTTTCGTTGTGGCATTGTTTCGACAACCTTATGCAACTTCACAAAAAATAAAATAAAATCCATCCAGAGTTGCATAAATTTTTGCCCGAGATCTTGTATTGATGACGGGAGAGTCGAACCACTCTGTAAAGTCTTCTCCAGCACATCCCAATGACTTTCAATGGGGTTAAGGTCAGGACTCTGTGGTGGGCAATTCATGTGTGAAAGTTATTCCTCATGCTCCCTGAAACACTCTTTCACATTTTGAGCCTGATGAATCTTGTCATTGTCATCCTGGAATATGCCCATGCCGTCAGGGAAGAAAAAATTCATTGATGGGATAACCTGGCCATTCAGTATATTTAGGTAGTCAGCTGACTTCATTTTATTGCTGCATAACATTGTTGAGCCTAGACCTGACCAACTGAAACAACCCCAGATCATAGCACTGCCTCCAGAGGCTTATACAGTGGACAGTATGCATGACGGGTGCATCGCTTCATGCGCTTCCCTTCTTACCCTGACGCGCCCATCGCTTTGGAATAGGGTAAATCTGGACTCATCTGACCACATGACCTTTTTCCATTGCTCCACAGTGCAATCTTTATGCCCCCTAGCAAACTGAAGTCGTTTTTTCCAATTAGCCTCATTAACAAGTGACTTTCTTGTGGCCACACAGCTGTTTAGTCCCAATCATTTAAGTTCCCGTGCATTGTGCATCTGGAAATGCTCTTACTTTCACTATTAATCATAGTCATGAGTTTTACTGTTGATTTTTTATGATGTGACTTCACCAAGCGTTTTAGTGATCTCCGATCATGATCATTCAAGATTTTTTTCCGACCACATTTCTTCCATGAAGCTGATGGTTCACCACTATCCTTCCAGGTTTTAATAATGCGTTTGACAGTTCTTAACCCAATTCCAGTGATTTCAGCAATCTTCTTAGTTGTTTTCTTTGCTTGATGCAGGCCAATAATTTGCCCCTTCTGAAACACAGTAACCTCTTTTCCATGATTACGGGATATGTCTTCCGACATGGTTGTTTAAGAAATGAGAAGCTACAAATTGTATCAGTTAAGGTTAAAAGAATTGTTGCCAGCTGAAAAATATTAATCACTGCAATACTGATCCAATCTTAGGCTCTTAAGTATTTGCTTATTTAAATCCAAACGGCAACCTTTTTTTTTTTTTTTTGGCCAGGCAGTTTATATGTGTATATACAGTATATATTAGGGGTGTAACGGTTCAATTTTCTCACGGTTTTAGGGTCACGGTTTCGGTAAGGTTCTGTATTTGTTATGTTCAGGGGAAAAAAAATATTACTGCCAAATCCAAAGTTAAATATTCTATATGGTAACAGACACTTCAAGAGATTTACCCTCACTACAAATCACCATGGTTTTACTACAGTAACCATAGTTTAAACATTGTATTTTTAGTAAAATTATAGTAACCACAAAATGAACATGGTTACTGTCATGGTTACAATGCTATAGTAAAATCAAGGTTACTATTTGGAAACTACGGTATTACTTTTGTAAAACAATGGTTAATTGTATCAAAACTATGATTTCTGCCAAGAAAACAATGGTGACAGCAGTCATTGTTACTTCAGTCATGGCTACTACAATATTACTATAATAAAACCATGGTTACTATATGGCTACTACAGTATTACTACATAAAACCATCGTTAATTCTATCAAAACCATGATTTCTGCCAAGAAAACCATGGTGACAACAGTCCTTTGTTATTACAGTTATGGTTACTACAATATTACTATAGTAAAACCATGGTTAATTTTCATTTAGGGTCCTTAACTAAAAAAAAACATTCTCTAATTACTTAATACCTGTATTATTACGTGACATGCATCAACATAAAGTGCATTTCAAACTCAACTCAATGTATATTCAATGTTCGGAATCTGTACATCACTATAGAAGAAATAAACTTGCTATTAAAATGAATATGACAGTGGATGTCATAATGCGACTCGAGTATTTTAATCATACATGGAAATCCCACATCTTCATCAACAGATTAAGGGCAACATAACTTTGGCCACGAACACCCAGAGCGCTTTAGTTCTTGTTTCATGTCTGTCTGAACTAGCACCGAGAGCCTGCTTAAAGATGGAAGGGAGTGTGTCTGTGTGCAGTTTCGGGCTCACCTGCAGCTCTGTGTGCTATCTATCCTCAGGTGATGTCAGCATAAATAGCTAATCAAACATCGATGTATTACCAGTATATGGTACTCGCATCAAGCAAACAGTGCCTGTTTTGAAAACGTAAAGAAAAAGTTCCCAGACAGGAGACTTAAATGATGTAGGGGCTTCTCTCTTGCGGCTTGTTTTCTCCGCTTGCCATTTTGCCAACTAAAGCATGCAGATCTGTGATGTCATCAACCAATTTAATATACTAACAGTTAATAGCTCAGCTTCTCTCTGTAGAAAGTTGACCCAAGTGAAACACAGGCGGAGTGTGTCCATCTACAGAGCCATACACGTATATTAGCAGAGGTTACTAGGTCTATTTGGCGCTTTATTTTCTTCACCAAACTGTATGATCCAGATGTGTTATTAAACTAGAGGTGAGCAAATGCTTACTGAACTGTGGTTGGCGAACCGTACGGTTTGGTTTTTTAACGAGAACCGTTACACCCCAAATATATATATATATATATAATGCATATTATGTTCTAATTGTTGTAGTCTAATGCTATTAAGCTATCATTGTGTCAAAAAGCAGAAATAAAACAATAGTTTAAAACTGGTTCTGCATTTCGGTTATCGGACACTTAACATTTAAATAATCTGTATTGGTATCGGTAAAAAAATAGACAATATGGGTCAATCTCTAGTCTGTTTGCTCCTATAATTGTACGCGAGGTGTGTAGGAACTGCTTTAGATGCATGTCATGTACAATGTTTTGTATGAGAATGCAGATGTGTGAACCTTAATCATTTAGAGCAAGACATATTTTACTGAAAACAAACTAATCATCATAATTTGTGGTGACGGTCTTCTGAGGTCATACTCCAAGCAAAGACTCTCCAAGGACTAATTACTGTTTACGACATGAGAATACTTGCACTGAAATCACGTCAGAAAGAAAGTGAACAAACAAAAAAAATATACGCAAACACTGACCAGGAACTCTGAACTACTGGAACTGCTGCTACAAGGCCAAGATGGGCATCTTCGAAGGTCCGTGCTTGGTGTCTTTGTCACCTCCATCCTTACTGGTCAGCAGCAAACTTTGATGATTGATTTTTTACTGGAAACCGGGCGTTCATGTGGCTCTACTTTTTCCGTCACTCTCTGCTTCTCTGTTGTTGTGTCGCATTTAGACCTGTTCTTTGCCTTTTGTGTGCCTCATTGTGTGTTTTGAAATCCTCAGGTCCTGAAAAAAGCCTTAATACATATTTCTTAGCGTTACCTAGGTAAGTGCTGGACGCCAGGACTGTGAGTGGTTAGTTATTATGACTGCGTCGAGCAGAAGGCTGGGGTCATCGTCAAGTCCAGGGTCCAAAAGTAACACTTGGCAAGTGTTAAATATGAGTAAATATTGGCTTTGGTGAGTAAATAAAAAGAGCTCATCAAGAGTTGGCTATTAACTTTATTAGGAACATAACATATGGTTTAATACATGCAACATAATACACCCTTGCTGAGATTATCGCAAGCCCTTTCGACATACTGTATAATCACTTGCAGGATAGGAATTTTAGATATCTATAACGCAATTTTTACAAGTTTAAATGCTAATTCTTATTATCATGAATGGAATTACTGCTAGTGAATATGCTAATTTTTTATTAATAATTAGGTTTGCACTAGTAAAAACGTTAATTCTTCATATAAAAAAATATGAAAAAAATTAAAATACTGTAAAAACAACATATACTGAAATCTGTAACTGCATTTCCTCTAGTAGAACTTTACAATAGTCTCATTCACACACGTTTAAAACATAATTACAGATATCATAAATAATTTCTTGTTGAAATCCCAAATACACATATCAGATATGTACTTATTAGTAAAAACAATATTTTTATATCAATAATTACATTCTTACAAGTACAAATATCCATTCCTGATGTCAAGAATTGAATTACAGCTATTGAAAATCCTATTTTTTGATATCTGCAATAATTGACATATTTACTAGTTGTAATTCATCTGTTCATATAAGGCATGCACATTTTCACTAGAAGCAATGTAATTATTGCTATCAAACATTATCCTTTTTACTAGTAGGAAATACATAGCTGATATGTATATTTGGAATTTCAACAAGAAATTAATCATAGATATCTGTAATTGCATTTGAACAGGAGTGAAGTTCTAGTGAAAATGCAGTTACAAATATAAGTAATTGTTTTTTACTAGTTGAAATTATATTTTTGATTTCAAGAATGAGTATTTCTTCAAGTGGTGATGTCATTTTTTTTTATCAAGAATAACCATTTTTATTATGTAATTACTGATATAAGAAATTTCTAGTAGGGGTGTAACGGTACACAGAAGTCACGGTTCGGTACGTACCTCGGTTTTGGGGTCACAGTTTGATATGAGTTCGGTACAACAGGAAAAAGCAACAAATCCTAAATGCTAGGTTTCTTTTCATTTATTTTGAACAGACAGTAGTGCAAATTACAGTTTGTTCCACCTTTAGTATTTTAAGCACTAAGCAGTAAACAGAATGCACTCTTGCATAGGCGATATTTTTTTTAGGGCTGATAAAAAACAAAAGGTATTTGGTCACAATCAGCTACAAAACTGAAAAGCATCTCTTTTGTTATAAAGTACAAAATAAATAGAATAATGAAAAATTAAACTTGTGCATTAGGAGAAGGAGTGTTTACAATTTGTTCCACTTAAACTATATGCTGTTTGTGTATATGCCAATTGCCTGGGTATTGACTTTGGCCCTGTCTGCTCTCACATCTAGAGGCTGATTAAAAGCTGCAGTGATAAGTTTTTGCACTCCTGTTGTCTTTTTCTGCCTAGCTCCGGTGATTGGCACATCTGGGTGATGTCGTCTGATATGTGTTAGCATGTTGGACGTATTTCCACTCACATACTGTACAGCAGCTTTACAACGCTGACACACTGTCCTCGTCCTATCTACCACTCGCTCTCCACTGCTGCCGTAGTTCACTGGGAACCCGAAACTTTCCCACACTGCTGATTTAAAACAAGTAGGCGGGTCTTCGAGCTCTTGCGTGTCATCTGCACTCGCCATTTTTGTTTGGGTTGGTGCATGGATTGTGTTTTCTTCTTCTGCTCTTTTTCCTGTTGTGGCGGTTAGCAAAAAGCATTGCATTAACGCGCGCGCCTCCTTCTGGATTGGAGTGGATCGCCTGTGACTGACTCAGATGTATTCTTCATCTGACTGCATGCACCGAACCATGACGTCTGTACCGTGACTGTTTGGGACGAATACATGTACCGTTACACCCCTAATTTCTAGTGAAAGTGCAATTTTTTATATCAAGAATTAGCATTTTAACTAGTGAAAATTGAAGAGTTGATATCTAGAATTAATATCCTGCATGTGATTAAAAGTAAATTCGGCTTGCCACAATTCTGCAAGTGATTATATGTCAATTCGGCTTGCCATAAAGATTTCGCTCACTATCAAATCAACCCATATACTACGGAAAACGTTTGCCACTACTTGCATTTCTTGAACTCTGTGGGGTGACATACAGTATGTGGAAAAGTTCTATTCCTCATATTAAATGTTCACCCAATAATTCTGTTTTTGATCAAAAAGTATAAAGACAATATAATTTTTTAAATAAAAACAATGAAAAATAAAATTTGTCAAATTATTTGCCATTGACAATGACAGGTATAGCAAAAAAGTTAATTTTGGACCCTGGTCACATCAAAATTGGGTTTCAGATTGGGGTTTGGGTTGTCGGTGTGAGTTTATTTCTTCCATGATCCATATTATAACAGCCGTATGCTGTTATTCATTGTTTCAAGGCAATACAGCGTGTTAGCGTGTGTATGTGTGTGTGTGTGACCTCTAATGTAGAGGCTACAGTTTCTGCATTTGTTTAAATGCCATGTGGGACAGCGGTAAAGTAGCTTGTCATATATTGAGATGCAAATAGGCTAGTAGACATACTACTTAAGAACATGTGGAGCTCTAAACAAATGTACATGTAAATGCTTTTTGTATATTCCAGATAATTTATATTTAAGTGGACAACATCAAAGTTTCCCACAAACTCATCTGTTTTTATCTAAAGAATTGATGTTTTTTTAGCTTAACGTGGCTCTGCATGTGGTTGTATTCATTTCCATCTTAATTCATTTGGTACTGACAAACTTTTGATGAAGGATACAATTCAGTCGTCCATTTCTGAAGATGTGTGCATTGGTTTGTGTACCATAGCCAGAACAGTCTTTCTTAGAACCAGTGCTTTCCACCGAACTTCTTGGCTTTATCAGAGATCCATTTATTGATCCATACTGTTTTTTTCCCCCTCTAAGGTCTCTGTTTATACTGGGTTAAAAAATAAAGGAAGTTTATATAAATGATTGCATTTGGCTGCACAGAAGGTTTGTTGGGTGCATTAGTTGTGATGGACTCGCAGAAGAGAAAATGTGGTTATAAAGTGCTTAAAAGGGATAGCTCACCATCATTACTCACTCTCATGTCGTTCCAAACCTGTATACATTTCTTTCGTAACAAATTATTTGAAGAACCTCCGGACTGCTCTTTTCCATGTAATGAAAGTATACAGTGACCACAGCCTGTCGAGTTCCAAAATCACCATAAAAGTAGTCCATACAACTGCTTTGTGTGAGGAACAGACTGAAATTTAAGACATTATTCACTGATAGTCTTCCCCTCCCCTGTAGCTCTCAAATTTAAATCACAGTTCCACATTTTCATACTTGCCTTGTCCTTACTTGTCACATGACAAATTAGAAAAAATGCTGTTATATTGAATAAAGAAATATGGGTTCGGAACAAAAGTGATTGAGTAAATGACAGAATTTTCATTTTTGGGTGTAATATCCCTTTAATAAATTAGGAAACGATTGAAAGAGCAAATTAGAGGAATATGATTTCACCACAGATGACATAACAGGCTGGTCTGTAGAAGCAACATTACAACAATGTCCTTCACTTTCTTGCAAAACCCTTGTGATGCAGTACACTAGAATGTACACTACGTGCTGTATAAGGCATCTCTGTGTAGACCAAGACTGTTTTGACCTCTTAACTGTACAAATAATTTTAAAACATGAGATTTCTAGTATGAATACAACCCTAAAATATGAATTTCTTTTACATACAAAACTATTTATTGTCACATCAATAAATACAGTATGATCCCAGCAATGTGAAAGCACTTGTCATTTGTTGAATACAAATAGGTGTACAAAACAAAGTGTACAATTATTATGTAAAGGGATAGTTCATCCAAAATTAATATTTTGTCATTTACTCATGTTGTTCCAAGCCTGTATGATTTTCTTTCTTCCATGGAAAACAAAAGGTGATGTTAGGCAGAATGACAGCCTCAGTCACCATTCACTTTCATTGTATGGAAAAAACGATGCAATGAAAGTGAATGTTGACTGAGACTTACATTCTGCCAAACCTCTAAAGTCATACTGGTTTGAAACATGAAGGCGAATAAATGATGACAAAATTGTCATTTTAAGACAACAGACATACTTGATGCTGATAAAAGATGTTAAAAGCAACATCAAAAATGTACTTTTCATTTAGAGTTTCTGCTTTCAATTATTTGTTTGCATCAATAACATTGTGATTCTTCAAGGTCACCCATGATGCAGCAGAGTATGAAATGTCTTGGCCCTCCATGACTATTTAAAAACAGCTAAAGGAAACGTGGCCTTGGGCATCTTTTCAGAGGACTCAGTCGTTGACTTCACCTTCAACCTGAGCTGGTCTTTAGGGAGACGTTGTGTTTAATTCATTGACAGCAATAACAGGGATGATGTATGAGTATCTAATAAAAAGCTAATTGGGAGCATCTGAGGCCAAAAGGAAGGATTCCTGAAAAGACTGCGAAGCAGCTGCTTAAGACAGAGTCATAATAGAGATAAATGGAGTTCCACTGGAAGATTTACTCTCTTATTGATGTTGTAGGTGACTGACAGCTGCTGTTCATTCAAGTCTTCTTCCCCGACCTCCATCTGCTCCAAGATTCTCTCTAACACCTCCACCTTCCTCCGATTCTTAGGAGCATCTGAGGGGAAAAAAACGTAGATATAATTGGAGGACAGATTTGTTTTGTTTAAGTGAAATAAAGGGAACAGATTTTCTATGAATTGCAACCAGTGTTGGGGAAGGTACTGCAAAATGAACTAGTTTGCCAAGCATTTAAGCAATATCTTTTGAATTATGATTGCAAAATTAGATGATTTACTTAAAACAAGTTTATTATTTAAAACTAAAAATAAGAGTATTATTTATCTGGCACAAAAACTATTAGGATCTAAATTATGGAGACAGCATAAATATACACAATGCATAAATATTTATTTTATTTATATTTATTAATGAATATTATAAATATATTGATTTTGGTTAACAATTCATTTAATGTTTCTTTAATGTATATATTTAATAAAATAATTATGAATAAATATGATTAATATTTGTTCATACATATTGTACTAATTTTTATAAAATAACACATACAGTAATATACACTAAATACTAAAGTTAGTATAGTTTTTATATATATTTTACATTTTTATTATTTTAAAGGGATAGTTCGACGAAACATTAATATTTATTTTATTATTATTCATTATTTATTCACCCTTGTGTTGTTCCAAACCTCAAAATTTTTCCTCATGCTCCACAGAAGAAAGTCAAGTCATGCTATAAATATATAGACAAAAAAAAAAAAAAAAAAAACCTAACTCAATCAAAAACAGTGATAAGCATCAGTATGACTACTTTTTTCAGTACAAAAATAGATGTAAAATGCCTGAATGGATTCTAAGAAAACTACAGAATAATACATTTATTTATTTATTTATTTTTATTTTTTTTATTTTTTTTATTGATTCATTTAAATCAACCATCCAAAAAAAAAAAAAGAAAGAAAAAAAATCATCTGGAAGACTGTTTGTGCAATAAAGTAACAATTTCACACTGCACTGCTACTTTAGTGAAAAGTTACACTACATTACACTGAGTTTCTCCCAAAAAGTGCTTGCAGCTGTAGACGCTAAATTATTAATAAATACAGCATAAATCTATATTAAGCTAAGATTTTACTGTGGACGTGTTGAGCAGTTTTCTGTCGCAGATCGTCCACAGTTTCCTCTGCGTCTGCCCACTCCAACACCAGCCTCCTACCATAAAGATGGGTACTGTGGCACAGCGCTTCAAAGGCTTTCTGTGAGAGACAGGGAGAGACGGTACAAATTAAGAGCTCTATAGCTTGTGTTGGCATTATAACTGGCATACACTGATCGATATATTATAATAAACTACTGATATATTGGGTATACTGGAAACGACTAATTACAATTGGTCATTTATGTTAAAGATAAGATAAAGAGACAGATGCACCTACTTTGGCATCCTGTTTAGTGAGGAAGTCAATCAAGCCAAAACCACGGTGGGCTCCACCAATCACTTTCTTTGACAGGCGAGCTGTCTTCAGCTCTCCAAACATTCTGAAAACAAGAAAACCTTAATAAAACACCTGCATTTTAAATCACAGCTCATACTTAAGGGTACATTGTTACGATAATCAGACATCTTGAGGTATATCGATTAGGAACACTATTGAAAATCTTTGATTCTCCTTAATCACCTGATCTATAAAAACATCTTTCATGCTTTAAATCAGTGGTTCCCAACCTTTTTTCCAAGGGACCCCTATTTTAACATTCAAAATCCCGAACAACCCCCCTCTCCAGCGAAGAGACAATTTTTTTTTTTGTATTACTACAAACGTTTTTCCAAAGGAAAAACTCCCTGGGTTTACGATAATTAAGATAATTATGATAATTAAATAATAATAAATCCACATAAATAATAATAAATAATGAATAAATACATAAAACCAAATAAATCCTCGTTTTCTTTTTACCACGTTTTCTCTTCTCCCTGACGCTTTGCCATAATCACTCATCTGGTTTGGTTATAACCTGTTGTTTTGATCGTTGCTCAGTACTGTACAAGTAAAACAGCAAGTTTTTTGCAAAAAAAAAACTCCGTCCTTACCATTATCGCGAGATGCACACCTTAAAAAACAGCCTATGTTAGATATACTGTGTGTCTTGTCTTTTCAAATATCTCATAAACAATAAAATATGATTAAAATACTCTAAATGGCCCTATTTGATTGTGCTTTATTACAAAAATAATTTAAAAATTACTTTTTCACACATTCCACTTTTTTCTTCTTGTAACCCACAAAATAGAGAGAGCTACGCGACCACCGTGAAGCTCTGGCGACCCCTAGTGGGGGTTGCGACCCCCAGGTTTGGAAGCACTGCTTTAAATGATATGCTTTTAACATTATATGCTCATAAACATTATCCAAATGTTTACACTTATAAAAGTTTAACCTTTACAAAAAATGTATAAAGTATGTGGAATATTTGTATTAATAATTCATTCGTCACACCGTGGGAACACTTAAAATGAACTAGTGTAGGTTTAAAAGGTGATTAATAATAGTGAGAAACTAAAACAAAATGCAGACCAGTTAGAAGACATTGTATATGATATTCACATGAAACCACAAATATTCTTTAAATATAAAAACAAGTATCACCAGAAGAGTTCTCTCAGTTCATTCACTGTGGCTTGGAAGGGGACGTTTCGCGCCAGGATCTTAGACATCTTCTGTTTCCTTGAGTCACACCTGACCTGTGATAGCCACAGCAGAATAAGCTACTGAAGGGTATGTAGTAAAACCATTAATGTTTGTCAATGGCACCAAGAGTCAAACAAATCCATTGAAAGTGAAGAATGTATGAAAGAAGCACAATGGCAGCTGTATAAAAAACAATAGCTGATATAATAGCCGATAACAAATAAAATGGATTAAATAAATCAATACGTGTTTTTTTTTTTTTTTGTTTGTTTTTTTTTTTACACTTTAAGGGATAGTTCACCCAAAAATTCTCTCATCATTTACTCACCCTCATGTCATCCCAGATGTGTATGACATTGTTTCTTCTGCAGAACACAAAAGATTTTTAGAGGAATATTTCAGTTGTAGGTGCATGCAATGCAAGTGAATGGTGACCAACATTTTTGAAGCTCCAAAAGGCTGCATAAAAGTACCCTATATGACTCCATGTCTTCTAAAGCAATAATAAAAAAGAAAAAAAGAAAAGAAAACAGTGTTATATTTTGGTCTGTTCTCACCCAATACCTATTGGATAGCTTCAAAAGACATGGATTAAACCACTGAGATTATAGGGTTTACTTTTATGCTGCCTTTGTGCTTTTTGGAGCTTCAAAATTTTGGATACCATTCACTTGCTTTGTTTGGTCCTACAGAGCTGAAATATTCATCTAAAAATCTTCATTTGCAATGGAAGAGTGGCAGATGGTCATTTACCTGCAGCTGTCTCATGGCTTTCTGTGCTGCCTCTGGTGTTTTATACTGCACAAAGCCATAACCCACTGACAGCAATTTACCTGAGACAGAGAAAGAGAGAGAGATCAAGATTAGTTAATGACAAAAAGAGAGAAAGACGATAAATGTGAAAGACAGAAAAGGAAATAGAAAACGGTTTTATTACTTCAAAATCAAAGTATTTATATTATATATACACTGTATACAGTGTGTGTGTATATATATATATATATATATATATATATATATATATATATATATATATATATATATATATATATATATTCCAAGTAAATCAACAATAGTTAATGTATCCTGAAAGGACATTCATTGAAATACAAAAGTAAACAGTAAATAAATGCACAATACAATATTTTTATAAATGAAAGGTGCAGTATGTAAGATTCAGAAACACTTGTTATTAATGACACCTGTGGCCGTTAAGTGAACTGCAGCCAGCTACCTGTTGCTCGTGCTCATGCACACACTCCATAGGGATGCGAGCAAGCGAGCGTCAGCCAAAACAATGACGAAACGTACAAAGAGACTGAACGTGATTCACCAGCATCATTATGACAGATGAGGTAGCATAATTAAAATTACACAGTTATGATTGTTTTAAAACAAACTTTGAGACTGTATATTATATTTGAATCTCCAGTGCTGGAACAGGCTAAAACAAAGTGTGGATATAGGTCTGACTATGCAAGACTGTAGTTTGAAGTAATCACTTTTCTTTGCATGATACATTGACTGCATTTATCCGATAGCCTATGTCAGCGTTAGCTAGCTAGCCAGCTTTATCAATAGCTGTTAGCTAAATTTGGTGGATGATGACAGTAGCTGTTTATAAAACAGACTGTACATTATAAATATGTTGACAATTCAGTATTGATGTGATTCCATTACAACTGACATTTTGATATATCGATGCGCTATTGTTTTATAATAATAAATTGTATATATTTTCTGCATAACAAAGTTACATTACACTAATGAATTGGTCTTTTTTGCATTATCTTGAACATTGTCTAGCACTCATTTCATGTGTTATTGTAGTTTACCTTGCTGAATAATTACAGATGAACATTGTGTCAGTTACTGTGAATCAGCATACCTGACTTTTAGTATAAAGCGAAGATCGTTGAAATTATTTGAAAGTTACGAAGAAGGTAGCTTGCAATTCGTCAGCGTTAGCAGGTAAGATCAAGTTAGCTAAAATTACACAGATCAATCCTTATGGCACTATATTTCACATGCTTTGCAGTTATGTAAGCTTACCTGTTCAATAAGAAGAATGCCAATTCAGGGTCGGTTTTGATCCCCTAAACTGAATGAAGGTCCCTACAGGAATCAAATGCCCTGCCGATGTACACTCTAGTTTTTTTTTGTTTGTTTTTTTTGGCTTACTCGGAGTTTGTGTAGGAGTCAGTGTTGTGCTGGGAGCCGGACGTTTGCTGGATTCCATCTCTAAGATAACGTTACCTAGTGTTGCAGTTTGTTGTTGCTGTTGAATAGCGGAAGAGAAACTATTACTGAGGCAAGGTTCTCGGGAGCGCGCATAAACGTCACATCCTTTGGATTTTCCCGGCAAAAGCGACCTGCTCCCTTCACATGAAAATCAGTCTAAAGGCTTTAATAGGCAACCTAGGAAGTCCGGGAAGGGCTAATTTTTTAAGTTGCGTTACAAGCCATTCAAACATTGGCAAAAAAAAAAAAAAGGCAAATATTACATGAAAAATGTTACATATTGCACCTTTAACATTGAACTAGATTAATAAATGTTGTAAAAAAAAATTGTTGTTCATTGTTCATGATACCTAATACGCCAACTAACGTTAACGAATTGAGCAATTATGTCAAGTGTTACCAAGAACTTTCTTGCTTTGTCCACCTTTCACCTTAGGCCTATGAACTCTGTCCTCACCTCTCGTAATGTTTCCTCTGAGGTGTTAAATTTGAGGTTCTTAATGAAGAGGGTCGAGTCAGGCAAAATCTCCTCCTCCTCCTCATCATCTTCTTCTTCTTCCTCCTCCTCTACCTTTTTCACTACATCTGTTTTCTCGGCTGATTTGTCCTTCTTTTCAGACTCTGAGAAGAGTAAGATGTACAAGATAGTATGAATGTATAGATAGGATGACAAAATCTACAGAAAATGCAGCACTGAGGCAGTTTCGATTTGAATTTCAGGAAGGAAATGCAAGTGCTTGAAAGGCAGCCAAGAAAGACCAATCATAATGCAAAATGCAAATATGACACTGACATCACTGATTCTGAATTGCTAACATGCCATCACAGGGCAATGGGAAAACTGCAAAAATGTGAAAGAGGCAATAGAAAGCAAAAAAAAAAAAAAAAAAAGAGAGAGAGAAGGCAAAAGAAAGAGTACAAGAATGCATAGGAAAACAAAAAGATAGCACAAAAGTGTCAAAGACAGCAAAAGAAAGGGCAAAGTGCGAATGAAAGAGCAAACGAGAGTGCAAAAGGACAAAAGCATGAAACAAAAAAGAGTGAAAGAAAAAAGAAAGAGTGAAAGAAAAAGAAAAAGAAAGAAAGAGCAAAAAAACTAAGAAAAAAGAAAGAGTGAAAGAAGGAAAGAGTGAAAGAAAGAGCAAAAGAAAGAAAGAGGAAAAAAGATTTACCTGGTTTAGTTGTCCTGGGTGTTGTAAACACTGCTACAGAAGCCCACTCCAGATACAAGGGAACATGCTGGAACTAGAGAGAGAGCGAGAGAACATGGAATAAACTCATAACAGTGTTTGTCACCTGTTCAAGCTTAGCAACGGAACTGAAGGCACAAAATCATCTCTTACATAACTCAATAACTCAAGTACAGTGAAAAAAATAGCTCAGGCCTGTACATTACAAATACACCTCCACTCACCTTTGTGTATGCCAGTTTCATGAAGGCCGTTTGGCTTCAGGTGGGCTCCAGGAACTCTACTTTAGCAATGAGGCCAGAGGGGGGCAGCAGAACTCTTCCCAGAGATCCATGAGGTGAGGACAGCCTCCAGCTCCCCGGCCTGTACTCCTGAGGGCAAGTTCTTCACTAATATCACAGAGTTACTCCACTGGCCTGCTGCCTACATACAAACACATGCACACAAAACTATGATTTATGCATATACAAAGAGAGAATTGGTTCGGACAACGTGGTTTGCAATCGTGGTTTTGACACTCTTTGAAATCAACCTACATATGTTTTACTTCTAGTTGTCTCTGCATATTAAGTAGGAGGAAGTATTTTTAAGATTGAAAAATTATACACTTCACCTTTAATCATGTGGGTCAACAACACACATTTTACCTGAATGAGTCCAGAGACACTCCGTTGTCAAGGAGAAACTGTCTGGTCTCCTGTACTATCTGCATCTCCCCTAGAGCCTCCGACTCCTGCAGACACAAACACAAAACCAGTCTCATAGTCACCAGAAAATTCTCAGAGAAACAAGACACAGTCGTCTGAGTTTTAAAAACTCACATGATCCAAGACTTGGCTCTTGGTTGAGTTGTATTTTTGAGCGATGGCATCGGCCACAGCACTCATGCCCAAAAACAGTGTGTTCCATTTATGAGAGCTGTGCATCAAACACAAAAACAGTGAACACAGTAGGGAAGTCAAGTGAACCAGTACTTCAAAATCTACTAAAATATATATGTTTTTTATTTTAAAGACACAAGTGTTTAAGCAATATCATTAGTACTGAGTAGAGACTCAATTCAGTAACCAAGGGCAGCCTGACTGACCATAATAATGTAGTTTTGTCTGTGCAAATGCATTTTTTTGGTCAAAATACTTAAATACAAAACAACTTGGTGGGGTATTAATGTAAACAAAGTCGGTTTGTCTCAAAGAAATATAAACAGGAGAGTCAAAAGAATATAATATGTTTCATAACAGATTGGCGCATTAGTTATTGCAGCCTAAGTATAGCCTAACAGACCTGTCCTGTCTATTTTGTCATTAATATTAATTAAAACAAAAATAGACAAAAGAAAAAAATACACTCTCTGTTCTTAGTTTATTTATTTGTTCTTCATTACTTATTGTTTACTTGTGCCATTATTCACTTAAATGGCAAATACTACATACTGTACCACTGTTTTAATTTAATTACTGTGGTTAATATACAGTTGTGCTCAAAAGTTTGCATACCCTCTAAGAATTGGCAATATATGTATCATTTTTCAAGAAAACATGAGTGAGCAGGCAAAACACATTTCTTTTATTTCTTATGGGATTCATATTCAACTGTAGGTTATAACAGAATGGCACAATCATAAAACAAAACATGGCAACAAAGAAAAAAATGAAATGACCCCTGTTCAAAAGTCTGCATACCCTTAGTTCTTAATACTGTGTATTGCCCCCTATAGCATCAATGACAGCGTGCAGTCTTTTGTAATATTTGTCTGAGGCCCAAAATTCTTGCAGGTGGTATAGCTGCCCATTCGTCTTGGCAAAATGCCAAGTCTTTGGTCGTCTTGCATGAACCGCACATTTGAGATCTCCCCAGAGTGGCTCGATGATATTAAGGTCAGGAGACTGTGATGGCCACTCCAGAACCTTCACCTTTTTCTGCTGTAACCACTGGAGGGTCAACATGGCCTTGTGCTTAGGGTCATTGTCATGCTGGAAAGTCCAAGAGCGTCCCATGCGCAGCTTTGTGCAGAAGAATGCAAATAGTCTGCCAGTATTTTCTGATAACATGCTGCATTCATCTTGCCGTCAATTTTCACAAGATTCCCCGTGCCTTTAGAGCTCACACACCCCCAAAACATCAGTGAGCCACCACCATGCTTCACAGTGGGAATGGTATTCTTTTCACTATAGGCATTGTTGACCCCTCTCCAAACATAGCGCTTATGGTTGTGACCATAAAGCTCTATTTTGGTCTCGTCACTCTAAATTACAGTGTGCCAGAAGCTGTGAGGCGTGTCAAGGTGTTGTCGGGCATATTGTAACCGGGCTTTTTTGTGGCATTGGTGCAGTAAAGGCTTCTTTCTGGCAACTCGACCATGCAGCTCATTTTTGTTCAAGTATCGTTCTATTGTGCTCCTTGAAACAACGACACCGTCTTTTTCCAGAGCAGCCTGTATTTCTCCTGAGGTTACCTGTGGGTTTTTCTTTATATCCCAAACAATTCTTCTGGCAGTTGTGGCTGAAATCTTTCTTGGTCTACCTGAACTTGGCTTGGTATCATGAGATCCCCAAATTTTCCACTTCTTAATAAGTGATTGAACAGTACTGACTGGCATTTTCAAGGCTTTGGATATATTTTTATATCCTTTTCCATCTTTATAAAGTTCCATTACCTTGTTACGCAGGTCTTTTGACAGTTCTTTTCTGCTCCCCATGGCTCAGTATCTAGCCTGCTCAGTGCATCCACGTGAGAGCTAACAATCTCATTGACTATTTATACACAGACACTAATTGCAATTTAAAAAGCCACAGGTGTGGGAAATTAACCTTTAATTGCCATTTAAACCTGTGTGTGTCACCTTGTGTGTCTGTAACAAGGCCAAACATTCAAGGGTATGTAAACTTTGATCAGGGCCATTTGGGTGATTTCTGTTATCAATATGATTTAAAAAGGAGCCAAACAACTATGTGATGATAAATGGCTTCATTTGATCACTATCCTTAAATAAAATATTTTTTTTTTTTTTTTTGCATGATCAGTCATATTTTCAAATTCAATGCCAAAATTTCACAATTTCTGCCAGGGTATGCAAACTTTTGAGCACATTTGTATATATATTATTTAACTTTATTTTTAAATAAATGTTCTAGGTTTTAAAAAGTTATGCTCAATCAACAGCATGTGTGGCATTATGTTGATTAGCACAAAACAAATAAAATACAAAATAAACATTTGTTTATTAAATAGAATTGTCCCTCCTTTTCTTTAAAAAAAAAAAAAGTAAGACACTTACAATGGAAGTAAATGTGGCCAATTCATGAACTTTAAAATACTCGTTTCAAAAGTATACCAAAAAAAAAATGAATAAAAAAAAAAAAACATTATATATGTTGATATGATTTTAGTGTGATAAAATCGCTTACTAACATTATCTGTGTAAAGTTATATCCAACATTAGACTTTGTTGCCAAGATGACATTAAGCCACAAACCCCAAAACCTTGAAACGACCGTATTAACGATGATTTAAAAAACTTAACAGCTCAAATAATACACAAAATGTAACTAAAGAATTTATTTAAGAGCTTCTATAAAGTTATAAGCTTCACATTTCTGCCTTTAAAGCCGCCTTTTCACTGTATCGACAAAAGACAGATGATAGACCGGAAGTCATTCATTTCCAATGGAGAGGCGCACGGGGGCTGCATGAGGTTCCGGCTGTCTCTGGATGCGACATTTTCGGATCCTGTTTGAGCCTCCGCTGCGTTAAAATATTTCAACTTGTGCGACTGAGATATTTCAACTAGACTGTATGCGACTGCCCGACCGGAAGTGATGTATTCATGCAAAACTATCAGTGCGAAGTGAGAAATATAAGTAGATTGTGTCCTAAACTTTTTTCAAAATTATATTCATTCATCTGCTCCAAAAAAAATAAAATAAAAATAAATAAATAAATAAAATAAAAACACACACACACACACACACACACAGTGATGTCATTCTGAGGTAAACCTTTGGTAGCTTCCAAAATCCATTTCGAGCAAAGTGACAATTCATCACGACTGCCACTAGGGGGAGAAATACGATAGTCGTATGCGAATGAAGGAGACAGTGAAAAGGTGGCTTAAACCCTCCAAAAATGTGCCCCATTCACTTCCATTGTAAGTGCCTCACTGTAACCTCGATTTTTGTATTTTGTTTTAAGAAAAGGAGGGACGAGTCAAAATGATTTTTTGTGGTAATCAACGTTATGGAGCAAATGCTGTCGACTTAGCTTAACTTGTATTCAACCAGGAATATTCCTTTAAAGTTCAATAGCATATTGTTTTTGCTGTGGTGTCGAAATTTGTATAGAGAATCATGAAATTTTACTGGTATTGGTTCACTACTGAAATTTTGGTATCGTGACAACACTAGAACACAGCTAAATTTTACAGTAAAGCATTTCAGCTTAGTGTTTATCAAACACTGACCTGCCGCTGGCTGCTTTGTCTTTGGCATCTTTCTGTCGCTTATACTTGGAGCTGCCTGGAGCGTTGGGCCCCTGATTGGGTTTCTCCTTCCTTAGTCTTGAGGCCATGATGTGCAGTATCTGCCCCTGGAGAGTCCAAACATTTATAAACAAGCCAATAAAACACAGACAGAAATAAGGTGAAATGAATGAATCTGAACCTGGAATCCATGGCTATCCAGTTGAGCCAAAGCTAAGACTGCATTCTCTGGTATAATTTATGTCAGAAAGGCAAGGCCCTTTGGTATCTTAGTCAAACTGTCAATGGGAAAATTGACCTCTGAAAGTGGACCTAATGGAGAGAAAAAAAAAAAGAAAAAAAAAGAGACAAATGCATCATAAAAATGAATCACTAGCATCTGTGATACATGAATTACCACCAGTAACCATTTAATCATTGATTGCTCATCATTAATCATTTAAAATCATCCCTAAGTTTGTAAAAACAAGCAACTGTCATACAGTAATGCAATTAAAATGGACATCTATAGGACAAGGCATTCTGGAGGGTTTAAAAGAAGAAAACTGAAGCTTGTAATTTTGTTTAAACAGTTATAATAAAGGTGATGTAACCGATTTGTTTATGGAAAAATATGCAAAATGTTTTCCTACTCCCTTAAAGATATGAATGAAATAAGTATCCTGGGATTTCTCACCGGTCTCTGTGACAGCTGTAGACTTTGTAAACAGAAAACAAAAATGTGTCTGCGGACACTGAAGTTTTTCACCTGTCAATCATTTTGTTTGTTTTTATAATGTTTTATCTGAAGCAGATCATTGAGGCTATGATTCATAATGTTTGTCAGTTGAGGGCGCTATTGTGCCACTGTTGCATTTGACAGCCACAGGAAGAAACATTGCTGCTCTTTTGCTCAGTTTTGGTCTCAAAATTATCTTTGGCGGGGCGGGATTTTGGAATGAGGGGGCATGGCGAACTCAATGGGTCAGTCACGTGAAAGCTTCAGAACACTAAAATCGCTTACAGCACCTTTAATTTAAGTACAGAAATGGTTATTTAATGGTGTTATTTGAGCAATATACAGTGCATTCAGAAAGTATTCAGACCCCTTCATTTTTTTCACATTTTGTTATGTTGCAGCCTTATGTTAATTACATTTTTCACATCAATCAACACTCCATATCCCATAATGGCAAAGCAAAAACCAGATTTTTGATAGCTTTGCTAATTTATTAAAAAGAAAAAACTGAAATATCACATTGACATTTAATTCAGACCCTTAACTCAGTACTTAGTTGAAGCACCTTTGGCAGCGATTACAGCCTCAAGTCTTTTTGGGTATGATGCAACAAGCTTTGCACACCTGGATTTGGGGATTTTCTGCCATTCTTCTCTGAAGTTACGCTCAAGCTCTATCAGGTTGGATGGGGACCGTCTGTGGACAGCCATTTTCAGGTCTCTCCAGAGATGTTCAATTGGGTTCAAGTCCGGGTTCTGGCTGGGCCACTCAAGGACATTCACAAAGTTGTCCCTAAGCCACTCTTGCATTGTCTTGGCTGTGTGCTTAGGGTCGTTGTTCTGTTGGAAGATGAACCTTCAGCCCAGTCTGAGGTCCTGAGCACTCTGGACCAAGTTTTCATTAAGGATATCTCTATATTTTGCTGCATTCAGATTTCCATCAACCCTGACCAGTCCCCCAGTCCCTGGCACTTAAAAACACCCCCACAGCATGAAGCTACCACCACCATGCTTCACCGTTGGGATGGTATTGCGCAGGTGATGAGCGGTGCCTGGTTTCCTCCAGACATAACGCTTGGAATGTAGGCCAAACAGTTCAATCTTTGGTTCATCAGACCAGAGAATCTCGTTTCTCACTGTCTGAGAATCCTTTAGGTGCTTTTTTGCAAATACCAAGCAGGCTTTCATGTGTCTTGCACTGAGGAGATGCTTCCATCTGACCTCTCTGCCATAAAGCCCTGATCAGTGAAGTGTTGCAGTGATGATTGTTTTGCTGCAAGTTTCTCCCATTTCCACACATGATCTCTGGAGCTCAACTAGAGTGACCATTGGGTTCTTGGTCACATCTCTTACCAAGGCCCTTCTCCCCCGATTGCTCAGTTTGGCTGGGCGGCCAGCTCTAGGAAGAGTCCTGGTTGTTGCAAACGTCTCCCATTTAAGAACTGTGTGCTCTTGGGAACCTTCAATGCAGCCAAAAATGTTTTTGTAGCCTTCCCCAGATCTGTGCATCGACACAATCCTGTCTCTGAGCTCTTCAGGCAGTTCCTTTGACCTCATGGCTTGGTTTTTGCTCTGATATGCATTTTCAGCTGAAAGACCTTTTATAGACAGGTGTGTGCCTTTCCAAATCATGTCCAATCAATTGAATTTGCAACAGGTGGACTCCAGTCAAAGTGTAGAAACATCTCAAAGATGATCCAGAGAAATGGGATGCACTTGAGCTAAATTCCAAGTGTCATAGCAAAGGGTCTGAATACTTATGTCAATGTGATATTTCAGTTTTTTCTTTTAAATAAATTTGCAAAGTTATCAAAAATCAGTTTTTTCTTTGTTATTATGGGGTATGGAGTGTAGACTGATGTGATTTTTTTTAAAGCATTTTAGCATAAGGCTGCAACATAAAATGCGAAAAAATAAGAGGTCTTACTATTTTTCTGAAAGCACTGTAGTTGTCAAAATCTTCCTTTTAGTGGTGGGAGTATTTTCAGTGCAGATGAACTTCTGGTGAATGTTGAAATTCCTGTGGGTGGAGTTTGCATCATGTGAACAATACTTTGCGAATAGTTATTCATGCCATGTTAATGTATCTTTGCAAGTATTATGTGAAAGTTTCTGTGTTTAACGACTTTTCACAATCATGACAGGAGGTGAAATATTGGATATTTTGCACAAACAAGGTCAGTAAGCAATTTTAATCACACTAGTCTAACATTAAAGGAATTGTTTACCTAAAAATGAAAGATCTCTCATCATTTAATCACCTTCATGTCATTCCAGATGTGTATGACTTACTTTCTTCTGCTGAATACAAACAAAGATTTTTAGAAAAATATCTCAGCTCTGTCGGTCCATTCAATGCAACTGAATTTTGACCAGAATTTGAAGCTCCAATTAGCATATCAAGGCAGCATAAAAGTAATCCCTACTACTCCAGTGGTTAAATCCATGTCTTCTGAAATGATATTACAAGAGTGGGTGAGAAACAGATCAATATTTAAGTCTTTTTTTACTATAAATGTTCCTCCTTGCCCAGTAGGTGGTGATATGCACAAATAATGCAAATCATCAAAAACTAAAGAAGAAGAATGTGGAAGTGAAAGTGGATATTTATAGGACAAAAAGGACTTAAATATTGATCTATTTCTCACCCACACCTATTATACCGCTTCTGAAGGTATGAATTTAACCACTGGAGTCGTTTGGATTACTTATAAGCTGCCTTTATGTGCTTTATGGAGCTTCAAAGTTTTGGTCACCATTCACTTGCTCAGTATGGACCTACAGAGCTGAGATATTCTTCTAAAATTATTCGTTTGTGTTCTGCAGAATAAAGAAAGTCATACACATCTAGAAGACATGAGGGTGAGTAAATGATGAGAATTGTTATTTTTGAGTGAACTATCCCTTTAACACTTATAATGTTTATGTTGCATGGCTTTGCTTTCAAAACAGCATGCATTTTAATGCTCATGCTAAAGTGTACCATGTAATAAGCATGAGCTTGAGTCACTTGATTTACCATGTTTGATGAAGAGCTCTTTTAGATCTTCCTCAGTGCATGTGTATGGCAGGTTCCTGATGAACAGTCTTCCTGATTACGCAACATCCTCTTCTTCCTTATTGTCCCTCAGCTCACTGATAAAAAATGTTGCCTTATTGCTTCCATTCAAATATCTTTCTTATTTGAAGTTGTTAGTTCTAAACACTTCAATATAGCATTCCCCTGTGGGTTTACACAGATAATGCTCATTGTGAACATAGAACAAGACAATTTTTGCAGCCCTTAACTTCTAATGTGTCACTCTCAAACAATGTGTGAGTTTCTGAGACATCTGAGGTCATTTAAAAAAAAAAAAAAAAAAAAATGCGTGAGATTTATAGGGGTCCAAACAGGTTCATTTGCATTACAGAATAAATCTGGCCAAAATGCCAAGTTTTGCTTACCCATTTAGTCTTTGTTTAGTCGTAGGGCTCTATCGACTTCTGCCTCTGAGCGCAGGTCCACATACAAGTAACCTTGTTACAGAAAATTCAACATCACTCAAATTGCACCAGAGGGCATCCTCAAAATACCAACAGACTATGAACAACAGATGTTCTTACCTGAGTTGCGGCCATCACTGCTTTACCCCAAATCTAATGAAAACTGGTTTCAAAGGCATCATAAATTCTCGCACTTGTTTCTGCAGTAAAGTGATTAATCAGGTAGACAGAAAATAAATTAGACAGGTATACAAAACCAAAGAAAAATGTATTGTTGTTCCTGTCCAAAAAAAAAACAACAACAAAAATTTACGTTTAGATGTCTTATTTGCATCATTTAACAGCTAGGCATACCTATTTGTGTTTATAAAGAATACAAGCATTTCTCCCACTGAAATCTGTTAATTGTGGAAGCAATAGTTGTGACACAAATTATAGAACCAATTGCTCACGTTATAGTACTTCATGAAATGTATATTAAAGGAAATTATCTAGTAACAGCTATGTTGCAACACACCTGTTCACCTAGCTACTGTGTGCATTACTGCACAGGACCCATAGCAAAACTTTGTTATAATTTACAAGTCAGGGACTATATCTTGCAGAGGAAGTATTGCACTTAAAGGGTTAGTTCACCCAAAAATGAAAATGCTCTCATCATTAACTCACCCTCATGCCATCCCAGATGTGCATGACTTTTTTTTCTGCTTAACACAAACAAAGATTTTTAGAAAAATATTTCAGCTCTGTTGGTCCTCACAATGCAAGTGAATAGCGACCAGAACTTTGAAGCTCAAAAAAGCACATATAGGCAGCTTAAAAGTAATCCATACAACTCCAATGGTTAAATACATGTCTTGAGAAGCAAAACTATAGGTGTGTGTGAGAAACAGATCAATATTTAAGTCAATCTTTACTATAAATCTCCTCCCTGCCCAGAAGGTGGCGATATGCACAAAGAATGCAAATCGCCAAAAACAAATTAAAATGTGAAAGTGAAAGTGGAGATTTATAGTAAAAAAGGATATAAATATTGATCTGTTTCTCACCCACACCTATCATATAGCTTCTGAAGACATGGATTTATCTACTGTAGTCATATGGATTACTTTTATGCTGCCTATATGTGCTTTTGGGGCTTAAAAATGTTGGAATCCATTCACTTGCATTGTTTGGACCTACAGAGCTGAAATATTCTTCAAAACATCTTTGTGTTCACAGAAGAAAGAAATTCATACACATCTGTGATGGCATGAGGGTGAGTATGTGATAAGATAATTTTCATTTTTGGGTGAAATATTCCTTTAAAGAATGTGCATAATGAAATAAGGTTTTCATTTAAAATTTGTGGCTTTACTACTTTTAAGTAATAATATCAGTTTAAGAGCAATAAGGAAATTGAGGGCATACTATATTGTGAATACAGTCACTGTCTCAGGGTGTGGTGGCAGGATGCACAATGGAGTGGCTCTCAACATATTTTTGCTGTGATCACATTTACTATATAGTACTACTTCTTGTATGTTATTGCTTAATTGAAAACTAGCCAACAAATTCTATAATCCTCAAAAGAAATAACCTAGCTACAAGCAGACCTCTTACCTCTTGAACGTTGAATGGAGCGCCTCGTTGTTTGACTGTAAACTCTGTGCTAGGTTCAATCTATAATAGAGAACAGAGTACAGAACAGAACAAACAAATGAGCTTCTAACAGCCAGTCCATTTCTAACTGACAACACACAGTTTAATATAACCAACCTTGTTCTGGTACAGTGCTGGTTTCATGCTTTTCTGATAGTTTGCATTGTCAACACTCTCTTATGCACTGTCTGTGTGCTGGGCTGGGAATCTTCCTCCTCATCTTTCTCTTCCTTCTCCTCTTCCTCCTTACTGTCATTAGCTGCATTGTCACTGTCACTTTCATTTTTTCTCTTTATCCTCTTCCTCATGCACCATATCTGATTTCTCCACGATTTTAGAGTGAAGATAGTCCATGTCGGACAGACCTTTCTTCGGGGCTTCCTTATGGTATCTAGAGAGAAACCATATACTGTATTTGTTATCTGAATAAAAGCTAAAAGATTACTTTGTCAACTTTTAGGATTTTACTAGCATATAGATGGCCTTAAAAATTAACACACATGGAGTAAAAGCTAAACAATATAAAAATAAATTAAAGGGATAGTTCACCCAAAAATGAAAATTATATACATATATATATATATATATATATATATATATATATATATATATATATATATATATATATATATATATATATATATATATATACACACACACACACCGACAGGGTTGGTAGGGTTACTTTTGAAATGTATTCCACTACAGATTACAGATTACATGCCATAAAATTTTATTTGTAACCTATTCCATTAGATTACTCAAGGTCAGTAACGTATTCTAAATACTTTGGATTACTTCTTCAGCACTGATAGATTTTTTTCACTTGTTTTGACTATAAAAACTCTGCCAGTACAGTAAGACACAATACACGTTAAAAATACATTCTCTGAAAAACCTAAATATCTTATGCAGTGTTGCTTCTAAAACAAAATAAATCAAATTGATCTTGTTTTAAGGATTTTTAGATATTTTTACAGGAAAACAATACGAAAATTATTATCAAGAATAAGATTTTTGCCATAAGATCAAAGGTCTTACTAGAAAAAAAGAAATTATGATCCAACGTGAATTTTCTTGATAAAAAGTTATGATCATGCCTGGTAACGTGCATGTAAAATGGCTAGAAATAGCATTTTAGCTTAGCATAAAGCTGACAATTTACACAAGGTTTATTTCTGTTTCTTTTGCTCCAAACTTACTTCAAACATACTTCCCTGTCTGCTCGTATGAATGTAACACATCATAAGAAGATGCTATTCTGAGATGCTATTCTTCTCACCACAATTGTACAGAGCGGTTGTCTGAGTTACCATAGACTTTGTCAATTCAAATCACTCTGGCCATTCTCTGTTGGCCTCTCTCATCAACAAGGCATTGTTGTTTTTGGCACCATTCAGAGTAAATTCTAGAGACTGTTGTTTGTGAAAATCCCAGGAGATCAGCAGTTACAGAAATACTTAAACCAGCCCATCTGGCACCAACAATCATGCCATGCTCCAAATCACTGAGATCACATTTTTTCCCCATTCTGATGGTTGATGTGAACATTAACTGAAGTTCCTGACCTGTATCTGAATGATTTTATGCACTGCTGCCACACGATTGGCTGATTAGATAATTGCATGGATGATTGGTGGTATTGTTGCTATTTTCTTTTTTCTATTTTCTTTTCTCAGACATTCACATGCTCTACCATTTACCGAGTTCTGCCTTATATACACTGTATAATCCCAATCAGTGTCCTCTTTGTTAGAACACTTAAATACAGTCATCATATACAGAATGTACAGTCAGAGTTGGGGAGTAACGGAATACATGTAACGGGATTACGTATTTAAAATACAAAATATACAGTAAGTAACTGTATTCCCCTACAGTTACAATTTAAATCATTGGTAATTAGAATACAGTTACATTCAAAACGTATTTTGATTACTGAAGAGATTACTTTGCATTTTATTGTCGTTTGTTTCATTTAATATTTAGTCCTTTCAGATGGAAAACATTTATACATATAAATGATGCGATCCAAAGTGCATTTGAACAGCTGTGAAACGCTTTCTTATGATGTGTTACATTCATACGAGCAGACGGAGAAGTAAGTTTGAAGTAAGTTTGGAGCAGAAGAAATAGAAATAAACCTTGTGTAAATTGTTAGCTTTACGCTAAGCTAAAATACTATTTCTAGCCATTTTACGTGCACGTTACCAGGCATGATCATATTTTTTTATCAAGAAAATTCACGTTAGATCATAATTTCTTTTTTTCTAGTAAGACCTTTGATATTAGGGCAAAAATCGTATTCTTGATTATAATTTTTTTATTATTTTCCTGTAAAAATATTTAAAAATCCTTAAAACAAGATCAATTTGATTTATCTTGTTTTAGAAGCAACACTGCATAAGATATTTAGGTTTTTCAGAGAATGTATTTTTAACATGTGTATTGTGTCTTACTGTACTGGCAGAGTTTTTATAGTCAAAACAAGTGAAAAAATTTACCAGTGCTGAAGAAGTAATCCAAAGTATTTAGAATACGTTACTGACCTTGAGTAATCAAACAGAATACATTACAAATTACTTTTTACAGCATGTATTCTGTAATCTGTAGTGGAATACATTTCAAAAGTAACCCTCCCATCCCTGTGTACAGTCATAGTGTAGATGGATGAATGAAGCCTAAACTTCACCAGACTAGATCAGACAAGCCCTAACCTTTCACCAGGACAATTGACACACTGTAAAATTAAGGGCTTTATTTCCGACTTATTTTCCATAAAACACACCCAAGACCTTAGTCAACATTCATTCTCTCAGGCATTTAAATTCTAGCACTGGTTAGAGCTCTTGATATATATATATATATATATATGTACAGGGTTGGGAGGGTTACTTTTGAAATGTATTCCACTACAGATTACAGAATTCATGCTGTAAAATATCATTTGTAATGTATTCCATTAGATTACTTAAGGTCAATAACGTATTCTAAATACTCTGAAATACTTCTTCAGCACTGGTAGATTTTTCACTTGTTTTAACTATAAAAACTCTACCAGTACAAAAAAGACAAAATACACATGTTAAAAATACATTCTCTGAAAAACCTAAGTATCTTATGCAGTGTTGTAAAGATAAATCGAATTGATATTTTTACAGGAAAGAAATAAATAAAAATTATTATCAAGAATACGATTTTTGCCCTAATATCAAAGGTCTTACTAGAAAAAAAAAAGAAATTATGATCCAATGTGAATTTTTTTGATAAAAAAAATATGATGGTGCCTGGTAACATGTGCATGTAAAATGGCTAGAAATAGCATTTTAGCTTAGCATAAAGCTGACAATTTACACAAGGTTTATTTCTATTTCTTCTGCTCCAAACTTACTTCAAACTTACTTCTCTGTCTGCTCGTATGAATATAACACATCATAAGAAAGTGTTTCACAGCTGTTCAAATGCACTTTGGATTGCATCATTAATATGTAGCAATTTTTCCATCTGAAATGACTAAATATTAAATGAAACAATGACAATAAAATGCAAAGTAATCTCTTCAGTAATCAAAATACATTTTGAATGTAACTGTATTCTAATGACCAATTATTTAAATTGTAACTGTAGTGGAATTCAGTTACTTATATTTTGTATTTTAAATACGTAATCCGTTACATGTATTTCGTTATTCCCCAACCCCAACAGTATACTGTATATAAAAATGGCTGTTAATTCATGATTCATTGCACTGATCATGTGTGATTTTTCATATCTTGTATGTCTCACTAAGAGTCCATGAGTGTGGTGTCTGTACTCTAGTCAAAGGCTTTAAAAAGAATCTCTAAACTCTATTTGTGTTCTGGCTAAGAGCAAACTACTCTAACAATCTTTCACCAAGATAAGTCCTACCCATGAGTGTTTTTTTGTTTTTGTTTGTTTTTTATTCTATCTGAAACCAGATCAGATCTTATGTTATATATAAAGTAGACAAATATTGTTAATAAGTTAAAGTAAAATGAGGTTCATTAATTTAAAAGGAATAGTTCACCAACAAAATTCTGCCATAATTTTGTCTATTTTTTACTGAAAGTCCCAGTCTGTCACAATAGCAGTAAATAGTCTCACACTCCAAAATATATTTTAGCCTATTTTTAAGATTTATGTTTTTCAATTTCATAACAAAATTCCATCAAATTGAGTTGTGTAATTTTTATCAAAATAAAAATAATAAAAATCTAAATAGTTATTTATTTTTTGTTAAAGATTATTTAATTCAATTTGATGGAATTTCATGAAATTGAAATGCATAAATTGTAAAATGATTTGAGTGCACTTTAAAGCTTAAAATGATAATCAATATTTTTTTTATTTAATAATAATAACAAATATTGTCAGTGCATTACTTTTGTGTGAGGTGCATAATGGTAAACACATGATGCAAGTTCATGAGACTTACAAAATACTTTAATACTACACAATTCATTATTCTTTTTACAAACACAGAAAATAAATACAAAAATAAATATTAAATAAAAAGAGCTGAAATAAGACATGTAAACATCCTGAGATGTTATTTCAAAATAAAACAGGATGCCTGTCAACGATTTGACCGAAATAAGACACATACTACATTTTTACATTTTTAACTGTACAAACTTACAATTTTTTGGAAAAAAGACTCACAACTTCAACTACTTACATTTGGCAGCTCTGTTAAATATATGTGGGCTTATAGTAATATATGAGCACTGAGACATCAAACAATAACCTGAGGTCCTCTAGGTTACCATCATGTGCACTTGATAGTATCCTTGTTTAAACTGTCCAGCTCCTGCCATTTTTTTGGACCATCAAAGCTGAGGACAACAGTTTACAGTTTTAAACCAGACCATCATCCACCATTTACTTATGTTTTTATCAATATGGCTTAAGTTAATAACAGAACCACAAAAACCATAAGAGTCAATCTGAAATGAAATTGTGTATATAACAATATATAAAAGCTTTTATGGAGAAATACAAAAGATCAAAACCGTAAAGTGTTCCTTCTTATTTCTCAAAAGGAGTCCATTTAATCGGAGGATGACAATCTGGGCTTTACTCGGCCAACTCAGTCCAGTTTATTTTGGGCCAGCTCAACCGTGCTCTTGGTCAATTCAGAGCAGTGCTGCTTTAGTCAGTCAGATTGTCACACTGCAAACAAATCCAGGGTCCCTGTTGGGTCTTGTAGGCCCAGAATGCTGTAAGCTATTCTTTTTTGATGTCCCGGCAAGCACACTCCAATGTTCCTAATGTCCCTTTTTAAAGAAAGAAAAAGGGTATAAGGTTAAAGATGAAGGTTTCTCAGTCATTTACAACAATATCATAACTAATAGTTTGTTTTGTTTTCGGTTTTGAATGTATATAGGTATACTTACTCAATTTTCAAGCACAACACCTGTTCCATAGTTTTAATTCCAGCACGGGCAAAGGTTTCTGTGTACTGGGCCATTTTGATGGATTCCAGCCATTCATCCACTGACCTGAAGGGGGCACCATCATTACCATTTGTGCTTGGTAGACGAATAGAGACTCTGAGGAGAAGAAGAGATTTGCCGATTAATAAAGGAAATATAAAACAATGTAGGTTTCTACAATTAAACTGGTTCTGGATTTGTCAACAGTTTCTTACCGTGGGTCGACACTGGCGATGGCCGAGAGAGACTCTGGGTTCTGGAGCAGCTTTTCGTGCAAGTTGACAATGTCAACAAAGCGTGGTCGTTTGGAGCGGTCCTGCATCCAGCACTGAAGCATGAGTTGATTTACCGCAGATGGGCAACCCATCGGTGCTGGCAACCTGAATCCCTCATTTATGGATTTCATCACCTGTAAACAAAAGGAAACCGTTAAACTTTGTACAAACTTTGCACAAAATGTTGCTAGCATGGCCGGTTCTAGGGGGGCCTTGCCCCCAAGAGGTTTTTAGCAAATTGTATTTGGTTGCTAAGGTGTTGCTAGGTACTTGCTTACTGACCCAAGGCAAAAGAGCCCCCCCCCTCCCCCCAAATATCTTACAATATGGCTAGGATCCCTCCTTCAATGCAAGTGTCCATTTTAGACAAAAGTATGAGCAATGATAAATATGACAAATTTTCCCATACCTCATGATTGCTCATGTCCCAGTAGGGTCTCTCTCCAAATGACATCACCTCCCACATGACTATGCCAAAACTCCACACATCGCTGGCTGACGTAAACTTCCTATACGCTATAGCCTCCGGTGCTGTCCAACGAATAGGAATCTTTCCTCCCTACAAAAAGATTTTTGTTCAATATTTTGATGCGTTTTGGAATTTCATTCAAATTATACAATTATACAACTCAATGTTTATTATGAATGATTCTATGCATCTTGTGTTACTTACCGTGGTTGTGTAGATTCCTTCAGGAAAGTCTTCCAGCACTCGAGACAGGCCAAAATCAGAGACTTTACACTCCAAGTTGCCATTGACTAGGACGTTGCGAGCTGCAAGGTCTCTATGGACATAGTTCATATCGGAGAGGTACTTCATCCCTGCTGCAATGCCACTGAGCATGCCCACAAGCTGGTATGAAGAGAAGTCCCCATCATGATCCTATGGAGCACAGAGAAAATCATCATTAATAATAATAATTGCTACATCTTGGCAGATTTAGCACTAAATTTAGACAGTAAATAATTATACATTTGTTGTCTAATACATACCCTTAAATACTGATCCAGAGCTCCATTCTCCATGTACTCTGTAATAATCATGCCATGTTTGACTGAAATAACAATTAGAAAAAAACATCCTGTTAAAATAAGTACAGTGGAATGGTGTTCAAAACGAGGAAATTAAATGTTGAGAAATTCAACAGATATGATCAGAAGTGTGAAGGGACATTCCACACTTACACTTGGTCACAACACCCTCCAGGTGGATTATGTTCTTGTGGGAAAACTGGCCCATGATGCTGGCCTCACTAAGGAAGTCCTGCCTCTGCTTCTCCGTGTAGCCAGGTTTCAGCGTCTTTATGGCGACAGCGACCTCACAGCGCCCAGGTGCCTTCAGAGAACCACGATACACCTCACCAAACTCTCCTATGGAACAACAGGTAAGCATAATTGTTATGTTAGTCCTCTGAACATCCAAGTTAAAGTGTAAAACAAATGTAACATGAAAGATTTTTTAAATATTTTCAGCATACCTGCACCAATGACCTTCTGTTTGGTGATATGACTGGGGTGAATCTCGCTAGCAAACTTGAGGATGGCCGCACAGGGGTCCTCGTATGTGTGGGGGTCAATGTACGTCTTCAGAGGAAGGAGTTTCTCTGTAGAATGAACAGGAGGAGGTAGAGTTTGGTTACTTTTCCCATGATGCCAACTATACAGTATGATGGTTGAGAATAAACATTCAGCTTCTGAGTTTAACATATGTAGATTTTTGTGCAAAGGCATCTCTGATAAGAATCTTTACTTGCATTGAGGCATTAGACAGGAAATCCATAATGTTAAAAACATGAATGCCTACACGTGATAAAGGGTTTAAGTTTAAAAACTGTTTCATACCTGGACATGAAAAGTAATCTCCATCCACTCTCCGTCGGACATGGGAATTTAGCCTTCTGATGAAAGAGAACATTCAACATTACATTAATATGCTAATTTAAGCTGTTATCTTGATGATATCTCAAATGAGAATGATTACACATCAAAGCTGGAATGTAAACAGTGTGGGCTGTGGTTGGGAGAGACAACTAAGGCAAAGCAGGAGGCAAAGTTGGGAAATCCCATTGTGGTGTTTGGAAAGTGATGTGATAAGGATAAAGAAGTGAACTGGGATGGGAAAAAAATGAGATATGCAACACGAAAGGGGGAAAGAGAAAAGTTCTCAAACCTTTTGTGCACCAGCAAAATGACTGCCACAAGCAGCAACATGACTCCGCCCCCAGCGATGGCTCCCATGACAACCATGGAACTGTTTTGGGTCTGAGATTCAGCTGTTGAAGAACACAAAAATGTATTGACAGATGCCACCCACAGCCTATCACAAATGCATCTAAGCAACACACTTTTGTATGCGAAAGCAAAAAGTGCACAAACAAAATCGCCCACATACGCGTTCTCACGCACACACTTACCAAGAGCCAGTGTTTCAAATTCAAGCTCCGCACTGTGGCTGCTGGGGTGACCTTCTGCCGTAAGGGTGTGAACACGGAACACATACTTTGTGCCAGGTAAAAGGTCATTGATCTGGACCGAGTTCTTCTCTAGAACCAGAACAGTGTAGGTGGTGACATCTAATTCTCCCGGATCCTCCTATAAAAGGCAAAGATTTTAGAATTTTCGTTTGAAAGAAAGCTCAAAAGAATGTTTGAAAGAAAATTTGCTCTAAAGAAAGTTTGTATGCAAGAAAGAAAGTTCAAAAGTTTAAAAAAGTTATTTCAAAAGAATTCAGATATATCTTAAGTTACCTTCTTTCGATACATGAGCTCATAGCGGGGAGTGTGGTGATTTTGCACATTGTGGTCCACAACCCAGGATAAAGTCAGACTGCTGGTTGTTCGATCTTCCACTCTCAGGTACAACACCCTGGGGCCATCTGAAACAAAAAGGCACAAATCATCAGTACTTGAGGTTTAAAAAATGGAACCTAATATGTAATCTCAATCTACATGTAAATACTTGATTTGTCACACCATGTCCTAAACAGATGTGTCACGGTAAAACATCAAGCTATCTCTTGCATGTTTATATGTTAATCTTGTCCAGCCACAACAAGCAACAAGGAATTGTTAGTCATGTTGGTCGCAATGCACCAAGTAGCCCTGCCTACATTGAAATCTCATTGGTCCAAGGTCCCACTTCACATAAACTGACTTTGGCTTTGTCACGCAGCTGCATTTTTGCAGACAGAGAAGTAAGTTTGAAGTAAGTTTGGAGCAGAAGAAATAGAAATAAACCTTGTGTAAATTGTCAAAAAAGCTAAAATGCTATTTCTAGCCAATTTACATGCACATGTTACAAGGCACGATCTTATTTTTTTATCAAGAAATTTCATGTTAGATCATAATTTCTTTTTTCTAGAAAGACCTTTGATATCAGGGCAAAAATCATATTCTTGATAAAAAATTTTTTATTGTTTTCCTGTAAAAATATCTAAAAATCCTTAAAACAAGATCAATTTGATTGATCTTGTTTTGCATAAGATATTTAGGTTTTTCTGAGAATGTATTTTTAACATGTGTATTGTGTCTTACTGTACTGGCAGAGTTTTTATAGTCAAAACAAGTGAAAAAATCTACCAGTGCTGAAGAAGTAATCCAAAGTATTTAGAATACGTTATTGACCTTGAGTAATCTAACGGAATGTTACAAATTACATTTTACAACATGTATTCTGTAATCTGTAGTGGAATACATTTCAAAAGTAACCCTCCCAACCCTGCCTATAGTGCAATAATGTAAATACATATCTCATGTACATATGTAAATTCACATATTTAATTCAACAACTGAACAGACCCCTACCTTGCACATACATTACCTCTTGCACATGTACATATGCCATTCTATGTTATGTTTTGTGTCTATTTATACTCTCACCTTGTTTTATATTCTATGTCTCACTGTAATGTTCTGTGTGCACTTGTTTCTCCTATCACCAAAAAAAATTCCTTGTGTACGTGAGAACACTTTACAATAAAGCTCATTCTGATTCTGATTCATACAACTTCATTGGTTAAATCCACATCTTCTGAAGCAATGTGATTGGTGTGGGTGAAAAACAGATCAATATTTAAGTCCTTTTTTACTATCAGTCTCCACCTTTGACCAGCCCCAACCAGTAAGTGGCTGAATGTGAAAGTGAAAGTCACGTCCACAGCAGAATGTAGAAGTGAAAGTGTAGGTTTACAGTTAAAAAAGGATTTAAATATTGATCTTTTTTTCATCCACATATATCATATCACTTCAGAAGAAATGGATTTAACCACTGAAGTCTTAGAGATGCCTTTTGGGCATTCAAAGTTCTGGTCAACATTCACTTGCATTGTGAGGACCAACAGAACTGAAATGTTATTTTAAAAATCTTTATTTGTGTCCTGCAGAAGAAAGTCAGTCATACACATCTGGAATGGCATGAGGGTTAGTAAACGATGAAAACATTTTTATTTTTGGGTGAACTCTCCTTTAAGTGTGGACAGAAAATTACTTGTCACTAGAAATTTATCGCATTATGCCCGCTTAGGACACACTGTTAGAACATTGTGTTAGACTGAAAAAGGAATGTGTTAAGACTAATTAAAACTTTATATGTCTTACCTGTAAAGTGAAGCACTGTTGTGATGCTAGTAGTGGCTTTCTTCCGACTGAACTGGGATACGCCGCTCTGGGCTTCAACTGTAAACGTGTAGTTTATGTGAGGCTCCAGCTCACTAACCACAACCTCAGGGTCTTTCAAGGCTGTTTGTGCAGGCTCAAAATGCACCCTCCCACCACATGATGAGCACAGACCACTCTCACAGCGCTCGCATGCCAGACAATAGGTGATGTCACTTCTGCCACCAGTGTCTGCCGGGGGGCGCCAGGCCAGTTGCAAACTCCCCGCTGTCAGGAGAGGGGTGTATACTATGTCTCGAGGTGGGCTAGGGAGGGCTAGAAGAGAAAGTAAAAAATGAATAAAAAGGACATTTCATTCTATGAACAAGAAATTTTAAAACAATTCTGCTGTACAAGGCCAAATCGCAGCAAGTATGAACAAAGAAACAGAGAAAAATGGCTTTAAAGTTTGTTTGTTCAGCCAAATGTGGATTGTGAAATAATCTTACTCTGTTTTCTCGTAATAGAATTATAGTTGAGCCAAACCCGTCACAAGATACTCAATTATATAATCAATAGCAAAGAATCTTTAAATAGTTAGAATTTCTTAAAAATGTCATTCAATTTCATGTATATTTATTAATATATTCTCCACTGAACCCCTAGGGTACCTTTATGGACCTCCAGGGTTGAAAACCGTGGATGTAGATAACAAAAAATATCTATCTATACTTACCAGAGCAGGGAGCAGAGCTAGGGTCGGTGGGGGCCCGAAAGAAGCCCTCCAAGCAGGGACACAGGAGTGCTCCAAGACTCGAGCTCTGGGTTTTATCTGGGCACACTTCACATGGCTGGCTGGAATCTGTGCTCTTGTAGTAACCCGGTTCACAAGCTTCAGAAGAAACAACAGCAAAACAAACAGGTGAGCAAAGAGACAATCAACAAAATGACAAAGATTCACCTTTATCAGATAATACATGCAGTTGAGAACCACACAATGATTTCTATTTTATTTTCTTCCATTGTGTGCACACAGTTGGGGCGGAACAGCACCCGCAGTAAAACTATAGGAAGAGTCACTCTTTCAGCACCATTGCAAATCTGCAAAACGAGCTAATCAGGCCAATGCAACAGACAGGAGGCCCATAACAAACAGGCATTCATGCATCCATGCATCAAACAAAGCAATACAACTCCAATTGAGCAACACATTACAATACCAAGCGGAAGACTTTTCCATTTAAATAAGACAAACTAGTCAAACTGGTCACCAAACTTTTGTACAGTCCTTGGTACACGTCATCCAAAGTGCGATTAAAGGAGGTTTATGTGGGTTTGAAACCCCCATAAGATGTTAAAACTATAGGTCGGGTTGCAGGGGGAGGAGCCTTCTCAATCTAGAGAGCATTTGATTGGTCAAAGATCTGTGCAGTGCAGCATGAGTCATGTATATTTTTGGTCAGTTTTACCCGCAAGTGAAAGACTGCACATTCTAAATCTGTTTATCTGTTAAAGGGAACTTTTGTCAACTTTTAGTGGTACACTAGCATATACATGACCTCAAAGCAAACGCACATGGACTAAAAGCCACAAAACTCAAACTTTGTTTTTACTTGGTCTCAAAAAGAGATTTTCTTCACCAAAAATTTAGATGGCAATAGCAAGGCAGGTGATCTATGTAGGGCATATGTGGATGTCCGTTGGACAAAACAGGATGTTGAAATTGCAAGCATGTGTTAGCCCTCTGGTCTCCTCTTCTCCTCCTTTCCTTCCTCTGCTGAAGGATGAGGACATGCCATAACAAACACAAAGGAAAGAAACTCCAGACACAAGGATCAGATGGAGGTGGAGATGATATAACAATAATTAACAAAGAAGAACAAGAGCAATGATTTCAAATCACATACAAAGTCTTAAAGAGAGGCCAGTTATGAAAAGTGTACTTATAATGGGCATGAGAAACTCACTGGCTTGTAAAATCAGTGTGAATATAGATTCCACAGAGTAGAGGAACTTCCTTTGAAGGGAGTATGTCCCCCCTGGGGCCCCGTCTCTCAGTGCTCGCCTCAAACAAAGGGCAGAGTTTCAGATTGACGATCGGTGGGAGGTGGTGCAAGTGTGAGCGTGAGCATGAATGGGTGCATAAGGATTGCTGACAGAAGTTCTCCCGCTGGGATTTTACATCAGGTTTTGTATATTTGCTCGGTGTATAAGACTGGATGTCTATAGGAGGGGGTACGCATAAGAAAAGCAGCCTCTCTTTGCCTGTTTTTTTTTAAGCCAGAACAAGATCGAGACACTCCCACTCTATTCTTCTAATCTTCTCGTTTGTGACTATTGCGAATGGCATACGTAAAATTGGATAAATCTGAATGATTCCAAATTTCACCAAATGCCAAAATGTGTGTCAGCCTCGAGTGAGAAGTCTTTTTAAATATGTAAATGTTGTGTCTTGGGGACTACATGCGAGAGCATGTTAAAGGGATTGTTCTCTCAAAAAAAATGAAAATTCTGTCATGGTTTACTTACCGTCATTGTTCCATGCCCATATGACTTGGGAAATGATGACAGAATTCTACTTTTTGGGTGATCTATCCCTTTAAATACGCTATACCAGTTTACAGAAAAGCATAGAAAGAGACTTGTACCACTGTTGCAGTTCCTTTGACGCAACAGGCTGACTGATTTCACTAGGATCTATTTAAGGCAGAGTTGTGTTGGTGGAAACAAGCTGCCATCAGACCGTTTGTGAGGGAAGTGTGGAAAAGTGACTACGGCTAGTTTTTGCATACTTATACTACATTTATGTTCCCACAACTGCTGAAATATGCATGACACAAGTGTGGGCTGGGTGGACACAATACACAGTGGGGATAGTTAATGCCCTTTGGGTGGAAAGGTCAAGAGTTAGAATAGCAATTTCGCCAACTCAGTACTCTCCAACTATGTATGAGATTAATATGACTGCTTTTTAAGGGGAAAAAAGATGAATGGTTTAGTTTCAAGCCATTTTAAGATACAAACTGTTCTAAAAAAAAAGTTCCCTACATTATTTTTAGCATGCATTAACAGAAATAAACAGTGAAATAATGGTATATTGACCAGGCCAATTAATTGGCAAGGCAAGGCAAGGCCATTGAAAAAAACCATATCGGTCAACCACTAGAAATAAAACATACCCAATTGCTCACATTTATATGAATATATTGGACCCCAAACTGGTGTGTCAACTGATACATCATGGTCAATCTAAAAGCAGAATCCTTGTTAGCCTAGTATGGTCTTATCAAGTTTACAGGGAACAGAAACATGGGAATACTGGGGATCGCCACTGAAACTTCTCAATTCCACATTTCTAATGGCCAACCATTCAAATGACACCTCTTCCCCCATCCCAGCCTGGGCAACCAACCACAATTGCCCCAAACAAACACTGGCAGGTGGCAATAAGCTTAACAGAACAGCAGTCACGAAGAAAGCCACTCGTAAAACTCCCATGAAAACAATGACATCAGCATCTTCATTGTTTCAGTGGTTGTTTGGGGTTAAGAACCTTCTTTTACATTGAATGCTTTGAGGCATCTTTTCAGTCTATACAGACAAAGAACCTTTCCAACTTGAATCAAGAGGTATGGTTATAGGTTGTTAATAACTGCATACTTTCATAGAGATGAGTAAATGGAAAAAATTATAGAGTGAAACAATCGTTTACAGGAAAAATCTCTTTGTCAGAATTTGAAACAGAGAGAACCACAGGTTGGGATGTCTGGACATGTACTCCTCACTCCTGAAACATGTCATCATTCAAAGACAACAAGATAGCAGTCTCCATTACATCTCTCCCACAAGCTATTTCTTTGGGTCATCACTCATCACACTTCCTCCGAGAGTGTCAAAACATTTAGCACGTCTCCTGGAAACTACATTATGAAGGAAATGTGTGGAATCTGCCCTTTTCCAGCAACCCTGAATGCCTTCAAATATTCAAATAACTCCCTTGATGTTCCTCAATGTCCGTTTCAGGTGCAGGTTCCTGTACGACTGCCAGAGGCCAAGGTCTTCAAAACATTCTTTCCTGCAAATTCCCTGATTAATGGTACCTATATCTGCTCTTTTGAAAAGGCTTGAGAATAGCTTTTTACAATGGTAACATTAAACAATTGGACTACATTTGCTAGTGGTCCTTAAATATTGGGGACAAAATAAAATCTTTAAGAAAAAGTAATGTAGTTTGGGTAAAAATACAGTTTTAACGTTTCAATTAAAGATGCGCTCAGTATATTTTGTCTACGTTGCACTGGCCAGCATGGCGGGCCTTCTGGACTTTGGACCTACTGATAACCAAATATGCAAAAGCAAGTATACATTTTCTGATGATATCGCAGTAATACCATTTTTGAAGTCAGCTATAATTACTTTGTGCGTAAATCATATTTTTATGGGGGGAAAATTACTGTACAATTTCCTTTCAGAAGAAGAAGAATGTAGAATGTTTGTTGGTTTTATGTTACAGTTATGTTAGAGTGTCAGTTTTACAGCATATAAAAGTCATATATTTTTTTGAGTCTACTTAAAACCACATTTTCCCGCAAATACAAAAGGTGTCCGGAGAGCTCCAACCCAACCTTTAATTACATGATTACTATGCCAGACAGACCTTGGGCATGCCAAACATTCTCTGTTATCTGCGGTAAGGCATTGTCATGGCAACACACTTACACATACAAAGTAATTCAGGTACTGGTAGCCCTTCCCACTGAGTCATATCAGCTGTTTGAGGGTGGGATGATTGGAAAAGTGTAATGTGACCTTGGGGAATTCTATTGAGGAAAAACCTTAAAACTAATAATAATAATAATAATAATTCTGATTTAATGGCCCTTAAAAGTATTTGGACACTTAAACCACACTTACAAATGTATGAATGTATTTTTTTTTTAAATGTGGTAGTCAAACTTAGCGGAACATGTCCATAGTTAAAGTGATGAACTACATGTGGTTACTCATATATCCACTGAAAAATATTACCTTGGGACAAGTTGATTAAAAAGATGGTTAAAAATGGCTAAGAAAAGTTAGTAAGTTCTGAGAAAAGGTCTAGTAGTTATTTGTTTGCAGATTTCACTTGGTTTGATATCTTGTTATCTTATGCTATTCATAGAGTACATTCAGAAGTGACTTAGGTGTCCAAATACTGGGCCTTATGAGGCCTTTGTATATTCCAATTCCAAACTGACATATTTGAATAAACATAATTTGTCACCCCTTTGTCTGCGTTCAGATTATCTTTCAATTCATTTTTGCAAGATTAACCCTTTCACCAAAGTTTGTTACTTCAAGTTCCTTCTATTCAAATTAAATATCTGGAAAACATCCAAAGGTCATAAACCTATGAATGCATAACATGTCTTGGTTAATAATGTACAAACACTCTGTTTTAATGGTAGCCTGGTATCTTCACACTTCCTTCCTGAATCACTAAGCACATATGCACAAATAATACACCAGCAGGTGAGAGGGTGTGGAGCCGACTGACATTCCATTGTACTGAAGTCATCTTACTGGCTTCTCACAAACTTCTCAGACAGCTCTGCAGCAACCACAAAAATCTCTCAAGCTTCCCAGTACACACCCTCACCCGCAACACACACTTGCCATCTGCCCACCCACAAAGACCTGCAGTTGTTCCCAAACCGCTGAAATATTCAGTTCAGCTTCTCCTGTGTAGTTTAACGGTTCAAGCGGTAGAGTATATTATAGTGATAAACCGATATATCTGCCATTTTTTGGCCAATTTGCAAATGATCTCATTTTTGACCAAACTACTCAGTTCAACTTCTCCTATTTATAGTGCCTCAAACAGTAACGTATTTTATAGTTGGAGAATTATCGGCATCAACCCATACCCATGGTGGCTTGGCCGATAAAAATAAGCGGTTTCCTCCCTTGGAACAATTCCAAAATCTACCTAGTAAAAAGAAAAGAAACATTTTCTGTTTAATTCAATTCTCTTAGTGAACTTTGAGCAAATGTTATAGTGAGAGACCGATATATCGGCCATCTTTTGGCCAATTCAGCTTGACCGATTAACAGCAGTGGTTTTCTCCATTGCATCAATTCCAGAATATACCTTGTCACAGATGGGAAAAAATTTCAATTCAAATCTCTTAGTGAACTGAGTAAATACGGTAAAAACATTTTTGTTTGAACTGTGTTTGTTGGATTTCATTGCCCCAAACTCACACTATTGGTTGAATCAATGTTTCTGGGCAGGTTGGGATGCTCAATCAACCAAGAGCAATATTTTAAAAGTGCCAAAGAGCCACAGTGTTTAAAATTTTTGAATGGATAACATTAATATGCATATTAGCTGGAATAGGAGAAAGCATTTTAATGTAGAAAAAACTACACATTTCAGCTTTAAATCGCATTATAAATAGTATATCGACCTTATATCAGCATCAGCCATTTAAAAATCCATGTTTTTCACCCACTAGTGCAATAGAAAAGCAAACTTCAAAACTTTAGCATGTTACTGAAGCATTCAAATGCAGAAAACACTGCTATTTCTACCTCTATCTAACAATTACTAGTTTTGTTGGTGTAACCTAATGCATTCAGGTTGATTTAGACATTCTAAATAATATTTTTGACTTAAATCAAATCAGTTCATGTAGAGGTTACCACATGAAGTACATTTTTTAAGTTAACATTTTTTCAGTGCACTAACAACATCAATATAACTTACCTTTGCATGTTTCTCCAATAGCATGGTACCCCGCTCGACAGAGACATTGCACCACAGGAACAACCCACTCTCCCTCAGCTGTGCAGTACATTCGCGGAACAGCTTCTCCAACCACCACTGCGTCCTTCACACAGGTGCCATCCACCTCCGCCAGCGCACCCGATGCCACCTGCTCAGGAAAGGCAGCCAGGCTTCTCATTGTGGCCGGACAGGTGGTATAAAACACCCTCAACCCCAAGAGAGCAACACAGCCCCCTAAATCTTGGAAAGCCAGGTAGAACCCCCTCCTAGAGAGTGGCCCAATGCTCCGTGTCTCAATGTTTACCCGTAGATCCGCTCGGCCCCCTCCACGGTTAGCTGTTACTTCGTCTGGTGCTACAGTGGCTACTTTTCTAAACTGGCTCTTGCGAAAATTTGTGCCAACATCTGTGTCGGTTTCGGCTAGATAGAGGCCAAAAGTCTCACGACAGGAAGGCGAAGATCCGCCAAATGTGTTGCAGTCTCGGACGACGAAGTGTAGCTCCACTGATACACGAGAAACATCAGGCCTACATTGGATGAAGGTCGTACGAAGCCAATTGTCCTGTTCAGTGTCACTTGCGACATTGCACACACTGTAGGTATAAAATAGAGAGCCGTTCACCACTGTCTGGACAATCTCCCACTGAAGAAAAAAAAGGACAACAAAGAAAGACAGAGAAGGTTTTATTAATATCTCTTAGTATGTGAGAGGTCAACTTTATGAAATCAAAACTGACCCTTTTTACTTTCTTAATACATGTTTGCCTTTGCAATCTTTCATAAAAAATTAAATCTCGTTCCACCTCTAAAACGATTTTCTTTTTTGGCTGACATATCCAAGACCTCTTATTTTTCAATCTATTCCTTCTAATAACCTTTTCATGATCTAATCAATTCCCATAGGATACATAAAGTCCCTACCAAAAAAATTTTTTTATCATTGAATTCCCTGTTTCACTCTGAAATGTGTCACATTTTAGAAGTAAAATGGGTTGTAAATGCCATTTCATGTTGACTTTAGATAAAAATCCACTTCATAGATAGTGTAATGTTTCTAAATGTGTTAATTATTAATTATTTTCAAATATCAGACTGCAACACTGAATGAGGGACTCACACAGTTATAAAATTATCTCACTAGAAGGGTGTGGGAGACAGACAAAAAGCAGGCCTCCGTGAAAGAACAGTCCTACTCTTTCCCACCAATGTTCATGCTTTTCTCCCTTGACTTGGCTTTTCAAAAAGCCCTGAAATAGTTTGTAGAATAACCATGACCTCAAATAGCTTTTTTGGACACAGCAGCTTAGTATAGCTGATGGAAACCTTCACAACATCAGGAATGAAGATGACAGGACTGGTCTCTAAAAGACTAATTAAACACTTTAATCTGCGAGTATGCATGCTCAAAGAAAGTGGTGGGACCCTTGCGGTACATCTCTTGTGAGGTCTTATTGTGGCTAAAGAGGAATTCACAGTGAATTCTTATAACCCATAGCTTCAAAGAAAAAAAAAAAAGTGGTTTGCTCACTGCACACTCTTAACGCTAATGTTGTCTTTACTGGAATAATCAAGTTGTCTTAATAAAACATTACTTCAAATGTCAAGGTTTGGGCTTAAAACTCAAATATGTAAGTTCCTTGATCTTATTTATCTTAAAAATCCATAGACTTTAATTATTTAATTATGCTTCCTTGGCCCAAGGGAACATTTGTGGGCACTGAAATAGTTGTCATTAAGAAATTCACATAGGTTTTAGCTCTTTTGTAGTATTATTTATTTGTTGCAAATAGTTATTTCATGTGATGTCACCATTAGGGTGATCTGTGTCCTCTTTGGTCAAGTTGGACCTTGCTAACACAATCTCAGTTCTCCATGTGCATGTGCAACTGAAGTACAGGCATTTATGCATTTCTCTGGAGATATAAGTTTATTTAATGATTGACCTAAACTCTGTTGTAATCTTCATTATTTAAGCTGTGTTATTGTATGACCTAAATTTGAATCCATTCAATTAAAATTATTAAGTTGAAACAACAACATTTAAATAGCAAATCTGAGTTAATTCTACTTGCATCTAGTTACCTTAACTTAAATAGTTAAGTGAACTTAATTACACAAGTTTTGGAGAAGCCATTACTCAATTCAATTGAGAGAATGTGTTTATTTGTCAACTTGTTAGGTTTTCAGTGCAGTCTCAAAAACCAACGCATTTCTTTTCAAATCATTCAGAAAAGAGTTTAGACATATAAGAGACCCTTTGATGCCGATCTTTCACATTTCAAAGTGAAACATATCACAATTCAGTGCCCATATAATATTTGGAAACTTAAGCCATACTTAAATTTATGAATTCCATTGCGCTAGGTAACAACACATCTAAATAAGTGTGCCATCTGCAATGAAACAATGTTATAAAATATTTGACAACCAGGAAGTGTCCATATAATTTTCATACCAATTTTGAACAGTATCTATCTATTATTGTACATTAAAACATACAAAACTTCTTTTTGTGAAATTTTTTGCTAAGAAAATGTCCTTGTGCTATCACTCTTTAAAATAAATGGCAGTTGGATAGTTTGTTATCTAATGCAATGACATTCATACATTTTTAAGCAATGTGTGTTCAAGTAGCTTTTAGAGGGTCCCTCTGTACATATATCTGTAAATGTAACATTTAACAAAATCATAAAAATCATAACAGCCTTGGACAACTTACACAACAGTGTGTGTTCAGATATTATTCAAGCCTGTTGCCAGGGAAAAACCAGACTGATGTCACTCATCAGGTATCGACTTTAATAGCAGGAAGAACTGTTTAATGCATCTGAGGATATGACTCAAAGGAGATTATTGTTTTAGAGCACTCAGTAACACTGACTGGTGTAGGCTATCTGTGCTGCCTTTACATTTATAGCCAACACAACGGAATTGAACTGAGTCAGTTCATTTAAGTTTGTAGTCATAATTACACAGAAGGTTAAATACTCACCCCTTCTTCATTCGGCCAGGTCAACCAACCTAACTCACTTCCGGCAGCCTTCATGTCAAGCAGCACATCTACAGAGCATTTTTAAAATGTTAAATTAGGTTAAAACACCTTAATTGCGTAAATAATTTTGTTGAAGAAAGAGCTCCTGAAAAATAAGTACAATTTACGAAATATAAACCAAAAATAAAAATGCATTTAATCTAATCTTTTCAGCTGTAATATACTGTATATAGCCTATAATTATGTTGATCTCTCCATTTAACCTAAAATTATAGGGATTTTTGTTTAAAGATTTTACGAGCACTTTTTATAAAGAAAGTCAGATTTTACTTACGTTCTTTTGACTGGATCACAATAAATACGTTGTTAACAAATAAATATAAATATAAGAAACGAAGTTGTGTGCTGTGGTGGTACTCCATTATGCTTCTCAATCTAAACTTGTTGGTCCACACGAAACTCACGCGAAATTGTAACTCACTGAAGAAAATTGTCTCATTCATGGATATGAGAAGCCCCGTGACTCCGCCTCCTGGAATGCGCTCCATATATGGAGTCGGTGGTCGTGGCCAGGGACGCTTGGGTGCTTTTACTGACGGCCCTCACACCTGTTCAATGAGTTTCGGATGTTTGCCCACGTTCATTTGCACAATAGTAATTTTAAACGATTGGGCACGGGATCAGTTCAAAGAGAGGGCTTTTAAAATGCTTTCTCTTTGAAGCTAAAATCCAGGTGATTTCTTTGCATACTGCAACCAGTTTCATGTTTAAGCAGACAGCCAGTTTCGTGTTTTTGCAATGCACTTCCCTGTGCAAAGAATTACTAAACTAGTCTTAAGATCACAAATAATATACATTACATTTACATTTGTGCATTAGACTGATGGTTTGGGGTGAATCTCTCAAACAAATGTCTAGATCTCATTTCACCCCAAAATCAAAAGAAATGAAAATAAATAACATTTTCCATAAAGGAAAGTAAGAGTGTATTTAGGGCTGTTAAGATTTTTTGTATGACATTATTTACATTAAAATTAAGCACATTTTCCCCACCAAAATGCTCATTAATGTAATGCATCTGGATGTTTTACTTTTTATTTCTTTTTTGTAATTTCCATTAGTGTTCAAATGTTATTCTAATTAGATACTCATAACTGTAATACAGTGATTTTTAAATTCAAGGCAGTACAACAAATACTACCACAGTGTATAAATACTTTGCCATTTAAATAGTATATCATTCTTTATTTATTTATTTATTGCTTTACAATAATGGGAGAATATTTTTGCATAATGGTAATGAAAATGGGGAAGCAAATATGCTTAATTCTCATGAAAATAATGTCACAATGCAAAGATGTTGCATGTTGGTGCAGCTATCAGTATAAGGACTCTCCATAGACATAATGATTTTTATACTGAACGAACTATAGATTCTATCCCCTAACCCTAACCCTACCCCTAAACCTAACCCTCACAAAAAAAATTCTGCATTTTTACATTTTCAATAAAACATCGTTTAGTATGTTTTTAAGCGATTTAAATTATGGGAACACTAGAAATGTCCTCATAAACCACATTTATAGCTTAATACCCTTGTAATTACCAGTTTGTAACCTAAAAAAAAAGTCCTTGTAAACCACTTAAACCTGTCCACACACACACACACAAAAGTCATGAAAAGCAAACAATTTTAACAGTGCCACAATACTGAATTTCAAGAGTAAACCAGAATAGTAAAAGCTGATACTTTGCCTATCAGTATAGTGGTGTTTTTAAACTTTTTAACAAAAAGGTAGTATAAGGTTTAGATGAGAGTTTTTTTTAATGAATAAAAGTAATTCATACTGAAAATATTTTGCCTTTTGCACCATTACTATTTCTTTCCTATGACAAGTGAGAGAAGGGGTCAAGTAGTCTTGCCTCGATGAATGAATATCTAATGACTTGAAGGAGTATGAATATGTAGACAGCGGAATAAGACAAACAAAAGCATCGCCAGGCAACGCGGTGGAATGCTTGAGTCAAGACTCCTTTGTGCGACAGTCTGTCAGAGTTCCTTGACCTGGGACTCAAACACAAGCTGACTTCTTCTCAAGAGCTTAACAGGCTGCCAGCATTGTGAGAGCTGCTATGAATATTCATTAGACAGACTACGAATAAAAGACCTCAGCTTTAATTTTGGACTGGAGATTTATGTGACAGGGCTCTGGACAAAATCAAAACGCAGAAAGTTTTTTATACTGATATAAAGATTAGACTAAATCCCTGAAATATGACTTGAAGCTCTCAAAATGATTCATTTGTGTCTCAAACTCACATTTCTACCTTTAATGTGAAAAAATATTCTATATTTTATGAATATTACACTCTAAAATTGGCTGGGTTATAAACAACCATACTGTGAAAATATCCCAATAAAATGACCCAGCAGACTCAACCCAGCATATTGGGTTAAAAAAAAAATAACCCAGCAAAATGTAGAGAATGCAGTGGAAAAACTCAACATTGGATTAATGTATCTGGATTAAAAATAAATACCTATACCAGGGGCCTGGGTAGCTCAGCGAGTATTGACACTGACTACCACCCCTGGAGTCTCCTAAGCAACCAAATTGGCCCGGTTGCTAGGGAGGGTAGAGTCACATGGGGTAACCTCCTCGTGGTCAAGATTAGTGGTTCTCGCTTTCAAAGGGGCACGTGGTAAGTTGTGCGTGGATTGCGGAGAATAGCATGAGCCTCCACATGCTGTGAGTCTCCACGGTGTCATGCACAGTGAGCCACGTGATAAGATGCGCTGATTGACTATCTCAGAAGCGGAGGCAACAGAGACTTGTCCTCCGCCACCCGGATTGAGGTGAGTAACCGCGCCACCATGAGGACCAAGTAAGCAGTGGGAATTGGGCATGCCAAATTGGGGAGAAAAGGGGAGAAAAAATCAATAAAAAATCCTATGATAAAAATTCATAACGGACTAAACTCTTCCATAACACACAAAATCCATACCCACTCAAGTCAAAGTGACAACCAGACCCTTCGTTCCAAAGCCCTTACCAAGAGATGACATCAGAAAGGAATGTCCTCAGTCAGCTTGTCTTCGGGTTGCATTGACAAATGACTTGTATGCCAAAAATATCTGGCAGAACCCCAGGATTGGAAAAGAAGGAATGCAACTAACCAAAATCAAATGATTAAAACACAAGAAAATAAATAAATGATATTGAGGAGAAAATACAACTAAACAGCAAAGTAGAATGCTGTCCCTAAATAGAGAATGCACGTTTTGCAAACCAAACCCTGATCTTTCTTGTTCTTCCGTGGTACAAAACAGTGATTTTCCTATTAAAGGTGCACTCAGTCCATTTTTGCTCATGTCAGCTTGGATTACAGTGACACCTAGTGGTGTGGATGCAGCATAATTCAAAATCAACAGTTTTCAGTTACAGATGCCATTGTAGAAATTCACTATTCACAATCAGCCATGACTGATTTAATCTAAGAGTGAAAATGTCTAATAACAAGACGTTTACTGAGATTAAGCGAGTAGTATACAGCTGGTCATGTGATTCTAAAATGGCAGCCCCCATGAGGGCGCCCCTACCCCATGTAGAATAAAATAGCTTTTATAAGGTTATTGATATGACTAGAGTTCTCATTTCATGTGAGTGCTAATGATTTTATACATATGTTTCAAAATTACTATTAATTTCTTTAGGAGTAAAACTTTTTTAATTGGAAAAACATTTGTGCAACTTTAAATTATGGTAAGGTTTGGGTAAGGGGTTAGCCTTTATGGTTTGGTTTAGGTTTGGGTTAGGGGTTAAACTTGGTTAATTGTATTTTTTAATATCTATTTCTTTATTTGATTAGACTGCCAAGAGTTAAGACATTTTAACTCAAAATTGGATTTAAATTGCAATATGAACATTGTAAATTGCATTATTTCATTCCAAGACTGAATGCCACTTGCTAAATTAAATATACAATGCAATGAGGTTATGTGACAGCAATTTAGAATCGCTTATTGCTGCATATATATTGTATTCTGTTTCATAAGCTATTTTTAAAGAATAGTAAGCAGTATACAGTGTATACTGCACAGTATTCAGTAAGTATAATAAGATGGCATTTTATTCTGAATATAGCCTGTGGGTCAGTCTTTTAAAAATGGCAACCAGTTGGCCACAAACAATAAACTGCGACCTGCTTGTAAATAATACACTTTTTTGTATGTATTTGCATGTATATGTATGAGAGGGAACCTAATGCTTAAACAAAGTAAACACTTGTTTATCGTGCCAGAGAGCTTCTTTTGAATATCGAGTACGCTTGTTAGTTTTGAAGCAAGTGCCCGGCCACACAAAATAGATGATTAATGACTTTACTCTGTGTGGTGTGTAAGCACAAGACACTTATGTTCAGAGGAACATTTGTCTTCAACAAATAAGAAGCTAGAGCCATTGAGATGCCCTCACAGTGCAGAGGTCCCTTTTCATTCAAGGGCCATGTGTGGTGCAGGAGGCCTGAATTATCTGCTGCACTCCCATCATCCCCCCTTCAGCCCTCCACCCTGTTCCACACAACCACCATTACAAAGCACTTCACGCCAGGAGGTTGGCCCGTTACTCTGGGGGTCAGGATCTGCAGTGGGACCACTGCTGCAGGTCATTCAACTCTTCCACCCCTCGACACCCTCTTGTCACCCTCGTCACCAGCTCTCGCCGAAAACGCAAATACAGAGGCGGCCCTCCACTGTGGGTTCCGCTGAATCTGTCTGCCCCTCAAAAGCTTTGTTAACAGTCCCGACTGATCCCTTAACCGGGGGTGAAGGGATTGCTGTCGTGGGATATGTGCCAGTGACATATGGCGAGATGTTAACACATTATTAATGCAAAGTTAACAAAATCATTCATGGCCATACAATTATTTTACATGTATAGGTACACAATTAAATAAATATAAATCATCTTAATTATCACAGTCTAACTACTTCTCTCTAACAAAAAAAAAATAATAATTATAATAATAATTTGTGGATAATATTTGTTTAATTAGGTATCCAAGCAGAAAAATAAATTCTATATATATATATATATATATATATATATATATATATATATATATATATATATATATATATATATGTTTCTTGATTAATTTTTTATAACCACACAGCTAGTTCAGGCTTGTTGACCATATTTCAATATCACTTTGCATCATTCTTTCCAAACTACTCACAGTGTCTTTGACTGTTTAAAGCAAGATCCTTAAACGGTGTAGAGAAAATTGTTCTAACAAAGTTACTTCAGAACTACTTTTCAGAACCGTTTCTAACCCTAACCCTAACTTGAAAAATGCCTGAAAGGTAGGCCTATAGTTCAGCCAAAACAAATTATTCTCTCATCATTTACTCACCTCATGCCATACCAGATGTGTATGACTTTCTTTCTTCTGTAGAACACAAATTAAAAATTTTTAGAAAAATATCTCAGCTAATGAATTATGGCCAGAACTTTCAAGGTCCAAAAAGCACATAAAGGCAGCATAAAAGTAATCCAAATGACTTCAGTGGTTAAATCTATGTCTTCTGAAGCGATATGATAGGTGTGGGTGAGAAACCCACTTTCTGCTTCTTTTGTTTTTGGCAACTCATATTCTTTGTGACAGACAGACAGACAGAGAGAGAGAGAGGTAGATAGATAGCTAGATAGACAGACAGACAGACAGACAGATTCTGGTCTTGTAAGGGTGTGTGTTGGATTATTCAAGCAAACATAATAAATGCAGTTTCTTTGATCCACTACTTATCTTAACAGTCTTGCAGTATTAAGTTCTTAAGTAGCAGGCAGGGCTTAAAATTAGTCAGTGCGTAGACAGAGGAATGATAAATGTAATGTGTACTGGAGAAGAGGCCCAATAAAGAAGATGACACACATTCATATGCATGTGTTTGTGTGCTGAGCTTGATTGGAATGCTGTGCTGGAGGAAGAATAAAGGACTTAAGGAGGAACAAAGGATTTGAATCTAAAGGAAGGAAGGCAAGTGGCAGGGTGGCAGTAGGACGGGGGGTGATGGGAAGAACGTGGATGGTTGTAAGAAGTGTGGGAGATCTTCAACACAATAAGCCCCCTGGTGCCATAGCCATTCTTACCTCTATCTCTTTTTAACACACACACACACACACACACACAACACACACTTAACCCCATTGGCAGCACGTTAAGATGGAGACAGCTGAGCTCTCTTATTTTTTTCTGCATGACACTTACACACACACTCAAATACTTGCTACACCAGAAACACTTGTCACACACACAGGAACTGCTGTCACCTTGTTTACAGTTTACATCTCACTTTGACCTCAACTGGAGATCTCGCTGGGAGGCCTACACTAGTGTGGTCCCAGCTGTGGGTACAAGTATGAGCATGTGTGTGTGCATCTAGGTATAAAATCTGTCAGGCATCTTGCAACATTGATAAGTTGAATACAACGTTCCTTACTGTTCTGAAAGGCACGTAAGCGCATATGACATCATATAATGAATTATCAAATAATATGACTAAGAATGGTTCAGAAGAGGTGTACCTGTGATTTAAAGGAATGTCCCAGGTTATACAAGTACAATACAAGTTAAAGGAATAGTTCACCCAAAAATTAAAAAACATTTACTCACCCTCATGCCATCCCAGATATGTATGACTTTCTTCTGCAGAACACAAAGTATGATTTTTAAAAGATATTTCAGATATGTAGGTCCATACAATGCAAGTGAATGGGTGCCAACATTTTGACACTTCAAAAAAGCACATGAAGGCATCATAAAAGTAATCCATACGACTCCAGTGTTTTAATCCATATCTTCAGAAGTGATATCATCACAGATCAATATTTAGGTAATTTTTTTCCTAGAAATTCTTCTACCTGCCCAGTAGGGGGTGATGTGCATGAAGAATGTGAACCACCTAAAACACAAGAAGAAGAATGTGAAAGTGAAAGTTAAAGTTAAAGTGGAGATTGACTGAGCAGGGAGGATAATTTATAGTAAAAAAGGACTTAAATGTTGATCTGTTTCTCACCCACACCTATCATATCGCTTCTGAAGACACTGATTTAACCACTGGAGTCGTATGGATTACTTTAATGCTTACTTATGTGATTTTTGGAGCTTCAAAATGTTGGCACCCATTTACATACAAAGGGCTGAGAAATTCTTCTTAAAATCTTCATTTGAGTTCAGCAGATGAAAGAAATTCATACACATCTGAGATGGAATGAGGGTGAGTAAATGATGAGAGAATTTAATATTTTGGGTTACTGTCCCTTTAAGGTCAATCAATAGCTTGTGTGGTACAATGTTGATTGCAAAAATTATTTAGACTCACCCCTCATTCATTACAATAAGCTCACTTATAATGAAACTGAATGGGTCCAGTCCATAAACATAGGAATAAACATTGTCTCAAAAGTATAGCCGTAAACATTATACATGTTAACATGATTTTAGTGTGATAAAATTGCTTAATAACCATAGTATCTGTGTAAATTTATATTCAATATTGGGATTACAAGGTTTTGTTGTCATGACAACAAATGTGTAATATTGGTTATAACTTAACACAAATGTTAACATACGTTTATGTCTTGTGGCTATACACTTTTAAAACAGTGTGTATTTTAGTGTTTTTGGACTGCCCCTTTCATTTCCATTGTAAGTGTTTTTTTTTTTTGTTTTTTTTAAATAAAGGATGGACAAGTCAAAATACTATTTTGAGGAAATCATCATTATACCACAAAAGCTGTTAATTGAGCTTAACTTGTTTTGAACCCAGAATATTCCTTTAACAACCATTCAAACAATAATACTGATTAGGACTAAGCCAACAGAGTCAATGCCCTGAGGCTTCTGACCGTCAGGAGCCTCCAGCTGACAAGCCCTGCAGTGGCCCGACACCTGGAAACAAGCCACTGCAAAATTCATAAAGATGGATAAACAGATTTAATGTGTGCCAGTGACTATTGCCACAATGTAAAATATGAAACGAGAATGTTATCTGTTTCTGGCTCCTTGCAGCTTTGATGTTGTATACCAATTGTGATCTTTTTTGCTATGTACTATACAAATAGGGCTACATTTATGAACACTAGCAGAACGAATTTATCAGTTTTTATGAACATCTACAGAATCTACAGGAATGAGTTCTGTTTCTTGAATGAGGCCCATGTTTGTTTTTATAACTGGAACTTTGCATCTTTATTTGTCATATCTGAATTCTGATTTGTCATTATTTTACGGGATTGCAATATGACATTACAAGAGGGGGCCTCCAAAGGGGCTGGTGCCCCTGGGGCCTCGTAGGACCATAATACTCCTTAGATAGGCGTAGGAGAGGAATCAGATCCTGAAGCAGGTCTTTAACTTCAAAGCTCTGATTGATTCTCCTAATGTGTTTTTAATCTCAGCTCTTAAGGTCCTTCACAACAGAATTGGAGTCAAGACCTGAGATCCAGACGCAGACAAATAACCCAGGCCAAGATCAACAGACCCAGACTAGATCCCTCAAGGCCCAAGACCTAACCCCAAGATCCAGACTCAAATCAAGTACCCAAGTATCAGGCTGTCCATTTAAAATAAAGAAAATGTTGAATTCATGTTGCTTGCTGAGGCAGTTTTTCAGAGCTATTGAATTCTTTTAGCCTACTAGTGGCTAAGGTTTATTCATCCCCTTTAGTATGCTGGAAATGGATTGCCATCTTGTCTGAGGATATAAGCTGCAAATCGAGACCTAGACCTCAAGTTTTGTGTTATGTTAATGTGGCCTCACGACAACGTGGCCTTGGTCAAGTCATTTAAATTGATTAGTGTAGACATAGCCTAACTCTGCTTAACATCATCTCAAAGATCCATGAGCAGTTCTTTGGTTGTTAAACGGATCTGATCTACCATTATTACTACATTTAGTGCGATATCCAGGGTTGGGGAGTAACAGAATACAGGTGCATCTCAATAAATTAGAATGTCGTGGAAAAGTTCATTTATTTCAGTAATTCAACTCAAATTGTGAAACTCGTGTATTAAATAAATTCAATGCACACAGACTGAAGTAGTTTAAGTCTTTGGTTCTTTTAATTGTGATGATTTCGGCTCACATTTAACAAAAACCCACCAATTCACTATCTCAAAAAATTTGAATACATCATAAGACCAATAAAAAAAACATTTTTAGTGAATTGTTGGCCTTCTGGAAAGTATGTTCATTTACTGTATATGTACTCAATACTTGGTAGGGGCTCCTTTTGCTTTAATTACTGCCTCAGTTCGGCGTGGCATGGAGGTGATCAGTTTGTGGCGCTGCTGAGGTGGTATGGAAGCCCAGGTTTCTTTGACAGTGGCCTTCAGCTCATCTGCATTTTTTGGTCTCTTGTTTCTCATTTTCCTCTTGACAATACCCCACAGATTCTCTATGGGGTTCAGGTCTGGTGAGTTTGCTGGCCAGTCAAGCACACCAACACCATGGTCATTTAACCAACTTTTGGTGCTTTTGGCAGTGTGGGCAGGTGCCAAATCCTGCTGGAAAATGAAATCAGCATCTTTAAAAAGCAGGTCAGCAGAAGGAAGCATGAAGTGCTCCAAAATTTCTTGGTAAACGGGTGCAGTGACTTTGGTTTTCAAAAAACACAATGGACCAACACCAGCAGATGACATTGCACCCCAAATCATCACAGACTGTGGAAACTTAACACTGGACTTCAAGCAACTTGGGCTATGAGCTTCTCCACCCTTCCTCCAGACTCTAGGACCTTGGTTTCCAAATGAAATACAAAACTTGCTCTCATCTGATAAGAGGACTTTGGACCACTGGGCAACAGTCCAGTTCTTCTTCTCCTTAGCCCAGGTAAGACGCCTCTGACGTTGTCTGTGGTTCAGGAGTGGCTTAACAAGAAGAATATGACAACTGTAGCCAAATTCCTTGACACGTCTGTGTGTGGTGGCTCTTGATGCCTTGACCCCAGCCTCAGTCCATTCCTTGTGAAGTTCACCCAAATTCTTGAATCGATTTTGCTTGACAATCCTCATAAGGCTGCGGTTCTCTCGGTTGGTTGTGCATCTTTTTCTGTTAACATGCTTGGATACAGCACTCTGTGAACAGCCAGCTTCTTTGGCAATGAATGTTTGTGGCTTACCCTCCTTGTGAAGGGTGTCAGTGATTGTCTTCTGGACAACTGTCAGATCAGCAGTCTTCCCCATGATTGTGTAGCCTAGTGAACCAAACTGAGAAACCATTTTGAAGGCTCAGGAAACTTTTGCAGGTGTTTTGAGTTGATTAGCTGATTGGCATACCACCATATTCTAATTTTTTGAGATAGTGAATTGGTGGGTTTTTGTTAAATGTGAGCCGAAATCATCACAATTAAAAGAACCAAAGACTTAAACTACTTCAGTCTGTGTGCATTGAATTTATTTAATACACGAGTTTCACAATTTGAGTTGAATTACTGAAATAAATGAACTTTTCCACGACATTCTAATTTATTGAGATGCACCTGTACATGTAACGGGATTAAGTATTTAAAATACAAAATACAAGTAACTGTATTCCACTACAGTTACAATTTAAATTAGAAAAGTTACATTCAAAAAATATTTTGATTACTGAAGAGATTACTTTGCATTTTATTGTCATTTTTTTCATTTAATATTTAGTCCTTTCAGATTGAAAACATTTATACATATAATATGCAATCCAAAGTGCATTTGAACAACGGTGAAACACTTTCTTATGATGTGTTACATTCATAAGAGCAGACAGAGAAGAAAGTTTGAAGTATGTTTGGAGCAGAAGAAATAGAAATAAACCTTGTGTAAATTGTCAGCTTTATGCTAAGCTAAAATGCTATTTCTAGCCATTTTACATGCACGTTACCAGCCACGATCATATATTTTTATCAAGAAAATTCACGATAGATCATAATTTCTTTCTTTTTTTTTTTTTTCTTTTTTCTTTTTTTTCTAGTAAGACCTTTGACATTAGGGCAAAAATCGTATTCTTGATAATAATTTTTTTATTGTTTTCCTGTAAAAATATCTAAAAATCCTTAAAACAAGATCAATTTGATTTATCTTGTTTTAGAAGCAACACTGCATAAGATATTTAGGTTTTCAGAGAATGTATTTTTAACATGTGTATTTTGTCTTACTGTACTGGCAGAGTTTTTATAGTCAAAACAAGTGAAAAAATCTACCAGTGCTGAAGAAGTAATCCAAAGTATTTAGAATACGTTACTGACCTTGAGTAATCTAACGGAATAGGTTACAAATTACGTTTTACAGCATGTATTCTGTAATCTGTAGTGGAATAAATGTCAAAAGTAACCCTCCCAACCCTGGCGATATCTCAGATTGAATACTTAATCTATTTTATGCTTGATTTGTTTATTTTTGATACCTCGCTAGAAGAGAATGTGTGCTTTAAAAACAGGGTCAGAAAGATTGAAACTTCATGGGGAGAGTTAATATACTATGTGAGATTGACTCTTGAATTGCCTTTCCCTAACACTATATCTCCCTAAAGTAAAATTGGGAATGTGCTACAATCAGAATATAGACACATGTACACATAGATAAGAATGTTCTCATCTCTATTACATTAGATAGATGAAAACTCATTACTTAATACATTGTGAAATCAGTGGTGTAAGAGGGCACAGACTTTCTTATCTGTAGGTTTGTATCGTGTGATTAAAAAAGGTTTTGGTGTATATATATTTTTTTATTTTACCCGTAGAATTTTTGTATTTATAGTCGATTTATAATTATATGTCAGCAAGCATTAATTCATTGAAGGGAACATATGAAGCCATTGTTTCTACAACCTATTGGCAAATATCGCCCCCATCTGGTCAATACACCGACTGCTTGCATAACACATACAACAATGGATTTTCAATACCTGAAAACGTTGGATAGTCAATTCGATTTATATATATATATATATATATATATATATATATATATATATATATATATATATATATATATATATATATATAAACACATTAAATATACATATGCAACATATATTCATCATATTCATCACGAACAATATTACAATAAACGTATAGACAGCGTACGGTCTGAAAACTGTTGATTTAAATATTTTGTTTCACAGCACCCGCTTGTTTAAACTCTTCCCTCTCAATATATTTCACCATAAGTACACAGGAACAATAAATTAACAGCACTAGCGTAATACTAATAGCTAACACTAGCGAAATAATACTAGATTGTTACTATTCTTGCTGTAATTTTATTAATAAACGCGAATGTTCTGTATCCATGTCTAAACCACAAGATTAACCCGCTCTGAGATCACGTGACAATCGACTGGAAACGCTTGTTTGTAACTATGGCTGTCTCTCGTTTCGAAGGCGGCTGCGTGCTTGGTAGGACGCGTCCTTTGAAGGCTGCAGTATACCGAGTGTCCTCCTTTAAACCAGCCTCGTTTAAACGAGACGGCCTTCGTAGGACAAACGGAAACGGAATGTAACATGGTTACTATGACAGCACGCCACTCTTTAACAAGCACAAGCTCTTTGAGTGAGAAGGGAACAAAGTCCCTCTGGAAGGGAATGTATGAGGTACATTTTAGGAGAGTTATAATAATGTAAAGAGAAAAGAAAATAGATTTTACAGTTGTACTTTTAGTCTAATACTTTATTTTAATTATATATTAATATAATTATACATATTTTATACTCTGCACCCATCTACTGAGGTACTTCAACTTGGGAATTAACATTCCTTGCGTTTGAACATCATATTTACGGGCAAATTGGTGCCATTTTTTTTTTAGACATTTCCATTGAAGCAAAGAAATGTGGGTTGTGAGTGCCCACGAAGGATACACCTCATGCATCCTCTGAATTCCCGTGAAAGAAGGTCGCATTCGAAGGCTGCATTCGAAGTGTCCTACTCGCTTTGCTGAAACGAGACAGCCTCAATGATGTATGCGGCCGACAAATGCGACTTCCAGAGGACGCAGCCTTCCAAACGAGTCCTCTGGAAGTCGCATTTGTTGGCCGCAAAAGTACAACTGTAAAATCTATTTTCTTTTCTCTTTACATCATTATAACTCTCCTAAAATTTACCTCATGCATTCCCTTCCAGAGGGACTTTGTTCCTTTCTCACTCAAAGCGCTCTCGCTTGTTAAAGAATGGCGTGCTGTCATAGCAACCATGATACGTTCCATTTCCGTTTGTCCTACGAAGGCTGTCTCGTTTAAAAAAGGCTTGTTTAAAGGAGGACACTCGGTATACTGCTGCCTTCAAAGGACACATCCTACCTAGCATGCAGCCTTCCAAACGAGACACAGCCATCACGCACACGCTGCTCGCGCTGTCATCAGACTGTCCAGAGGTGAATCAGGTATGTCAACACAGTCTTTCGGTGTCAAAAATCATCTTTGTCATTATGTATTTTTCACTCAGGGTGCTGATATCATATATAATTTGACATTTAAGAAGATATATATCTTGTTTGCCTGTGTTCAAGCTTGTGTTAGCTATAACAGGTGCTGTCAGGACCTGTACTTTCTGGTGTAGGTTACTTTCTGGTAATAGCCTAATATCTATGCGCCTGAACAAAGTATTTTCTCCTATTATTTATATATGAAACGTATACTTCTCACCAGAGTTTTTTTTCTTTTATTTTTTTTTTTATTTTTTTTATTTTTTAACCAATTAAAAAATGGTCGAGTTACTTGCATTTTCATATTAATGTTGTTAAATCACCAATGGTAATATCTATCTGTCTATCTATCTATCTATTAGGGTTGTAAATCGGACGTTTCATCACGATACTTATATTGATTCTCTTGGCCTGCGATCAGATATTTGCTGATACTTCAAAGTCTGCCGCAATACGATTTCAATTCGATTCAGGGCCCTGCGATCGATATTCCGATATTATGTGCCTATTTTACACAATCAGTCAATTCTTATATAATTTGAATATTTTATTGAGCTCTCTGAAAAGTGCAAATTTAGGATCCACATTGGGACATCCACAACAAAATAAGGTACTTTAGATGTTGAAAAAATGATACAGATAATAATATAAAAAATAACTTCACATGGGGGCCTGGGTAGCTCAGCGAGTATTTATGCTGACTACCACCCCTGGAGTCATGAGTTCAAATCCAGGGCATGCTGAGTGACTCCAGCCAGGTCTCCTAAGCAACCAAATTGGCCCGGTTGCTAGGGAGGGTAGAGTCACATGGGGTAACCTCCTCGTGGTCGCTATAACGTGTGGTTCTCGCCCTCGGTGGGGCATGTGGTGAGTTGTGCGTGGATGCCACGGAGAATAGCGTGGGCCTCCACACGCGCTACATCTCCGCGGTAACGTGCTCAACAAGTGCAGAATGACTGCAAGTGCAACTGAGATTCATCCTCCACCACCCGGATTGAGGCGTCACTACGCCACCACGAGGACTTTGAGCGCATTGGGAATTGGGCATTCCAAATTGGGGAGAAAGGGGAGAAAAATAGCGTCACACACAAGTGACATCAGTCGTTTGATTACAGCTTATTTTTCTGTTTAATCCAATTCAAAGTACTTACATACCTATGACTTGTTTCCAACTATCCATGCTATCCGTGGTTTTCTTGGCTACAACTTCCACAGTTGTAATGAAAAATTATTTTATAGTTAACTGGGATAAATGTTAGTAAGGGTGTTGATGTGTAGATGTGTAAAGTCTTATAACTGATGCTAGTGCTGAGGAGCAGGTGTTTCTCTTTCCCTCATTAGTGCTTTTCAGAATGTCAGCATTGTCAAGAAGTTTCACATGATGGTTGAACTGCTCCATGGTACTTTTCAATAGCAAATTCTCATGTAAAACTTGAATGGGTCGCATGCGCAACAATAGCGATGGAAGTCCGAATTAATTGCGCATGTGAGCCGCTCTGCATTTGTCACGAGAGCTCACATTTTAAGGAGCGCCCGGTTGACGTGCTCGCACTGATCCTGTTACTGGTCAGGAGCTCGCGTTTCACGGGAAGCTCGGTTGACATGTGCGCACGGATAGTAGAGCGCAATTTGGCTTCACAGACCCTGCGCACATCCTTGTCCCACATGAAAAGCGTATTTAGTGCTCATAAAGTTAAATTAATGTAATAAGGTTGCTTCATCGCCTGACGGAAATGCGTACGGACGTGACTGACATGAGAGTATTAAAATAAAGGTGCATCTTTTAAAAAATGCTTATATCGATATTTACGCATTGTATTGATAGCATTGTATCATTGGTTATTGGATCGATGCATCGATCCAGATCGAAGGATCATTACACCCCTACTATCTATATTAGGGATGTAACGATTCAAATTTCTCACGGTTCAGTTTGTATCACGATTTAAGGGGTACGTTATGGTATTTGCAATGTTTAGAAAAAATATTACCACCAAATCCAAAGTAAGAATACTCTATCTGGTAAACACATCAACAGGTTTGCCCTTAATAAAAATCATGGTTTTACTACAGTAGCCATAGTTAAATCATGGTATTACTATAAAATTATAGTAACCACAAAATCAACATGGTTACTGTTATGGTTACTATATGGAAACTACAGTATTTCTGTTGTAAAACCATGGTTAATTGTATCAAAACCATAATTTCTGGTAAGAAAACCATGGTGACAGAAGTCATGGTTATTACAGTCATGGTTACTACAGTATTACTATTGTAAAATCATGGTTAATTTTAGTTTAGTTTAAAAAAAAAACACTTTTCTCTAATTACCCAATCAATATTTTAACTTAATACCTGCACTATTACACTACATGCATCAACATTAAGTGCATTTCAAACTCAACTCAACATATTTTCAACATTTTGAAGCTGAACATCACTATAGAAGGAACCTTTCTATTAAAATGGATACGAGAAGGGATGTCGTAACGGGGCTTGAGTTTTTTTTATCATACGTGGAAATCCCACATCCTTATCAACGGAGTAGGGCAAAATAAGTTTGGCAATAAACACTGAAATTGCTTTCATTATTGTTTCATGTCCGAATTAGCACTGAGTGCCTGCTTAAAAACGGAAGGGAGTGTGTGCAATTTCGGGTCACCTGCTGCGGCTCTGTGTGCGCCGCATGCTAGGGATGGGCGATACCACTTATTTTCTTTTCGATCCACTATCAAGTAATTTTAGGCCAGTATCGCTGATATCGATACCAATACCGATACCTCTGTTCAATTGAATTTTTATGAATTATTTGGATAAAATTAGTAACTTAAATTATTACTTAAATATTTTTAAAATATATTTATAGGCCTTAACAGAAAATTATTAGGCTACATTGTTTACCCTTTAAAAATTAGTAAGTATAAGCCACATATAAAACCACAAAATTAACCATAGATATTATTATATGTTTACTATTACTGAAACCAAGTTGCCATATGGATACTACAGTAATACTGTAGTAAAACCATGGTTAATTGTATCAAAACCTTGCTTTCTGCCTAAAAGAAAAAAAAGAATTACAGTGTGAAGAATTTACGTGTTTCCATTGATCATGGTATAAATATTGGTGGGTTGAACTTGCTTGGTTACCTCTCCCCATCCCCTCTGGAATCTACGCCCCCGAGTAAATCCATGGTAAGTTTTCATAAGGGTATCATTTATTAATGAGGATTACAGATCATTACAAATGTTTTAACAACTCTGAATTTAAATAAACCTGAAAAAATTGTCACACAAGCCCAATGTAATATATGTCACATCTAGGTTTGTCATTACTTAGTGTGAATAACTCCAGATGCTGTTTTTCTTTCATTACCTCAGGAAAGCACTGCTCCCTATTTGAACGAGTGCTATGTCTGAAAGGGTGAGCGCTGTCTGACTGCTAGTGTATTTTAGCATTTCTGGTACATCAAGATGAGCGGAAGAAAAAATAGTTCTGGTGCCATGCAACTATTCGCTAATATAATTATTTTTTTCCACTTCGAAGCTTATGAGATGCATTAATATTCATGTTATCTAAATAATAAGATCACTAGTTAAAAACAGCAACTTCAGAACCGATATTTTTATGTGAGGATCGATATTCTTGATACCACATCAGTATCGATACTTTAGTATCGATCCACCCATCCCTACCGCACTCTATCTTTCCCTGGGTGATGTCGGTGTAAATGATAAATCATATATCGATGTATTACCAGTATACGACGCTCATGTCAAGCGATGTCTGCAAACAGTGCCTGTTTTGTAAACGTTTTTTTAAAGAAAATGTTCTTTAAAATGTGAGAGAGAAAAAAAAATACTTTTGACATTTTATTTGCATGCAAAAAAGAGCAATGTTAGGACCATTATTATGCAGTGTCAATTGCCAGATGGATGGATGGATGGATCAATAGATAGATCAAGTAAGATCATGCTGTGTAAATTGTGTTATATGGAATGGCACCTCCCAGTGGTTAGTCTGAGTATAATTTCAGAGTTTTCAAGTTCTGGATCAAATCAATTTTATTCCTTAGATATACAACTAAGTGGTGTCAATTTTGTCTAGGCCTTCACGCAAAGGGATAGAGGTCACAATGACACAGCATGGACCAGCACAGGACACATCAAAGGAAACTGCATTCAGAAACCTGCAGATTATCACGAAGTGTAAAACAGGCAAGAGAAAGGAATCGGCTGTGCTAGTTCATTTGACAAGCTGGTTTTTATGGCTCTAACCATGTAATCACATGATTAGAATTTGGAGGACCAAATGGTTAGGAGGTGGATCTTGCCAAAACCTCCATACGAAAACGAATTCCTTTATTTCCTTAGAACAATAATTTAATACGTTTTACATACCTTTTTAAATTACTTTTACTTGAACATATCAGTTGTTTAAAGGAGTAGTTCAATCTACAGACAATTTCTGTCATCAGTTATTCACCCACATTGTTCCAACCCCATATTTTCAGCAAATAACAATATATAAATAACAATATCAGTATGTTTATCACACAAAAGAATTAGCACAAGAAATATAGTGCAAGTTGTACAGGCTACTTTTATGGTGTTTTTTAGTTTGTTTGTTTTTTTTGTACTCTTTGGAGATTGACAGCCCCAGTCCCCATTCACTTTCACTGTTTGGAAAAGAGTAGCCTGGACATTTTGCCTTTTGTAAAATAATTGTAAAAATGACAGATTTTTGCCGGTAAAAAGTAAAGATGCAATAATTGTCATTTTTTTTGGTGAATTAAAAGAATCGACAATTGCAAAACCCTTATCAAGCACTAATCTGACTACACGATGACTGCGTCTATGGTGCCTCAATGTCTACGGTGTTACAGCTCTGTGCTACAGTTGTCTATGTTAAAGCTCTGCTCTAAAGCATCTCCCAGAGGATAATTTCAAGAAAAGATAGCTGACTGGATGAGAACGTCTGTCATTATCACACCATTTTGGAAAAAATATACAGTATAAAAATAACACAGTATATATATATTTTTAATAATAAAAAAACCAAAACACCAAAAAAAAAAAAAAAAAAAACACCAACCATTACTCTGCTGTCGATACCACTAGTTCTTCAAAGCCATTGCATTGTTAATGGATGTTTGGCCCAGATGATGAAACAAAACAATTTCTGAAATCTCTGACATACTTTACTATTTCCAAAGTGTTCTCTCCCTGTATGATATTAGTCAACTACCAAAACAACATGTGCCTTTCGAGTTACACTGTTCTCTTTCAGTCCCCAAGAGACATGTATGCAATAAGTATTTAAAAGTTTTGTTCCGCCTCTGAGAACTGCCCCTCTCACCATGCTTCTGAAATAGCTTTTGTGTGCAAGGGATCACCCCTGCTCCACATTACTAAACAAAGACCCATTGAAATACGACACATCACATCTGTTTCTCTCATTTCCATACATATACACTTAAATTCCATCTTCTAGGTTCAAACAGAAGGTAGAACTGAGAGAAAGTGACACTTAACACTTTGGGATAAACCTTAAGAATGCCTGCAAACTACAGTGGAACGTGGGATATAGTGGAAAATGAAAATTTAGAAGCTTACATGGTGGCCCTTGGTGAGTAATGTTATTCATTCAAAGTCTAAATGATCACACTTATTCTCACTATTTGTTTGGCTTCAAATATTATACCTCATATAAATGGTTAGTAGCAATATTTCTCTTTAAATTTTTGTTTTTGTATTGGAATTTTTTTATAGTCATTTCAAATTTTGAAATGGTATTGTGGGCACTTTTACTAGAAATTGGTATTTAATCTTATACATTGTAAAACAGGAATTGATTTCGCCACACGGAAGATAGCAGGGATGTTAAAGCCACAGAAGATTATTGAGCAAGACGGAGACTCTTTCACCATTAAAACGTTAACAACCTTCCGAAATTACTCCTGTACATTCAAAATCGGCGAAGAGTTTGACGAGGTTACTAAAGGGCTGGACAACAGAAAATGCCAGGTCATTCCATATGTATAAACATTTAAATATGCATATACATATAGGCCTATAGGCCAATAAATTGGGTTTGGTCATAGTCTGGATAAAGCAAGTTTTTTTTTTTGGTCAGAACCTGTATTTTAAAGCTCCCTGGTCAGAACTAAAAAAAAAATACAATTTATTTTATATTTATATTTATAGACAACAGTGAATTGGGAAAACGACAAACTTGTGTGTGTTCAGAAAGGAGAGAAAAGGAATAGAGGATGGACACACTGGATAGATGGAGATATTCTTTACCTTGTAAGTCAAATATAGGCCTGAAAATTAAATCATACTAGTATAAATATGAGAATATCAGATGAAATGCAAACCTTATTTTCTCTCCAACTCACCCTTTTAAGGAACTTAAATGTGAGGACCAGACCTGCAAGCAAACCTACAAAAGAAGAGCTTAATTCATAACTATTATGTTGAATTTAATACAAATGTCAGTGGTCCCTTTTTGTTATTGTTAAAAAATGTAATAAATTGCACCATTCTAACCATTCCTCGATGCGGCATTGTACGCCAAAATTTTTCCAAGTGTTATGAAGATATCAGTAAGATTCAGAAAAGCTGTGGTTATTTATTACATTTCTCTGACTGGTTTTATGATAATATAATAATCTTGAAAGTGCTTTACATATACCCTGTGTTAAATACAAATGTACTTTGAGACTTTTTTCTTTCTCTTTGGTTTGCCAAGTCAGAGCAGATGTCAGTCATCCACACATTTTTTTTAAGTTACATATTACATTTATGTTTACGCATTTGGCAGACACTTTAATCTAGAGCGATTTACAATGCATTGAATGTTTATATTTTATCAGTTTGTGTGTGTGTTCCCTGGGAATCGAACCCACGACCTCGGCATTGCTAGAGCCATGCACTACCAGTTAAGGTAGCCTATTGCATTAAAAAAAAAAAAAAAAAAAAAAAACAAACAAAAAAATGGCCAAAGAATCAGTAAAATGTAGATATTATTTATATATTGTTATATATAATAATAATACAATTATATTAAAAATAAAGAGCAGAAATGCATTATCAGAAAGAATGCATAATACCTTAACAAAATTATTTGTAATTCTTGCCATTATTTATGAGTTTAAGAAATTTAATAGCATGTTGGTATGAGATATTGTAATTAAAAATACTTCTAGGTAAAGAATCATAAAATGTGGAACTCAATTCCACTCCATATCAGTAGTGGGCGCTGATGACATAAATACTAAACACTGGCAGCACTGTTGCAAAGCGAAGAAAACATCTTAAGCGCAATTTTCAACTGTAAATGCACAAATAGCGAAGTTGAGCAGCTTCTAAATATTTATCTGCTGAAAATGGATGAGGACGAGGCACAAAAGCAGGTAAAAACATTTTAAACTTAATAACCATCTAATGCGTAATGTCTGCATGCAATACTGTCTACTGTCATATTTCGTTTTAAAAACATTATACAGCGCAGTTTGTGTAAACGTTCACACCGATCGGATTTATGTGATTTTAGAGGCTCAAAGCAGCTGTGCATTATACTGTTGGCCTTCTCTGTCAAAACATCGCTGCTGACTGCGAGAAACAAATCACAAAACAGACAATAGCAGCTATTGCGGAAACTACATTCAGACAGTGTGGTAAGATTTAATATTTGGTCTTTAGCCAAACTGAATATGGTATGTCTTTATTCACCCTCGTTTTGTTTCTTACCTTTAGATATATTTGCCAAGGACTTGGAAGCTTTCGCGAGGTAAATTTCACCTACGCTTCGCGACAAACAGAAACAACTGTTTATAAGTTGTTTATTAGCCACACAGTTAACCTTAATTTATACTAAAAACTGCCCATGATTATTAACTTTGGGTTTCTTCGCAGGCACGCTAAAAGAAACACGGTTACAGTGGATGATGTGAAGCTCACGGCCAGGAGAACCACTGCACTGGTAGATCACCTCAGAAATGTTACCCTTAATTCAGATATTAAAGGAAGAGTTCACCCAAATGTGAAAACATTTACTCACCCTCATGCCATCCCTGATGTTTATGACTTTCTTTCTTCTGCAGAACACAGTTTATTTATTTTTTTAAGAATATTTCAGCTCTGTAGGTTGATACAGAGAATGCAAGTGAATGTTGGCCAGAACTTTGAAGCTACAAAAAGCACATACATGCAGCACAAAAGTAATCCATAACACTCCAGTAGTTTAAACCATGTCATCAGAAGCAATATAATGTTTATGTACTTTTTTACTATAAATCTCCACCTTTGACCAGCCTGACCAGTTGGATATGTAGGAAGTATGCAAATCGGCAAAAAACAAAAGAATGTGGAAGTGAAAGTGGAGATTTATAGTAAAAAAGGACTTAAATATTGATCCGTTTCTCAACCCCACTCAATAGATTTAACCACTAGAGTCAGATGTATTACTTTTATGCTGCCTTTTTGGAGCTTCAAAGTTTTGCCCACCATTCACTTCCACTGTATACTGTAAACCTCTAGATGTAAGGTATTCTTCTAAAAATTATGTTCTGTAGAAGAAAGTCATACACCTCTGGGATGGCATGAGGGTGAGTAAATGATGACAGAATTTACATTTTTGGGTGAATTATTCCTTTAAAGACATAAATTGTAAATTTTACCTTAAAACGAAGTGTGTACATAAAATATCACTTTCATTACTACACAAGTGTCATCAATTGTAGACACTTTTTGTATGCTTTTTGTGATACACCGATCAGCCACAACATTAAAACCACCTACTTAAAACTGTGTAGGCCCCCTCGTCCCGCCAAAACAGCGCCAACCCGCGTCTCAGAATAGCATTCTGAGATGATATTCTTCTCACCACAGAGCGGTTATCTGAGTTACCATAGACTTTGTCAGTTTGAACCAGTCTGGCCATTCTCTGTTGACCTCTCTCATCAACAAGGCATTTCAGTTCACAGAACTGCCCCTCACTGGATGTTTTTTTTTGCTTTTGGCACCATTCTGAGTAAATTCTAGAGACTGTTGTGTGTGAAAATCCCAGGAGATCAGCAGTTACAGAAATACTCAAACCAGCCCGTCTGGCACCAATAATCATCCATGCGATTATCTAATCAGCCAATCGTGTTGCAGCAGTGCTATGCAAAAAATCATGCAGATACGGGTCAGGAGCTTCAGTTAATGTTCACATCAACCATCAGAATGGGGAACAAATGTGATCTCAGTGATTTGGACCGTGGCATGATTGTTGGTGCCAGATGGGCTGTTTTGAGTATTTCTGTAACTGCTGATCTCCTGGGAAATACTTAAATATATATAACCCTTGATGTTGGTATTGACATAGATAACATGCAACCCAGCATAAGGCTAAAGATCAAAAGGTAATCAGAAGTTTAATATCAAGACAAGCATCACACCAGCAGAAGTACTGGTAGGTGGCTGACATAATTTGAAAAGTCTACGGTAAATCAGAAAACAGCTCTGTACAATTGTGGTGAGAAGAATATCATCTAAGAATGCTTTTCTGAGACACAGGCTGGCGCTGTTTTGGTGGCACGAGGGGTACATACACAGTATTAGGCAGGTGGTTTTAATGTTGTGGCTGATCAGTGAATACTTATAAAACTATTAGTTCAGTTGGGATGGTGTTGAAGTCAAAATAATTGAACATGTCCACTTTCTGCATATTGGTGACTTAACAGAAATGGCTAACAAAATAAGTGTGGACTAATAATTGAACAGGTTGGAAAGTTTTTATAATAGCCTTCATGTAACAAAATACTTAAATATATATAACCCTTGATGTTGGTATTGACATAGATAACATGCAACCCAGCATAAGGCTAAAGATCAAAAGGTAATCAGAAGTTTAATATCAAGACAAGCATCACACCAACAGAAGTACTGGTAGGTGGCTAACATAATTTGGTTGTTGCTGTACTGTTTTGTTGTACAAAGGTTTAGTTGTCCACTGTTTATTTGTTTAAATGCAGTCATTTAGATTTTGCTGTTCTAGCAAATCAAGATGTTTCAGAAATGCTTTACTGTTCATATACCTCCACAGTACAACTACATTCAGCGGAAAAGTGAAGACCTGGCTTTGAACAACCAAGAGCTTAAGGAGAAGAGGAAGAAGAACGCTGCCAAAAGGAAGAGTAAAGATGGAAGCTGAGGAGGAAAAAGAGATTTAAAACTGTTTAGGGAAGATCTACATGTTTTGAGTTAAAAAAAATACAAACTACTTTGGTTTGGTGCATGTAAGAACGAATCCCAGTTGGAAAAATACTTCAGAGAAAAAAAAAATAATTCACATGGGTCACATTAAATACTAAACAATTGTTTTTTTTTTACAAAATTACTCAAACAAGCATTCAGTTGTATATTTTATTGTAATATATGGAAAACATTTTTTTTCTTTCTTTGGAATATGAAGCAGAATAAAACAGTGCAGATTTGTAATGTGAAAATATTTTAATAGAAACATTTCATACATGGATACTGAATAACCTATATCTGAATTTAAAGTAATATTTTCACCCAAAAATAAAATACTCACTCACCCTCATGCCATCCCAGATGTGTATGTCCTCTACAGCACACAAATTGAGATTTCTAAAGAATATTCCAGCTCTGTAGGTCCACACAATGCAAGTAAATTGTGACCAAAACTTTGAAGCTCCAAAAAGCACATAAAGGCAGCATAAAAGCAATCCAAAAGACTCTAGTGGTTTAATCCATATCTTCTGAAGTGAACTAATTGATTTTGGGTGTGAGCAGACTTTTTTTTTCACTGAACATCTTGCCATTGCAGTATCTTGACACGATCATGATTTCAAGTTTGATTACACTTCCTTGTGCTTGACACATGCGCAGAAAGTGTAATCGAGCTTGAAATCAGGAACACCAAGCAAACTGCTGATGTCATGACTTGTAGTGAGAAAGGAGTTATTTTTTGGTCTGTTCTCATCCAAAAACAATTGGATCACTTCAGAAGACATGGATTAAACCACTGGAGCCTTAAGGATTACTTTTATGCTGCCTTTATGTGCTTTTGCATTGTGTGGACCTACAGAGCGGAGATATTCTTCTACAAATCTTTGTGTTCTGCAGAAGAAAGTTATGTGCATCAGGGATACCATGAGGGTGAGCAAATGATGAGAATTTTCATTTTTGTGTGAACTCTCTCTTTAAGTACAATGAGCTACTTTCTTGAAACCAGGGGCCAGATTCACAAAAACTTTTAAAGAAAAAAATTCTAAAGACAAAATAGGTGTTTGTAAGAATGTTCTTTTGTGCAAGAGTATATACACCGGTCAGACATAACATTAAATCCACCTGCCTAATATTGTGTAGGCCCCCCTCGTGCCGCCAAAACAGCGCCAACCCGCATCTCAGAATAGCATTCTGAGAATATATTTTTCTCACCGCAATTATAGAGCGGTTATCTAAGTTACCGGAGACTTTGTCAGTTTGAACCAGTCTGGCCATTCTCTGTTGACCTCTCTCATCAACAAGGTGTTTTTGGCACCATTCGGAGTAAATTCTAGAGACTGTTGTGTGTGAAAATCCCAGGAGATCAGCATTTACAGAAATACTCAATCCAGCCCGTCTGGCACCAACAATCATCCATGCGATTAGCTAATCTGCCAATCGTGTGACTGCAGTCCATAAAACCATTCAGATACGGGTCAGAAGCTTCAGTTAATGTTCACATCAACCATCAGAATGGGGAAAAACATGATCTCAGTGATTTAGGCCGTGGCGTGATTGTTGGTGCCAGATGGGCTGGTTTGAGTATTTCTGTAACTGCTGATCTCCTGGGATTTTTATGCACATCAGTCTCTAGAATTTACTCCAAATGGTGCCAAAAACAAAAAACATCCAGTGAGCAGCAGTTCTATGGACGGAAATGCCTTGTTGATGAGAGGACAACAGAGAATGGCCAGACAGTTTTGACCTGACAATGTCTATGGTAACTCAGATTCAGTCTCTGTCTCAGATTGCTATTCTGAGATGTGGGTTGGTGCTGTTTTGGCAGCACGAGGGGGACCCTCACAATATTAGGCAGGTGGTTTTAATGTTGTGGCTGACCGGTGTGTGTATATATAGGAAAACATGCAAATGTTTTGTGATTACAAAATATTCTTAACCTTTTCCTTAAATTAGAAAATTCTTAAGAATAAGCATGTTTACAAGATTACACAGATTATTTTTTAATAAACCCAAAATGTGTAAGGTCAGTGAAGTGCCTTATACTGCTTTCTTTTATCTTGGTACGGACAAGTTTAATCAAAAAACAATTTTGCTTTGCACGTAAACACCTTTACCGGCATCCTTACCAGCTTACCCAATGTGTGCAAGTGTTTTGCGCATGACCGTTTATGTTTTGATGTCATCAAGTCTCATGTGAAAATGTTTATGAATCAACAGATTTTGGCAGTTAACAGTGTATTGGTGTGCATGTACAGTAAACACTCACATTCATAAATGTTTTGTGAGTCCAGCCCCAGCTCTAGCCTAATACCATCAAGGTTTAGAGGGACTGGTTCTTCATTAGGCTTAGACTTGTTCTGAGAAAGCAGCCCATCTTGAGTCATCTATCAATTCTGTAACATTCTACCGTGTCCATGACCGTTACCAGAGATGCTAATGTTGTAATGGGGTACCACAGCCTCCTCCATCTTCCTTCATCCCCAAACGGACTTCCCGCCTGGGGTTCTGTTGCTGCCAGCCATATTCCAGGCCCCTAAATGTGTGAATTCAATTAGTTTTCTGATCTTTGCTCTTAAAATGTGACAAACCAGTATGAGAAAACAGCAATCTATTCAAATTAGTTTTATTGAAGCACTCCCTTCATTTGACAAGTCATATAAAATTCCTTTGAAAACACTGAGCAACATTATCTAGAGAGAACTCCACAGACATCCACAGCACTCTACATACAGGTCACACTTACACCATCACTCATGTTTTGCCCCCTCAGTGTCCACTGAAGATGTCATCCACAAAGTTCACGCTTACAGGTCAAGTTACAAGGAAATAAAGCACACACACACACACCATACAGCATTCAGATGGGATAATAGAAGCAAGACACAAAGTATGCATCATCATCATCATCATCACAACATTCCACTAACTACTTAAGCACATTGTCAGTATTCTAAAGGAGAAAAGTAAAACGGGACCTAGGGAGAAAAAAAAAATCTTTTAAGGTACACACGTGAACTAAATGTCCATTATTTGGGCTCAATTAAGGGGAAGCTGGGAAGTATTAGCAGCTCTCATTCACACGCTCACCAAAGCCACCCACTGCTGTCACAATTGGGCTCTCTTTCATCGCACTCGCAATTCTTTCCGTTCGTGCGCTCCACACTTTCTTCGCTCACTCGCAGCCTTCTCACTCTTCGCCATCACCAATCGCACTCAAGGGTTGTTTAAAAAAAAAAAAGTCACTTTCTGCGCAGTTCTTGTCATAAAAAGTGGATTAAAAAGGAGACACCCACCGTGTCATCAAGCCGTGCGATGAGAGCATATAGACATGGGGAGGCAGGTGACCTAATGACCTCAGCCACACTGTGCTGCCATAGAGGGCGCTCTTCCCAGGCAAACCCCACAGATGTCAACTGCAGAAGAGATTATGATGAAGGCTTGTTTTAAGGTGTTTCCAAACAACTGGACTGCATTAAAGCTGAACTTAAATATTTTCAGGTTTCAACCAGATTCTTTCGAAATGCAAGTTTCTTTCTTCCAACATAATGATAACGGTATTTTAAAGACGATGAAACTCAGATAATCAGATTGAACAACATGCATTATAAGAATCCAGTTGAAATGCTTTCTTTGCATCAACTAAGACAATACAACATTGGGGGGAAAAACGTAACACCAAAGATGGTACATTCTTGCAACATCCTGGTTAACATCTCACTCCAAACACTAAATTAAACTGCATTTAATGTACAAAACATTTTGTTTTTTTATGTCCCCAGCTTCCTCTTTCATCCATCTCCACTCCCCAAACACACGTGAAGAGATATGTCTCTCGAAAAATACTTACCAAACACACTAGAAATACCAACACTTCAAAATCAAAAACAGAACGCAACTTACATACCCCACCCTGATGACTTTGAATCCATACTAGAACCAAAGCTCGAGTTAAACCCACTACCACTAGTGCCAGAGTTGGAGGCGGAGCCCCACCCGAGAGCGGCTGAGCTGCCGCTGTAGTTGCTGTTGCCTGAGCTGTATGTTTGGGTCTGGTCCCGAGTGGAACTTGTGCCGCCTGTGCCAGATGTTGTGGACGGATTCTGCTGAGCTAACATTCCCATCATGCCCCAACTGCTCTGCAGGGCAGCCTGGGCGGCAGCCATCATGGCCGGGTTGAGGTTAAAATTGCCAAAATTCCCCAAGCTGCTGGAGCTACCCCCCATGCCACTCCGGCTGCCTGCGAAACTCTGACCTCCGACCCCGTTCCCAAAGCGCCCCGCTCGCTCCATCATCTGCCTAGTGTTGTTGTGTTTTGGTTCAGCGTTGGAAATGTGCACGCTGACTCCTTTGATGATCAGATCCTCTCCGCACAGTGAGGCGGCAACCTGGAGGGAAGATGGAAATACATGAAATGGTGAACTTCTCCATCCAAAACAGAACACTTCCTGGATGCTTCAACTGTTGTGCCTTGTTTGTCATAAATCATTGTCACACCAAACGCGACGTGATAATGAGAGGCGAATTGCCGGCAAATGACCCATTCCCATAGAAAGCAAAGCGGATGACCGCCTTAGGCACATTCACGACTTTACAATAGATGGTGCTAATCGACAAGCAATTTTACCCCGGTATGGTAAGTGGCTCAGTGCACTATTGAGCTGGTCTGCCCTCTGACCATGACGGTCCATGAGAAGAAGAGGTACTTGACAAGCAGATCGAAAAAAAAAAGAAAACTGATCTCTACAGGCTGCAGCAGTGATGAAGAGTTTGTAGTTGATTTGCTCAACGAGAAAGAAAACTTTCGAGACAATTCACAGGTTATTTCAGTTCACCTGCTGGATGAGTTGACTGGCAAAATTATCATGTGTACACAGTCTGAGGGGTGATTACAAAAAACAGAGTGTAAAAAATATTAATGGTTAAAATATGTTATCAACTGAAATAAGAGTGACTATATATCCACTGCCACACACGTGTTAAGTAAAAAAAAAAATATTATTCACTGCGTAATGCACACATATGACTGTTGTAACAGATTGTCAATTTGAACTATACTGATTGTATCTCATTGCATGTGTATCTAAATTTGCTCAAAACAGGTTACTAATTACACGTGACTGCATTAAAACGGCCAGAGTCTATACAATGCAAGAAATACAACACCTCACCCATCTTCAGTCTGACCCATTGTTAGATCCTTTAATACTTGCCAACAGCAGCTGTTACCGTCTATTAACAATTGCACAGAAATAACGATTTTGATGTGACAATACCATGTTTTTGGTATACAAAGGCATTTTGATACAAAGACATACAATGCACTGCAAGTCAAAGCATTAATTTTATTAATATTTGGCAAATAAAAACACTTAAGATCCATACGTTTATTAAAAACATATGCGATATGTTATATTAGAGATATATGAGAACTAACGTAAGATTAAATGCAAAGGAAAAAATATACAGCAATATATGAAGACAATCCATGTAAGATAAAAGAGCTTATTAAAGGGGATGCAAGGCAGTGATGCAGCAATATCATTTACATGTAAAGAGAACCCATAAGAAAAAAAAAACTGTTTCCGTTTTAAGGCATTTGATGCAAATGAAACACATGTCCTCACTGCTTCAGTGTTTAATGTCGGTGGTCAAAACAGCTTTCTGTGCTTTAGCGCCACCTGCTCAGCTGGTTATGGGAACTGCAGCAGTCCCCGACACCTGATTCAGAGCTCAAATTTTATTGGTCAGGGCGTTTCTTCACAGGGCGATGAAAAACTTTTTTGAAACACTCACCGTAAAAAAAAATAAAAAATAAAGCTTAGCTTTGTCAGCGCGCGATTCGGTGTGAATGTTCGTTCCACGTGTAAAGGGCTCGTTAGGAATCTATCGTTTCTGTACAAAATTTTTAATAGCAGCGAGAAATTTAACAGAAGGAATGCATTTGCTGTGAAAAAGCCTTTAAAGTGATAGTTCACCCAAAAATGACAATTCTGTCAATCAATCACCCTCATGTTGTTCCAAACCTGTTTAACGTGGAGCACAAAAGGAGATGTTAGGCTGAATGTTAGCCTCAGTCACCATTCAATGTCATTGCATTACAGGAAAAAAGAAAGGCATATGGATTTGGAACAACATGAGGCTGCGTAAATGATAACAGAATTGTTATTTTGTGTGCACCTTCCCTTTAAGATCAACAAAGAAAAAAATGGCAGCTTACCTGGTCATCAGCAAAGGTGACGAAAGCGAATGCTCTAAAAGGTTTTGGAATGAAGACATCTGTGACCTCCCCGTACTGCAAGAAGAACTGACGGAGCTCATCAGCAGATATGTCTTCTGTGCAACGGCCCACAAACACTTTCCGGCTCCTCATTGGCTCATCGGGACCTTGCTGTTAAATGTTCAAATACACAGCATACTATTTAGCTCCTTCAAAATGAATGCCTTATTTAAGGATAGCTCATGTAGATTTCAAATTAACCTTTATAGTTCATACACAATGGGAAAAAAAAACAGAATATACTAACCTTTGAGTTGGGCAGTTTGCAGTCACACCACCTGCCATCAATCATGTGCCTCTGTGACATCACCTTGGTTTGAGTCTCCCACTCGGCAAACCTCACAAAACCAAATCCTTTCGAATTACCAGTCTTCACGTCCCGTTTGACCTGATGACACAGAATCAAGTCAAGTATTGCCTTCACGCCTATCTGGAAATTGGCTCTAATTTGTCTTCGAGATTGCCTGGTTAGTCGTTCTCTTTAAGAACATTGTGCATAGAGGCAGTAATCATTGATCCTTTTGAAAGTTTCTCCACATGACTGCTTTCATCAAATTATGGAAGTAGAAAGACAATCACAGCTTAAAGGAATAGTTCACCCCAAAATGATAATTATCTCATCATTTACTCTCCCTCATGCCATCTCAAATGTGTATGACTTTATTTCTTCTGCAGAACACAAACGAAGATATTTTGATGGAGGTATGATGTGACTATATCCAAGTCAATGGGGTCCAACACTTCCAAGCTCCTAAAACGACATAAAGCTAGCATAAAGGTAAATCCATACAACTCTAGTGGTTTAAAACATGGTCTGTTTCTCACCCAAAACTGATCATATCGCTTCAGAAAACACGGATCAAACCATGATTAAACCAAGCCTTTATGTCCTTTTTGGAGCTTGGATGTTTTGGACCCCATTGACTTGCACTTGCAATATATTCACATCGTATCTCCTTCAAAATATATTTGTTTGTGGTCTGCAGAAGAAATAAAATCATACACATTTGAGGCGGCACGAGGGAGAGTAAAACATGAGAGAATTATCATTTTTGAGTGAACTCTTCCCTTAAGTATTGCATTCCAATTTGTTGTTATTAATGTTTTACCTGCACCATGATGACTTCCCCAAACGTATTGAAGTAGTCTTTTAGGTCTTGTTCTGTAGTTTTCCATGGCAAACCCAACACAATCAGATCTGAGGTTTTCTGGTCCCCTCTCTTGATCTTTGTTGCTGATGAGGCATCAATCTCATCCATCTTCCTCTTATTATCTGGGAGGATGGTTTCTTAGATAAGTTGACAGAAAAGTGTTAGTTACACATTCACACATCCACAAAGCAACAACCACTCTTTAAGCCTTAAAAAGGAGTCCCATAATGTAAAAATGCAATACAACTTGACAACTAATAACATGTAAACTACATTTTGAAGAACAAATGCTTTCACTCAACTGTGCTCAAGTGTGATACCTGGTATTATAGTTAAAGAATCTTAATGTTATAATTTAAGGGTGAATCTCAGGAAACTTGGTCATATTCATTCATTTATCCCAGATGTGTATGACTAACTTTCTTCTGCTCATCACAAACGAAGATTTTATTTCAGCTCTGTACGTCCATTCAACGCAAGTGAATGGTGGCCAGAACTTAGATGCTCTAAAATGCACATTAAGGCAGCATAAAAGAAATTCCTCCAGTGGTTAAATCCATGTCTTCAGAAGCAATATGATAGGTGTGGGTGAGAAACAGATCAATATCCAAGTCATTTTTTACTATAAATTCTACTCCCAGCCCAGTAGGTGGCGATACGCACGAAGAACAATGTGAAAGTGGAGATTTATAGTAAAAAAGGACTTAAATCTGTTTTTCACACACACCTATATCGCTTCAGAAGATTTGGATTTAACCACTGGAGTAGTGGGGATTAATTTTACGCTGCCTTTATGTGCTTTTTGGACCTACAAAAATTCTGGCCACCATTCACATGCATTGAATGGACAAACAGAGTGGAGATATTATAAAAATCTTTGTTTGTGTTGTGCAGATGAAAGACAGTCATACACATCTGGAATAACATTGAGGGAGAATAAATGATGACAGAATTATTATTTTTGGGTGAACTATCCCTTTAAAGAAAACAAACCCCTACAGAAAGCTGGATATTTTAGCATAACAATAACGAGAATTTGGTGGGTAATGTACTTAATTACCATGAAAATAATGCTACAATACAATAAATCGTAATGGTCCTAAAATAGTCTTCATTTGTTGTGCAGAATATTCTTATTTTATATTCTTTGATTATCGAGGTGAAATGTAACCTGGACATGTTTTCATGAGATTCACCCATAAATCACTTGCCTAATTTAATATCAACCATGCACTTGATATTTTAATAAGATCCCTGCTGTGTCTCAAAACTTATTAAGCTGCCTACTTAGTGCACCTATGATGCCCAAAATGCTGTCTAGGAAGGTTTTGAGACACAGCCTGATCCCATTGTCAAAGCATGAACTACCACAGCACATAAAGCATATGCTTCATAACACTGAGCACTTAACCTACCTTTGGGATAATTGACCACATAAACCAGGTTTCCCCAGTCGTTCTCGGGCGCGTGCAGAACTCCGTCCACCAAGCGCACTCCCCTCATGCACTGTGACACTGGGCTCCGGAAGCGCAGGCCGCACGCCCCTGGAAACTGAGCGGCCACTGTGGACAGCAGCACCGTGCCGTCGTCCTCCGACGGGATCTCCATCGGCTCCTCATTTTCCTCCTCCGCGACGCGAATGTACATATCCGCCATCTCTTCTCAATCTACCTCGCGAAACAAATGCGGTAACGTGAACTTTTGGGCGTGCGCGCGTTTGCCTTACCAGCTAGCGCGTGCGTTCGCGAATAACAAATATATTGCTTAGCAACGATAAAAGATAGCCTCAGTCGATCGCTTACTGATCGAAATACGGCGAAAAATAAATAGTAAACTATATACACCAGGGGGAAATAGCGAAGAACGTTACCAGTAAATAACTGCTTGGATCCTGATATTTCTTTGTTAGCGCTCCCCTGTCTGAAAAGGTGGCTCTCAGGAATGAATGAGCCAGTTCACGCCCCTAACGAAGAACTATATCTCTCTACAGTGTCAGTTCTGTTAGATGTATTCGGAATAATACAAAATAGTGTAATTTCTGTATGTAAAATTGTAAGAATAATAGTCTTACTCAACTCACGCGACACTGTTTTCGTAGCAAAACGGCATTACCTAAGTCATGAAGGAAATGCGTCACACGTGGACGAGCTCATTTGTTTTTTTTTCATTTACACAAGGTGGGAGAAGCAAAAAACAAACATTTAAGCGGTACTAAAGTGCAAAACATTGCTTATTATGTAGATGCCCAAAATGTAATAACATAAGTTATTCCTGTAAAATGCATATACCATAAATATGGTTGTGACTTTTGAATAATATAAGCGCTTTCTTATGACAGAAAATGCAACTTTCCCTGTCAGTGCGATGGGATGTTCTGCTCCTAGTGGTAGATATGAGTATAATCAGAGAGTATTTAGCAGAGACAAGTCACTTGTTCATAATGTCTTGTTAAATGCTTATTTTATTTTATATTGTATAGTGTATATTGTTATTACAGTTTTTTATTTTATTCATTACCTGGCATCTTATTTTAATTATATTTATATTGTTATTTGTTACTGTTACTCAGTTATTTGTTACGTGGCTCAGCGGTTAAGGCTCTGGGTTACTGATCAGAAGATCAGGGGTTCAAGCCCCAGCACTGCCAAGATGCCACTGTTGGGCCCTTGAGCAAGGCCCTTGACCCTATCTGCTCCAGGGGCGCCGTATCATGGCTGACCCTACACTCTGACCCCAGCTTAGCTGGGATATGTGAAAAAAAGTATTTCACTGTATATGTGCAAATGTATAATGTGTGATAAATAAATATAATTATAATTAATTATTATTATTATTATCTGTTTTGTGTATTAATGCTTTGGCAATATTGTATGTAAACACAATCATGCTAATGAAGTACTTTAAATTGAAATTGAATTGACAGGTCACTTCTATTAAAATGAATGGGAGAAATTGTAACGGTCAACGGATGTAGAAAGGAAGTACCGCCCTACAGGTAAAAGAGCCAATCACTTTTTATATACAGACATCGCCTGTCAATCAACTCGAGAACGCGCATGCGCATTAGCTATACAAGGCCGTTTTTTTTTTTTTTTTTTGACCTGATCTGTGGAATAGAAGCACAATTTTTGATACCAGTGTTGTCAGATTTTACTGCTGATTTGAAATAACCAACCAGTTTGGAGATTTCAGTCTTTCCCCATTCAAGTACAGTACTGTGCAAAAGTCATAAAATGTTTAACAAAAACATTTGTCTTAAGATGGTTATTTATATCTTTAGCTGTAGTGTATCAATAGGTTATATACATTCTAGACTCCCTAACATTCATTCTGCAAATAGAATAGAATAGAAGAACATTTAGCCCTGCAACAGATGGCATGGCCCCACAGAGGTGCCCACTGAACATCAAGTCAGTCTGGGATTACATGAAGAGACAGAAGAAATTGAGACAGCGTAAATATATAGAAGAACTGTGGCGAATTCTCCAAGAAGCTCGGAACATCCTATCTGCCAACAACCAAGAAAAACTGTGTCCAGGTGTCCCTAGGAGAATTGGTGCTGTTTTGAAGGCAAAGTTGGTCACACCAAATATTGATTTAGCTTGTTTATGTTTACTAGACTTTGGATGATGTTAATTGAAAAATGAAAACTAATTATGGCACTATTTTTGAAGAAATCCTCACTATGCAACATTTTTCACAAATGCCTAAAACTTTTGCACAGTACTGTTGATAGGACATAGAAAATAGAAACTGAATAGGACTGAAAAAATAGTTTTCAACCAACAATCCTGCATCTGTGTGAAAAGGCCTGAAAAGCATTACCAAGTATATGACACCTCCCCCTTGCTCTGCAGAGAATCAACAAATGGCTGATGAACTGAATGTGTTTTACTGCAAGTTTGAAAAGCCCAGTCTCACTCCCATCCCCCGCTCTGATCTTCAATTCACACACACACCAACACCTCCTGGAACCCCCCCTTACCCCCTCCTGCTACTCAACCTGCACTTATGGTCTGTGAGGAGGATGTGTGCCGGGTCTTCCGGAAACAAAAGACTAGGAAAGCTTCAGGCACAGATGGTGTCTCACCTGCCTGTCTGAAAGTCTGCGCTGACCAACTGGCCCCCATCTTCACACAGATCTTTAATAGATCACTGGAGCAGTGTGAAGTTCCCTGCTGCTTCAAACACTCCACCATCATTACGGTCCCCAAAAAACCCCAAATCACAGGACTTAACGACTACAGACCTGTTGTTCTCACATCTTTGGTCATGAAGTCATTTGAGAGACTGGTTTTGGCCTACCTGAAGGACATCACTGGACCCCTGCTATACCCCCTTCAGTTTGCTTAATGAGCAAACAGGTCTGTGGATGATGCTGTCAACATGGGACTGCATTATATCCTGCAACACCTCAACTGACCTGGGACATATGCAAGAATCCTATTTGTGGACTTCAGTTCAGCCTTCAATACCATAATGCCTGATCTTCTCTCAACCAAACTGACCCAGCTCTCCGTGCCCACCACAATCTGTCAGTGGATCAGTGGATCTGCTTTCTGACAGATAGGCAGCAGCTAGTGAGACTAGGTAAAATCACATCCGGGACCCTCACTATTAGCACTGGTGCTCCTCAGGGATGCGTTCTTTCTCCACTGCTCTTCTCCCTGTACACGAATGAATGCACTGCAAAGGACCCCTCTGTCAAGCTCCTGAAGTTTGCAAATGGCACCACAGTCATTAGCCTCATCCCTGACGGTGATGAGTCTGCATACAGACGGGAGGTTGAACAGCTGGCTGTCTGGTGCGGTCACAACAACCTTGAGCTGAACATGCTCAGAACATTGGAGATGATAGTGGACTTCAGGAGAAAAATGCAGTTTTCAGGGTGCGTCGCTCAGTGTCAAGTTTCAACACATTCAAAATATATATAGGACATTAAAATGAATAAATGTCTATTTTTCCAGCCTGTTGTATTATCATTTCTTTATCACCCCTCATATATTTTAGATACAGTTCCTATATATTGTTATTTACACAGGACAAATATACTATTTATCAAATCTACTTTTATTACGTATTGTATTTTAATGGGGATATAATTTATTATAGCTGACAGTTATGTGAGCAAACAAGGTTTGAACATCAACAATAACAAGATCAAATTGAAGTTCACGGCTGTTTAACACTTCTGTGTACAAATTTGAAGACTGTTTACTGGATCAATACAGGTAAACGTCATATTATGCGACTACACATTACTTTACGGAGAGCTTACAACCTACTAGTTTAGTCTTGCATTAAGAACAGGTGGTGAAACCAAATTAAGCACTGAATTAGTAACAAACTAACTAGTAGTTACTAAGCCCTTAGTGTGAACTTTATGTCCCAACTTACTTGAGACCTTACGCACAGCTGGTGCAACCCTACCCTGGGCTACCATCTCTCAGGACCTGAAGTGGGACACCCATATAGACTCCATTGTGAAGAAGGCTCAGCAGAGTTTGTACTTCCTTCGCCAGCTGATTAAGTTCAACCTGTCACTGGAGCTGCTGACTCAGTTCTACTCAGCCATCATTTAGTCTGTCCTGTATACATCTATAACTGTCTGGTTAGGTTCAGGAAACTCCAACAGACAGTCAGGAATGCTGAGAGGATTACTGGTGCCCCCCTGCCCACCCTCCAAGACCTGTACGTCTCCAGAGTGAGGACACGTGCAGGTAGAATCACTCTGGACCCCACACACCCTGCCCACTCCCTTTTTGAAGTGTTGCCCTCTGGCTGGCGCTACAGAGCACTCAGCGCCAGGACAACCAGGCACAAGAACAGTTTTTACCCTCAGGCCATTTACCACATGAACAATTAAACTGCCTTCAGGACTCCCATAGTGCAATAATGTATAAATATGACATGTACATATGTAAATTCACTCTTATTTAATTCAATAACTGTACATACACCTACCTTGCACATATATTACCACTTGCACATGTACGTATGCCGTTCTATGTTATATGTCCTATTTTTTTGGTATGTCTATTTGTACTCTTACCTTGTTTTATATTCTGTGTCTCACTGTAATGTTCTGTGTGCACTTGCTTGTTTCTCCTATCACAATAATAATAATAATAAATATATAATAAAATTATTTGTGTACGTGAGCACATTTGGCAATAAAGCTTATTCTGATCCTGAGTCTGACAGCTGCCCAGGAGCGTTCCAAAGATGGCCGCCGAGTGATCTAACTTGCTAAAAAGACTTTGGTATAATCAGAGGTATTTTAGCAGGGACGGGCCACTTCTATTAAAATTAATGGGAGAAATAGCTCTTCATGGCAGTGTCATCTTTGATTTCTAACAGGAATTACAACAAGGCTGTGAGGAATAGATGTACAGTCTCTTCAATGGACTGTACTGCAGTTTAAAGCGTTTTTGGATCGTTCCACGGACAAAACATTGAAACAGTAGCTTTCCAAGAACATTCAGTAGACAAAAAACTCCAAATCTGAATCTGAGGTAAAGAAGCACAATTCATGGTACCAGTGTTGTCAGATTTTACTAACGATTTGAAATATGTTCTTTGATCGAAATCTTGACCAACCATTTTTGATTTTTCTGTCTTTCCCCATTCAAGTAGATTGGAGCTGCACTTGTATGCCACTCGTTTACATAGAAAAATAGCTACCTAGCCTGCCCGAGAGTGTTCCAAAGATGGCCGCCGAGTGGACTAACTTGCTAAAATGAGTTTGGTATAATCAGAACCGCTCTACAAGTGGAGCCATCAAGGGTAGCAAAACAAAGCGTAACGTGGCAGTACACTGGCGGGGAGACCAGTGGCCGTTCTTTTTGAATAGATGCTTCAGTTTGCTGAATAAAGTTCGCTGCTTTTGTGAGGAAACAGATAACCGCTTAAATGTATGGACCGCATGTCCGCTAATCTTCATCATATTTTGCAGTAAACAATTCTTTGAGAGTGAACTATGTGTGGAGTTTAAGACACTGAAAATGCTGTTTTATAAGAGAAGTCACGGGCAATTTTGCGACAGGTAGGTGTCGGTTTACGGCTCTCTCCACTGATTTGTATGGTATCCGCAAAGGTGTACGTTACACTTTCTCCTATGGTAGTGCCGCAGAGGTTGGTATATTAATATGAAATGATCTTTGGTATAATATCATTGTAAATTACTTGAGATGTACAGTGATGGGTACAGCAGAAGTTACACAACTGGCCTTTTCTCCTGAAACCTCTGTACCAGGTTTCAGAAATATTTAATAGTTATACATCTTTGTAACATTACGTTATAATGTTTTTATATTGGTGAACATCCATACTGGCCACATTTTCTGTAGGGAAAGTTGTAACAAGGGACACTTCTCAGTAACTAGAATGTTTTGAATCAAAAGTCCAATTAGTTTTAATAATTTTTTTAATTATTATTATTTCAAACACCTGGCTCAAAATAGTTGTAAATTAGGTCTTCCAAACTAATATTACAACATATTTTGTAATACGGTGAAAAAGAGAAGGGAAAAAATCCTAGTGGGAAGTCAGGAGTCAATTACTTAAGATCAAGACAAAGGAAGATTTTAACCTTAAAGATATATGCATTTATTGTCAGGTTCCAAACCAACTTAACCCATATAATGTGACAATATGTTTTGCATATTTTTTTGTAACCAAGACTTTAAAGGAACAGTTCACCCAAAAATGAAGGTTTTCTCATTATTTACTCACCCTCATGCCATCACAGATGTACAGGTGCATCTCAATAAATTAGAATGTCGTGGAAAAGTTTATTTCTTTCAGTAATTCAACTCAAATTGTGAAACTTGTGTATTAAATAAATTCAATGCACACAGACTGAAGTAGTTTAAGTCTTTGGTTCTTTTAATTGTGATGATTTTGGCTCACATTTAACAAAAACCCACCAATTCACTATCTCAAAAAATTAGAATATGGTGACATGCCAATCAGCTAATCAACTCAAAACACCTGCAAAGATTTCCTGAGCCTTCAAAATGGTCTCTCAGTTTGGTTCACTAGGCTACACAATCATGGGGAAGACTGCTGATCTGACAGTTGTCCAGAAGACAATCATTGACACCCTTCACAAGGAGGGTAAGCCACGAACATTCATTGCCAAAGAAGCTGGCTGTTCACAGAGTGCTGTATCCAAGCATGTTAACAGAAAGTTGAGTGGAAGGAAAAAGTGTGGAAGAAAAAGATGCACAACCAACCAAGAGAACCGCAGCCTTATGATTGTCAAGCAAAATCGATTCAAGAATTTGGGTGAACTTCACAAGGAATGGACTGAGGCTGGGGTCAAGGCATCAAGAGCCACCACACACAGACGTGTCAAGGAATTTGGCTACAGTTGTCGTATTCCTCTTGTTAAGCCACTCCTGAACCACAGACAATGTCAGAGGCGTCTTACCTGGGCTAAGGAGAAGAACTGGACTGCTGCCCAGTGGTCCAAAGTCCTCTTTTCAGATGAGAGCAAGTTTTGTATTTCATTTGGAAACCAAGGTCCTAGAGTCTGGAGGAAGGGTGGAGAAGCTCATAGCCCAAGTTGCTTGAAGTCCAGTGTTAAGTTTCCACAGTCTGTGATGATTTGGGGTGCAGTGTCATCTGCTGGTGTTGGTCCATTGTGTTTTTTGAAAACCAAAGTCACTGCACCCGTTTACCAAGAAATTTTGCAGCACTTCATGCGTCCTTCTGCTGACCAGCTTTTTAAAGATGCTGATTTCATTTTCCAGCAGGATTTGGCACCTGCCCACACTGCCAAAAGCACCAAAAGTTGGTTAAATGACCATGGTGTTGGTGTGCTTGACTGGCCAGCAAACTCACCAGACCTGAACCCCATAGAGAATCTATGGGGTATTGTCAAGAGGAAAATGAGAAACAAGAGACCAAAAAATGCAGATGAGCTGAAGGCCACTGTCAAAGAAACCTGGGCTTCCATACCACCTCAGCAGTGCCACAAACTGATCACCTCCATGCCACGCCGAATTGAGGCAGTAATTAAAGCAAAAGGAGCCCCTACCAAGTATTGAGTACATATACAGTAAATTAACATGCTTTCCAGAAGGCCAACAATTCACTAAAAATGTTTTTTTTATTGGTCTTATGATGTATTCTAATTTTTTGAGATAGTGAATTGGTGGGTTTTTGTTAAATGTGAGCCAAAATCATCACAATTAAAAGAACCAAAGACAAAACTACTTCAGTCTGTGTGCATTGAATTTATTTAATACACGAGTTTCACAATTTGAGTTGAATTACTGAAATAAATGAACTTTTCCACGACATTCTAATTTATTGAGATGCACCTGTATATGACTTTCTTTCTTCTACTGAACACAAATGAAGATTTTTATTAGAATACATCAGCTCTGAAGGTCCACACAATGCAAGTGAATGGTGACCAAAACTTTGCTCCAAAAAGCAAATAAAGGCAGCATTAAAGTAATCCATATGACTCCAGTGGTTTAATCCATGTCTTCAGAAGCTATGTAATAGGTGTGGGGTTGAGAAACAGATAAATATTTAAGTAGTTTTTATTTTTTTTTTACTTTAAATCTCCACATTCACTTCCATATTCTTCTTTTGCTTTTTGGCGATTTGCATACTTCCTACATATTGACACCTACTGGTCGGGCTGGTCAAAGGTGGAGATTTAAATAGTAAAAAAATACTTAAATATTAATCAGCTATCCATACACCTCCAGTGGTTTAATCCATGTCTTCTGAAGCGATCCTTTCAGAGAACAGACCAAAATGTACCTCCTTTTTCATGAAATGTAACCCCTTTTCACTACATCTTGCCATTGCAGTATCTTGGCACATTGCGCAGAGCTCTGGCTGGCACTAGGTAGTGTAATCGAGCATGAAATTATGTTCGCCTAGGAGACTGCTGATGTCAAGATTTAATGTTTAAAAGAAGTGACATTTTGGTCTGTTTTCATCCAAAAATCATTTGCATCACTTCAAAAGACATGGATTTAACCACTGTAGTTGTATGGATTGCTTTTATGTGCTTTTTGTAGCTTCAATGTTTTGGTCACCATTCACTTGCATTGTATGGGCCTACAGAGCTGAGATATTCTTCTAAAAATCTTCGTTTGTGTTCAGCAGAAGAAAGACAGTCAGACACATCTGGGATGGCATGAGGGTAAATGATGAGGGTAAGTAAATAGTAAGAATTTTCATTTTTGGGTGAACTAATCCTTTAAGGCATGTGTCTGTACATAAATTGAAATAACATTTAAAGAAAAAGTATAACCCCATAACTAACTTTCAAAGTAACTTTTTTTTTTTAATTATTATTTTAAAGTGATGTTTTAACTTTTAAAGTAGTTTTTCCCCCTCGCTCTTCAGTATTTTGCCCCCAAAGTTACTTCTATCTATTATGCATTTTCAGTTTTAGAGTGTCTATAAAAACATTAAACTGAAATAAAGGAAAACAGACATATTTTGATCAATATCTTTATATTTTACAAAACAATAGAAATGCTACTGATAACAATATATGTTCACAGTTGCTGTTATGATACCACACTGAAATAAATGTATATAAGTTAGACATCAAATGGCATATCTTAATAAATAAAAAAGAACATATTAATCTAACAAGTCACAATGCTTGACGGTTAAAAGTCGCATCATGATGAGCATTAAATTGAATGTGGAGCTTTTTTGTGTACAGAGTCCATGTGTATGAGGCTGATGTGTGTGTTAATGTGCTGTCGCTGATCAGAAACGCTTTGAACACAATTAACAATAATCAGCTAGGCATCAAGTAGTAACACTGACAGTGTAGTGCAAAGTAGACAGCTGCATGTTCCTGTGAGGTTTGTGTCTGTGTGTATGTATTTTGGAGAGCAGGTTGTGATGCTCAGCAGGATAACAAAAAAGCAGCAAAAATAAATATCAAAAGAATTTATTTTTATCAGTATATAAAAGCTATTTTTTGTTGTGTGGTTTTTCTTTTTTCATTTCACCAAGAGTCTGGGGAAAAAAAAGGCCTCATAGAAAGTTCAAGGAATTAGTTGTTCTGTCTTGTTTTCCGGGAACTTCACACTAAAGACTCCATGCTCTCTGCCTGGTTGGATTCTTCAGTTACCATTATCCCACCAATTTGATCCAGGTAGTTGAAGCCAAGTCTGAAGTCCTTACTGCTGACCAGGCTGAGCATAGCCTTGTAAAGGTAGTGATAGTGCTCCTAAAAGAGATGGAGAGCGATAGAAGGAAATTAACTATTTTTATTGGGCCATTTTTACACAGTTCTGTTACATAAATTGAGAGTGCTTTGAACTGCTACATGTTCCTGGCACTGCACAGAATAATAATAAAATAAAAAAATAAAAAACATGTAAAAACCTACACTTCTAGAATTTGACACAAGAAAAATATAAGAATATGTCATGTATTGAGGGCAGATTACTGCCATCTGGTGAAAAAAGGAATATGACATGCTGTTATGACATGCTGAATAGCCAGTAGATGGCTGCAGTGTTCTATGCAGCCACCTACTATGCAGTAATTCTAAATTTTATCACAAGTTATGCATCTACATATATATATTTAGACATTATCAAACTATTATTTTTCAAAAGTTTGGCCATTGTTTTTTTTGTGTTTTTACTGTTTTGAAGTGTCAGTTTTTGCAATGCTTACAGTCAAACCTGACCTAGTATTACAAAGAGATGACAAAATAATCATGTTGTTACCAAGCATTTATTTCAAACATCAACATTTAATAACCTGAAGTAAATTAATAATAATGTCAAGAAAATGAACAGTAATAAACAGAAATGAACAGCAATGGGCTGAAAATTAAACTATTACTTTTATATGTTAGTTATGCACCAAACACTATAATGACTTAAAAAAAAAAGTGAAATTGCACATTTTTTATTTATTTATTTTTTATTTTTTGCTGGGTCTCAGAGGTTATAGTAAGATGACATGATAGCTTGTAATGTAAAACAATGTACTCGTTATAATGACAGAGCATGGCTGGATATATAAAAATACATATACATATCAGTTCCCGGTTTAAATATTTCTTATAACAAACTTTTTGTTTGTAAAAATGTAATTTAATGATGATTGAGATATACCTCAAAAGCCTGTTGTATCATATTTGATACATGCATTTTCATCACGATTTGTCTATTAAATAATATACAAAATTTGAAGAAAGCACATGTTGCTTCAATTCAGTAAATACTCATTTTGAAATATCAGCAACAATGTAAATATTAATGTTAGTGTTACTTTAACATAATCAGAAAAGATTTCACAGAAAAAAGACATGTGCATCACAATTCGAAGCCAGTCATTTTGGAAATTATATTACAAGGTCTTCTACTTCCAGAGGAGCACGGAAACCTTCACTAGGAGGCAGTAGACATCTAGTACATTGCCTACAACAGGTTTTTCATCAAAGTATTGGTCATGTTGATGATGTAGAGGCTTTAAAAAATAATGTATCAATGATACGCACAGCTTTTTAGAGTTAAAACAAGATACTTTCATGTGAGGAGCAAAACTGCGTAAAATGTTCACAAAATATCTTGAATTAATTTGATTTCTCTTACTGCAATAAAAATATTTTTTTCCTTTTTGTTTTGTGAGGATTCTGCTAAGACAGTTTGCCAATGAAGTAAGAAAAATGAACGGTTGTTTAGATGTTATTACAAAAATACTTATGAAGAAAATTATTTATTGCTGTCCTCCACATTTGATTTATCATCATTCATAAATCTGTGATGTCTCATTTTATTAACTTACAAGTTCAGTGAAGACACCAGGCCTCATGAGGTTAATCATCTTGGCCACTTGGTAGACATCCACAGCACTCTCATTCTTTAGCTGCTGGGAAAGTGTCGTCAGAGCGCAGAACAGTCCAGCAGAAACTGCCCCAAACCTGTAACACACAATCAATGACTCGATCTCTGCCTATGGTTACAAAACCAGAATCCACACTATCTATAGTGTATGCACATACAAAACCTGACAAAACGCATTCAGGATGCAAAACTGCATAAAAGTTGTACTAAAATATGCAGGGGCTGACCTGACTTTGGGGTGTGAACAAAAAGCTTTAATTTGACAGAATACTCACTCATCATGTATGATGGTTGGACCATCCCTTGTCATGGCCTCCTCCTTGATGATGTTGATGAGCTCAAATGTGCTGCTAATAGATGCATCAGGATCTGGCCAATTTGGGCATTGGAAATGTCGGACTTCCAGCACATAGTCATCCTGCACAGCAAAGATAAACAGGCATGTAACCCATGCAGTCAATAATGTGGATTTGCTGCTCTTAACTATTTATGACAAATCATTTCTAAACATAAGTAATATGGTTTCAGTGATTTTTAAAATGTGTGGTGACTGAGGTACCTGTGTGGCCTCTAGGATGAAGTCATGGATGATGAGTTGTTCCTCATTAGACAAACAGAGTCTGTCGGTGTTAATGAGGGTGACAGTGAAGGCGACGCAGTTCATGGGCTCCTCTCTGCTGGGCCAGTACACAAATTCATCCTCGGTCTGTCAAAAGCAGAGCAGGGCAGGCCAGTTCATCATATATCATATCATATCACATCACTAATTAAGGCTAATTATGCATAGTCTATTTCTACATATTGTCAATAGTCTATTTATTTTTTTGGTAAATTGTAAGTCATAATGTATAAATGTATAAGCAAATGCAATCATTTGGAAACTACATTGTTTAAATAATAAACACTTCTAAAATATATGTAAATAAATGTAAAATACATAAAAATACAATAAATAAATAAATAATGTAATAAGGTCCTAATACACAAATTAAATAATGTACTGCAAACTATTTGTACAATTTATACACAGTTTATTCAAGTTTGTACACTCATTAATTAATTTACAAGTGCATTAGTACTACAAACGTACTCATAGTTTAATGAACGAGTATTATGGAGGTCTAATATTAGTATAAAGGCATGAACATACAAATACCTTCAAAAATTAATTAATTGCTATTTTATAACACTTAAGGGCTCAAATAATAAATGTTTAATGTTTTCATATTAAAATATTAAACATTATACTAAGAATATTAAATATTAATAAGCATTCTATCTATTGTTAAATATAATACATATTATTTAATATATTATATATATATAAAATAATATGTTTTCTTCAAAATATTGCTTTTATTTTCAATTTTGCAGTTTGTATATCTCATTAAAATTACATTCAAATGATTTGAAAACATTTGCCTTGAGGTCTGCCTTCTCAAAAAATGCTGTTACTTTTTAGATAAAGATTGTCTTTTAGAGTTGATTCCAGAGTTTTTAATATAGTCAAATGACCTCATTATTTGCAGGGACCCCTTGTCAGTAATTTATTAAATTTGGCCCAATCACTCATTGCTCCTCCCCCCAGCCTCTCAAATATTAGTATCCCCTTGATACATTTTTTTTTTAGAAGAATCCTCTAAAGGCTGTGGTAACATGCTGGTCTAAAAAGCTTTAGGTTGCATTACCAGAACATATTGGATTGGTTCCACTTCTAAATATCTTTAAAAAAGGAAATAAGTTACTGTATATATATCACATGACATGTACAATATTTGTTTTAGAGCCCATGTTCAGAAATGGCTTTCTAATGGTGTACTTACAAGGCCGAGGTTGTCTGGCAACATCACAATAACTTGAGCATTATGATCCCAGATCATCCTCCAGAAGTCTGTGGTTGTGTGGGGCAAAGGATGCTGAGTAATGATGAACTCATTGCTCTTGTAGTAGCCCTGTGATGTGTTAAGCATTCATATAAAATTATCTTTTTGCACATTTTGACACAAGCAGAAAGAGAGCTAAAACACTAGTAAATTTACACAAATATGTAACAAATAAAATGTTCAATACAAGTGAAGCTCAGTCGACAGCATTTGTGGCATAATGTTGATTAACAAAAAAATAAAAATACATTCGGCTTGTCCCTCGTTTATAAAAAAAAAAAAAAAGCAAATGGAGGTGAATGGGGCCAGTCCATAAACATTAAAATACACACTGTTTACGAAGTATAGCCACATATCGTTAACATTATATGCATTAGCATGATTTTAGTGTGAAAAAAAAAAAAAAACAGGGATTCACCACCATTATGGTGGTTTACCTGCGTTATGTCGTCATGACAACAAAGTTGTAATATTGGATATAACTTTACACACATACGGTTAGTAAGGGATTTTATCACACTAAAATCATGTTAACATTTACAGTGTTTACATCTTGTGGTCATACTTTTGAAAGTTAGTATTTTCACATATATGGACTGGCCCCATTCACTTCCATTGCGAGTGCCTCACTGTAACAGCATTTATTAACCATATATATATATATATATATATACATATATATATATATATATATTTATATATATACATACACACATATACATACATATATATATATATATATATATATATATATATATATATATATATATATATATATATATATATATATACAGGTGCATCTCAATAAATTAGAATGTCGTGGAAAAGTTCATTTATTTCAGTAATTCAACTCAAATTGTGAAACTCGTGTATTAAATAAATTCAATGCACACAGACTGAAGTAGTTTAAGTCTTTGGTTCTTTTAATTGTGATGATTTTGGCTCACATTTAACAAAAACCCACCAATTCACTATCTCAACAAATTAGAATATGGTGACATGCCAATCAGCTGAGCCTTCAAAATGGTCTCTCAGTTTGGTTCACTAGGCTACACAATCATGGGGAAGACTGCTGATCTGACAGTTGTCCAGAAGACAATCATTGACACCCTTCACAAGGAGGGTAAGCCACAAACATTCATTGCCAAAGAAGCTGGCTGTTCACAGAGTGCTGTATCCAAGCATGTTAACAGAAAGTTGAGTGGAAGGAAAAAGTGTGGAAGAAAAAGATGCACAACCAACTGAGAGAACAGCAGGCTTATGAGGATTGTCAAGCAAAATCGATTCAAGAATTTGGGTGAACTTCACAAGGAATGGACTGAGGCTGGGGTCAAGGCATCAAGAGCCACCACACATAGATGTGTCAAGGAACTTGGCTACAATTGTCGTATTCCTCTTGTTAAGCCACTCCTGAACCACAGACAACGTCAGAGGCGTATTACCTAGGCTAAGGAGAAGAAGAACTGGACTGTTGCCCAGTGGTCCAAAGTCCTCTTTTCAGATGAGAGCAAGTTTTGTATTTCATTTGGAAACCAAGGTCCTAGAGTCTGGAGGAAGGGTGGAAAAGCTCATAGCCCAAGTTGCTTGAAGTCCAGTTTTAAGTTTCCACAGTCTGTGATGATTTGGGGTGCAATGTCATCTGCTGGTGTTGGTCCATTGTGTTTTTTGAAAACCAAAGTCACTGCACCCGTTTACCAAGAAATTTGAGCACTTCATGCTTCCTTCTGCTGACCAGCTTTTTAAAGATGCTGATTTCATTTTCCAGCAGGATTTGGCACCTGCCCACACTGCCAAAAGCACCAAAAGTTGGTTAAATGACCATGGTGTTGGTGTGCTTGACTGGCCAGCAAACTCACCAGACCTGAACCCCATAGAGAATCGATGGGGTATTGTCAAGAGGAAAATGAGAAACAAGAGACCAAAAAATGCAGATGAGCTGAAGGCCACTGTCAAAGAAACCTGGGCTTCCATACCACCTCAGCAGTGCCACAAACTGATCACCTCCATGCCACGCCGAATTGAGGCAGTAATTAAAGCAAAAGGAGCCCCTACCAAGTATTGAGTACATATACAGTAAATGAACATACTTTCCAGAAGGCCAACAATTCACTAAAAATGTTTTTTTTATTGGTCTTATGATGTATTCTAATTTTTTGAGATAGTGAATTGGTGGGTTTTTGTTAAATGTGAGCCAAAATCATCACAATTAAAAGAACCAAAGACTTAAACTACTTCAGTCTGTGTGCATTGAATTTATTTAATACACGAGTTTCACAATTTGAGTTGAATTACTGAAATAAATGAACTTTTCCACGACATTCTAATTTATTGAGATGCACCTGTATATATATACATACATACATACACACATATATATATATATATATATATATATATATATATATATATATTTAAATAAATAAGGGACGATTCAAACAATTTTAATATTAATTAGTGTTAATCAGCATTATACCAAAAATGCTGTTGATTGAGCTTAACTTGAAGTGAAACGGGAACATTTATTATATTTCTGCACAGATATTTACATTTCCTGTGTTATTAGATATCATTCAAAGAATGAACAATCCAAACACAATGGATAAAGTTCCAGTGAAGTGTCAGTGCTGTACCATAATATAGGAGGCATTGATGTAGTCTGTTCCTTTTACCCCTGGGAGAGAAGCTAATGCCACTCGAGCTCGCTCCGCTGTGGGGAGAAACAAACAAATCGCATACAACTATTGTTCTTCATTTAAAAATCCACTAACTCTGCTATTTTAGACCTAAAGAAACAAATAATCATTTTGACAGATATGATGACTCCAGTCATATCAATACAAAGCTATTGTATTCTACATAAGGGTGGAACCCTCTCAAGGTGGCCAACATGTTGACATAAAAATACTAGCCGAATATTAATCACTTTATTTCGGTAACCTCTCTGTAATTGGGACACTTCTGTTTATGAAATACATGAATCGTGTGTGACCAGTATATCTGTGAATAGAGTGTCTCTACTATGGCATCAGCAACCAAGAACTTTTGCGAGATGTTGCCACACTGATAGGTGTCAGTATAGTTTGAGTATAGATATAAGTATAGGTAAATATTAATATATTTTAATAAATTATGCTATTGTTATTATTTTTATAATAGAAAAATGTTTGTAAGTCTTATATTGTCTGTATTTTAGCTGTGCTACTCTGTGTGTTGAGAAGATCAGACTGTTGAATGGTATATATTGTTGAATGGGTGTTTATGATTTGGTGACTCACTTGGCAACACTGAAGAAGTGCGGTTCTTCTCTTTGTTGCAGACTTTCTGTGCACTGACACACTCTGTGAGATATGCATTGCATTGCATCACCAACTGGAGGAACAATTACAAGAGTGGCCACAAGGTGGAGCAGGTTAGTCATCTAACTGAGCAAATGACCATCTTCAAACTGATGCACAGAGGCACAACACAAGTCATCAAGTCCAGACCTTAAACTGTTTGCCCATGCGTGTTTGTCCCGTGGGGCTCTGGGTGAGGATGCTGTTGACATAACTGTGGAGTTGCCAGGCAAGCACCTCGGTGTCTTTACTGATCACAGCTTCCATTAATGCATCATGGATAAAGATAAACTGCTCCTGTAGGGTACACATACACATATTCATGAAGACAAAGTAGGTTGACCTAAGAATGTGAGATTTGCACCGTATATTTATGAATACAGAAGCAAATATGGCTGTTCAAAATGGCATACTGCCATACTACTATTTCTGTAGGATGGGCGTGTTTTGTGCACAGAATGCAAATTTTCAGAGCGACATACTATATTTTTAGTATAGAATTCAGTATGCTGGATGTGACCTTCCATTTCCAGTATTATTAATGATTTCCTTCTTGACTCATTATTTGACTAGAATGCACATAAATGGATTAAAATTTTTTTATTTGTTGCATTATAACTGGACTCCTCTCGCGTTATTAAAGGAATATTCCAGGTTCAAAACAAGTTAAGCTCAATCGACAGCATTTGTGGCATAATGTTGATTACCACAAAAATTAATTCTGACTTGCCCCTCCTTTTCTTTTAAAACAAGCAAAAATCTGGGTTCCAGTGATGCACTTACAATGGAAGTGAATGGGGGCCAATGTTTTAACGTTACAATACTCACTTTTTCCAAAAGTATAACCACAACACATAAAGGATATGCGTAAACATGATTTTAGTGTTATAAAATCGCTTACTAACCTTTTCAGTGTTACAGTATAGTCAATTTTACAACTTCATTACCATGATGATGTAATGTCAAAAAACCTTAGAACAATTTAAACAACTTTACAGCTCAAATAATACACAAGTTTTAACAGAAGAATTAATGCAAGTGCTTTTATAAAATTATAAGCTTCACATTTCTGCCTTTAAACCCTCAAAAAATTGGCCCAATTCAATTTCATTGTAAATGCCTCACTGTAACCTCCATTTTTGCTTTTTTTGTATAGAAAAGGAGGGACGAGTCGAAATAAATTTTTGTGGTAATCAACATTATGCCACAAATTCTGTCGATTGAGCTAAACTTGTATTGAACCCGGAACATTCCTTTAAGCTCAATCGACAACATTTGTGGCATAATGTTGATTACCACAGAAATTTTTTTTTGACCCGTCCCTTTTATTTTATTTTGTTTATTTAAAAAAACAAAAGCAGAAAGTTGTCGTTACAGTAAGGCACTTACAATGAAAGTGAATGGGGCCAGTCCATAAATATTAAAATACACACTGTTTCAAAAGTATAGCTGCAAGATGTAAACATTATCCGTGTTAAAAAAAAATTTATTGAGATAAAAATATTTACTAACCTTATGTGTTTCGTTAAGGGTTTCGTTTCCATGACAAGTTTTTATATTGGCTAAAACTTTACCCAGATAAGGTTAGTAAGTGATTTTTTTCACACTAAAATCATATGAACTTCTGTTTATACTTTTGAGACAATATGTACTTTAGCTTTTATTGACTGGTCCCATTCACTTCCATTGTAAGTGCCATTGGGAATTTTAGGTAAATTGAGTAAAATACATGTTCATTTAAAATAAGCAATTTTATGTACCTCTTTTTTGCTGTCATATTAAATTTTATGTATAAATCAGCATTATATTGGCCACCCTGCTTTCAGTACCCTGATATATCAGCATCAGCCATGAAAAAAACATATCAACCCATATTGGTTGACTACTAATATGGTGTGAATAAACCAAACATGAACCTCAGTCTGGACCAGGTAGTTCCGCTGGGCTCGGATGTGCTTGAGGAATCCCAGAACATTAACGGTGCCTTTGTCCTTTATCTGCTGAAGCATGCTGTCTATGACTATATATGTGCCTGTTCTTCCCACCCCAGCACTGCAGGACACAGACAGAGTGAGGGTTTGAGAAATATGACAAACAATTACTCCATATCTCTCTGTAATTCCATAAAGCTCTAAGAAGAAACCTTGAACAATCTTCGCTGTATTTTTTTAATGGCAAATAGTTCCAGTTCGCACTTGTAACTGACATTTACACACTCCATAATATTGATTTTGCAATCCTAGCTGGCAGGTGGGCGGGGCTTATGTTTCTAAAGCAGGCAGTACCTGCAGTGCACTACGATGGGGCCTTTGCCTGGCGTGCACGCTGCCGAAGATCGAGAGATGAATTTGAGGACTGGTAGTGTATACTCTGGTACGCCCATGTCTGGCCACTGAGTGTAGTGATATTGGGCCACCAGTCGTTCATACTGCCTCCCTTTCGGACCCTGAGAGAGGAACAGAGAGAGAGAATTTTAGAGATCAAAATGCAGACTCTAATAACATGATAATAATGCTTTGTAAATGCGCTAAGGATGCCCAGACTCACCTTCTTAACTTTGGTGTTGCGTATGATGAATTGGCGCAGCGTGTAGTATGCATAAACTTTAGTATTTTTCAGAGTCACCATTATGCTTCCATATACTTCACTGTTCTCCGATGGCCAATACTGATCACATTTCCTCTGTAAAATCAACAAAAATACATTTAATTTTAATGTGTATTTAAACAGTAAAGTGTGGTATTACTCTCATACAGCCTTCAGGTAGTAAAAGGCAAGTAATGCACATGAGACACACAAATAAGTAAGCTTGTGTAAACATAAGGCTTTTAAGGTGCAGATTTTAAAGGCTTATCCACACCAAGAGTTGATTTTTGCTGTAAATTTCCAACATGATCTTACAGGAAGTCGGCATGTTTTTTCAGAGAGTTCCGGTACCATAGGATCGGCCACATTATGCAGACTCACAAACAAGCGGGATCTCCTTACACATATGTTTGCATCGCCTCCAGTGTGTTTATCTTCCCCTGTGGCGTGACCAGAAGCGAGTTGTGACAGCAGCGTTGGAGACCCGGGTTCAGATCCCCCGTTGAAACCAGGAAGTATTCACATTTGCATAATCAGTGAAAAGCTTGAATCAGAGGTTGCATTTTTCCCTCTTGCATTACATTTCTACTCCACTGATGGTTAGGTTTAGGTTTGGGGGTACAGTTTATAAAATATGCATTCCTCTTTACTGTATTACAGCCTGTTCAGCTAAAAACATCTCGCTTCACAACTCGCTTTTGGCGCCCCTCTGTGGACATTTAACCCTTAATATGGAGCCCATATGTGCCCATACATCCAACAAAATGTACCACTTTGAACACTGGAGGCAAAGTTTTGCATTTCGGTAAGCACAGACAGATTTTAGCTAAAGAAAAATCAACCTATTGATTCTGATTTCATCAGATCAGTCTAAAACTTCGGCTTAAAAAGCAGTACAATGCATTATATGGACTATTCTTACCAGCTACACAATTCACCTATTGACAAAGCAAGTTTTTTTTTCTTTTCCTGTAAGATGATTCTTTTTGTCCCAAATGGCAAACTTGATGTTGACTTGAAGCATCACTGCCTTCATTTGTGCATATCTGTCAAGTTCTTTAATGCCACACATATGACTGTCCCTTCTACCTACCTAGGGTCCAGAAGTGAGGTTTGTACTAGGTAAATGTACTTGATAATGGTGAGCTAAGTACTGATAACGTACCCTGCCTTTCTCCACCAGGTTGGTGATCATGACAATCACACTGCTGTTCTGTTCCCAAATCATTCTCCAGAAGTCCTCAAAGGTGGACTTTAGAGGGCCCTGAGCAGCTATATAAGCCCTGGATCTCTTATAACCCTGACAACGAGAATATTTAATCATAAAACAAATATATAAGGAGCAAATACACATACAAACACACACATTAATAAATACTTACGTCTACATAGTTGGCATTGATGTAGTCTGTGTGTTTGGAGTCTTTCCCAGATAGCTGCTGTAGCTTTACTCTACTGTGATCATCTGGGTATTAAAATGCAATAAATGATGTATCATTTGAACCACCATTTGACATATGTAATCTATTTTAAAATGCTAGCAGTGCATGTAAGATGAGGGAAAAAGGGATATGTATATCTTTAATGCTGTGCTAGAGTTTCAGAAAATTGGATCACAGATGAATTCACAGTGTACACAATCACCTACACTTAAGAAGGTACAGTTGAAGTCAGAAGTTTACATACACCTTAGCCAAATACATTTAAACTCAGTTTTTCACAATTCCTGAAATTTAATTGTAGAAAACGTTCCCTGTCTGTTAGGATCACTACTTTATTTTAAGAATGTGAAATGTCAGAATAACAGCAGAGAGAATGATTTATGTCAGCTTTTATTTCTTTCATCACATTCCCAGTGGGTCAGAAGTTTACATGCACTTTGTTAGTATTGGGTAGCATTGCCTTTAAATTGTTTAAATTGGGTCAAATTGGGTTTTGGTTAGCCTTCCACAAGCTTCTCACAATAAGTTGCTGGAATTTTGGCCCATTCCTCCAGACAGAACTGGTGTGACTGAGTCAGGTTTGTAGGCCTTCTTGCTCGCACACACTTTTTTAGTTCTGCCCACAAATATTTTATCGGATTGAGGTCAGGGCTTTGTGATGGCCACTCCAATACCTTGACTTGGTTGTCCTTAAGCCGTTTTGCCACAACTTTGGAGGTATGCTTGTGGACATTGTCCATTTGGAGGACCCATTTGCGAATGAGCTTTAACTTCCTGGCTGATGTCTTGAGATGTTGCTTCAATATATCCACATAATTTTCCTTCCTCATGATACCATCTATTTAGTGAAGTGCACCTGTCCCTCCTGCAGCAAAGCACCCTCACAACATAATGCTGCCACCCCCATGCTTCACGGTTGGGATGGTAATCTTCGGCTTGCAAGCCTCACCCTTTTTCAACAGTTAAATTTTTGTTTCATTAGACCAGAGGACATTTCTCCAAAAAGTAAGATCTTTGTCCCCATGTGCACTTACAAACTATTGTCTGGCTTTTTTATGGCGGTTTTGGAGCAGTGGTTTCTTCCTTGCTGGGCAGCCTTTCAAGTTATGTCAATATAGGACTCATTTTACTGTGGATATAGATACTTGTCTACCTGTTTCCTCCAGCATCTTCACAAGGTCCTTTGCTGCGGTTCTGGGATGGATTTGCACTTTTCGCACCAAACTACGTTCATCTCTAGGAGACAGAATGTGTCTCCTTCCTGAGCGGTATGATGGCTGCGTGGTCCCATGGTGTTTATACTTGCATACTATTGTTTGTACAGATGAATGTGGTACCTTCAGGCTTTGGAAATTGCTCTCAAGGATGAACCAGACTTGTGAAGGTCCACAGTTTTTTTTCTGAGGTCTTGGCTGATTTCCCATGATGTCAAGCAAAGAGGCACTGAGGTTGATGGTAGGCCTTAAAATACATCCACAGGTACACCTCCAATTCAGTACACCTCCTATCAGAAGCTAATTGGCTAATTGTCAAAAGGCTTGACATCATTTTATGGAATTTTCCAAGCTGCTTGAAGGCACAGTTACCTTAGTGTATGTAATCTTCTGACCCACTGGAATTGTGAAAAAAAAAAGTGAAACAATCTGTTGGTAAACAATTGTCGGAAAAATGACTTTTTCATATGTCATATACAAAGTAGATGTACTAAACAACTTGCCAAAACTTTAGTTTGCTAATATTAAATCTGTGGAGTGGATAAAAAATAAGTTTTGATGACTTCAACCTAAGTGTATGTAAACTTCTGACTTCAACTGTAAATTTAATCATCCATTTTCACAACTTACAGGCAACAATGTTGATGTATCTGTTTTTGTGCTTGTTGTCTGGGTGATTTGAATGTTCAGCTGTGATCTTCATGTCAGATGTGCAGCACTGAACCTCCTGCAGAGAAGATTTCAAATGGATCCAACAGTTATTATTATATCGCTCAGACCTGGTACTGTTATACCCTCATCAGTCTCCTCCAATCCCATCCTTCCTCGATCTAATTCCCCGGACTTCTGATTAGTATTCTCAGCTGTTCATCGTTTCCCTATCAGCTATTCATCTGTATATACAGTACTGTGCAAAAGTTTTAAGCACTTGTGAAATACTTTCAAATAATTTTTATTTATCGCCCTGGTTCTAAAAACCTGAAAGCCGATGCCCTATCATGTATTTATTCTCCAGATTCCACTTCCTCTTCACCAGAACCTATCCTTCCTCCTTCCTGAGCCCAATTCAGTGGAACATTGAGCAGGAGATTGTTAGCATCAGGGAGAACATTCCAATCCCGAACTGATGTCCTCGTGGCCGCACTTTCGTCCCAGAACCGCTGCGCTTGCATCTCCTGGAACTCATCCCCAGGATCTGGACAATGTGGGATCAACCAGACTCTCCACTTAGTTTGACAAAGATACTGGCGGCCCTGGTTAACTCAAGAAGTCAGTAACTTCGTCCTGTCCTGTGAGGAATGTGCCACCTCCAAGGTTCCTCGTCACCTCCCAACAGGTAAACTCCTACCAAAGCCTGCTGACTAATTCCCCTTGAAGAGCTCCCTACAGCACTAGAGACCACCGAAGCTTTATTCCAGCATGTTTTCTGTAACTTCGGGGTCCCTGAAGACATTGTCTCGGCCAGAGGGCCCCAGTTCACATCCAGAGTCTTTTTCCATCTTCTCTGAGTTTTGGTCAGCCTGTCTTCTGGATACCATCTCCAATTCAACAGGCAATCTGAGAGGAAGATTCAGGAGATCGGCAGGTACCTCCGTACCTACTGTCACCGGGATCAGCATGAATGAAGCCGATTTCTACCCTGGGCAGAATATGCCCAAAATTCCTTTTACGGGTTCAACGCGTTCCAGTGCGTCTTGGGGTTTCGACCTTGGTGTCAGGGTTTTTCTACCTTTATTTTTCCTCTTATCGTTTGTTCTGTTATTGCTTCACAGTTGAGTCAATAAAGTCCCGCTATTGGATCCTACCTTCGCTTGGTTTAGTTCCTCTGTGACAGGTACTATATGCATAGACTATGTTTGGAATAGCATACTGTTTGAAAATAAAATGAGGAAAATCCGCACACTGATTTACTCTTCCCTTTTATTAATTAAAAAAACCACAACAGCAACATTTCTATCAGAGAGATCTTCATCAGGCATACAGTAGTATGGTAGTATGGAACAGCACACTACCATACTACTCTCTACACTACTATATCCACAGTAGACAGTATGTATGCTATACAGTATGAAGATTTTTTTATGCATGGGCTACTACATTTGGCAAATGAACCATATGTAATATCAACTTTTAACTTCCAGACAGCCAAAAGTTAACCAATTTTTACACAAACCTGGACTGGAAATGAAAAATAAGGTTTTGTATCTACAAGATGATGACTGGACGTCGGTTTCTGTATTAAACATGCTAGATGAGGTCATGTGACAATATTATAGCATACTACTGCTTGAAATATTTCTCATTGCATAATGCATACTGTTTCCATTCTATAAAAAATGTGCATGCAGTTTACAGTGTATACTGTGCAGAGGTCTGTCAAATTTACATTTAATGGAATTTTTGTTGACCATATAATTGTTACATTATTTAAGACTTATTTGCAAAATAATTAGTTAATTATTCCAGTAATTAGGCATACTTTGATTAGAATTTCCATAAATTGCCCCATTTGTCCAAATCATTTAATTATTGTCACATCAATGCAATTGGAAATAAATGTTATACAGCAGCATAATAATTAGCTCCCCAGTGTGCAGCAATGAAGCAGACATTAATCTATCGAGAAGGGTTTTGTTTGGCTATAACTGTAAAACAAAACACCTCTGTTATGAAATGTATCATAAGTAACTGTCATCATTTTAGGTGAATTTTGTTAATGAGACTGAGTTCTTGGCATTGAATGTACCCATATTGGATTCTGATCATGTAAATGTTTGCTATGGGCAAGGACCAGGCTCAGGACTTCCTGCATTTTTGTATAGATTCCTCCAGCAAGAGGAGTGATTTTAATGAGGCTCTCCTTCATTAATTAGCCCTTTTCCCATAGCCATCTGTGCCTCTGTGCAACTGGGAACACCGGTTCACGTAGAGCACACACATACATTCTCACACACTCCTACTACAAAGACCATACTCACATCGAACTCCTGAGAGAAGCCATGTTGGTTGTTGGAGTACAGCTGCATGATGTGTTTGATGAACTGCCTGACTGGGACAGCCTCCAGGTCATCTGTAATACATAAACCATATACACATGCCATTCTGAATCTGCTAAGTAAAATACAAACAATCCCATTCAAATGGTACAGATTACAGTAAATCTGATAAAATACCTAACATATTATAATTAGTGGTGTTTGCTAAGTGCTCGCCTAGCATCATGGCCTAGCCAAGCTGCTTGAATTTTTGCACCAGGAGTGGCATAAGGTTACCCAACAGCAATAAGAAAGACTGGTAGAGAGCATGCCAAGACGCATGAAAGCTGTGATTGATAATCAGGGTTATTCCAACAAATATTGACTTCTGAACTCTTCCTAAGTTAATTATTATTATTATTAATTTTTTTATTGTGTTGTTTAAAAATGAATATGAACTTGTTTTCTTTGCATTATTCGAGGTCTGAAAACACTGCATCTTTTTCGTTATTTTGACCAGTTGTCATTTTCTGCAAATAAATGCTCTAAATGACAATATTTTTATTTGGAATTTGGGAGAAATGTTGTCAGTACTTTATAGAATAAAACAAAAATGTTACGTTTACTCAAACACATACCTATAAATAGTAAATCCAGAGAAACTGATAATTTTGCAGTGGTCTCTTAATTTTTAATACAGGTACACTGCATATATTGTATATATATATATATATATATATATATATATATATATATATATATATATATATATATATATATATATATATACACACACACACACACACACAGTACTGTGGAAAAGTTTTAGGCACTTGTGAAAAATGTTGCATAGTGAAGATGTCTTCAAAAATAATGCCATAAATAGTTTTCATTAATCAATTAACATCATACTAAGTCCTTATGTAAGGACAATCACCACCTACCTTTTCTTTTTTTAGAAAATGTAAAGATCTAGTAGTAAATTACAATATGAAATAATATAAAGTATATTTTATTATCATCACCGGTCCTCCACCAAATTTCACAGTGGGTGAGAGACACTGTGGCTTGAATGCCTCTTCAGGTCTCTGTCTAACCATTACATGACCAGGTGGAGGATCAGTGATGCTCTGGGGGTGCTTCAGCAAAGCTGGAATCGGACAGATTTGTCTTTGTGAAGGACGCATGAATCAAGCCACATACAAAGTTATCCAAGAAGAAAACTTGCTTCCTTCTGCTCTGACAATGTTCCCAAACTCTGAGGATTGGTTTTTCCAGTAGGACAATGCTCCATGCCACACAGCCAGGTCAATCAAGGTGTGGATGGAGGACCACCAGATCAAGACCCTGTCATGGCCAGCCCAGTCTCCAGACCTGAACCCCATTGAAAACCTCTGGAATGTGATCAAGAGGAAGATGTGTGGCCACAAGCCATCAAACAAAGCCAAGCTGCTTGAATTTTTGTGCCAGGAGTGGCATAAAGTCACCCAACAGCAATGAGAAAGACTGGTAGAGAGCATGCCAAGATGCATGAAAGCTGTGATTGAAAATCAGGGTTATTCTAACAAATATTGATTTCTGAACTCTTCCTAAGTTAAATTTTTTTATTGTGTTGTTTAAAAATGAATATGAACTTGTTTTCTTTGCATTATTCGAGGTCTGAAAACACTGCATCTTTTTTGTTATTTTGACCAGTTGTCATTTTCTGCAAATAAATGCTCTAAATGACAATGTTTTTATTTGAAATTTGGGAGAAAAGTTGTCAGTACTTTATAGAATAAAACAAAAATGTTTATTTTACTCAAACACATACCTATAAATAGTAAATCCAGAGAAACTGATAATTTTGCACTTGTGAAAAATGTTGCATAGTGAAGATGTCTTCAAAAATAATGCCATAAATAGTTTTCATTAATCAATTAACATCATACTAAGTCCAATAAACATAAAAAAAGCTAAATCAATATTTGGTGTGACCACTTTTGCTTTCAAAACTGCACCAATTTTCCTATGTACACCTGGACACAGTTATTCTTGGTTTTTAGAAAATGGGATGTTCCAAGCTTCTTGGAGAATTCAACACATTTCTTCTATCTATTTCTCAATTGCTTCTGTCTGTTCATGTAATCCCAGAATGACTCAATGTTCAGTGGGGGACTCTATGGGGGACATGCCATCTGTTGCAGGGCTCCCTGTTCTTCTATTCTATTTTATTCTATTTGCAAAAAGAATGTTTAGTTTAGTTTAGTTTAGTTTAGTTTAAAATGTATATTTCCTATTGACTCACTAAAGTTGAAGATATATATAACCATCTTAAGACAAATGTTTTTGTGAAACATCTTATGTGCCTAAGACTTTTGCACAGTACTGTATATATATGCTAGCACAAATGTAACTTTTTAGTACAGCTGTTAATGGCATGTGAATTGATTTAATACTTCTTACTGGCCATGAAACCATATTTGCATATATGTACAGTTGTGCTCAAAAGTTTGCATACCCTGGCAGAAATTGTGAAATTTTGGCATTGATTTTGAAAATATGACTGATCATGCAAAAAAAAAAAACGTCTTTTATTTAAGGATAGTGATCATATGAAGCCATTTATCATCACATAGTTGTTTGGCTCCTTTTTAAATCATAATGATAACAGAAATCACCCAAATGGCCCTGATCAAAATTTTACATACCCTTGAATGTTTGGCCTTGTTTCAGACACACAAGGTGACACACACAGGTTTAAATGGCAATTAAAGTTTAATTTCCCACACCTGTGGCTTTTTAAATTGCAATTAGTGCCTGTGTATAAATAGTCAATGAGTTTGTTAGCTCTCACGTGGATGCACTGAGCATTCTAGATACTGAGCCATGGGGAGCAGAAAAGAACTGTCAAAAGACCTGCGTAACAAGGTAATGGAACTATATAAAGATGGAAAAGGATATAAAAATATATCCAAACCTTGAAAATGCCAGTCAGTACTGTTCAATCACTTATTAAGAAGTGGAAAATTTCTTTGATACCAAGCCAAGTTCAGGTAGACCAAGAAAGATTTCAGCCACAACTGCCAGAAGAATTGTTCGGGATACAAAGAAAAACCCACAGGTAACCTCAGGAGAAATACAGGCTGCTCTGGAAAAAGACGGTGTGGTTGTTTCAAGGAGCACAATACAACGATACTTGAACAAAAATGAGCTGCATGGTCGAGTTGCCAGAAAGAAGCCTTTACTGCACCAATGCCACAAAAAAGCTCGGTTACAATATGCCCGACAACACCTTGACACACCTCACAGCTTCTGGCACACTGTAATTTGGAGTGACGAGACCAAAATAGAGCTTTATGTTCACAACCATAAGCGCTATGTTTGGAGAGGGGTCAACAAGGCCTATAGTGAAAAAAATACCATTCCCACTGTGAAGCATGGTGGTAGCTCACTGATGTTTTGGGGGTGTGTGAGCTCTAAAGGCACGGGGAATCTTGTGAAAATTGATGGCAAGTTGAATGCAGCATGTTATCAGAAAATACTGGCAGACAATTTGCATTATTCTGCACGAAAGCTGAGCATGGGACGCTCTTGGACTTTCCAGCATGACAATGACCCTAAGCACAAGGCCAAGTTGACCCTCCAGTGGTTACAGCAGAAAAAGGTGAAGGTTCTGGAGTGGCCATCACAATCTCCTGACCTTAATATCATTGAGCCACTCTGGGGAGATCTCAAACGTGCAGTTCATGCGAGACGACCAAAGACTTTGCATGACCTGGAGGCATTTTGCCAAGACAAATGGGCAGCTATACCACCTGCAAGAATTTGGGGCCTCATAGACAACTATTACAAAAGACTGCATGCTGTCATTGATGCTAAAGGGGGCAATACACCGTATTAAGAACTAAGGGTATGCAGACTTTTGTAATTTTTTTCATTGTTGCCATGTTTTATGATTGTGCCATTCTGTTATAACCTACAGTTGAATATGAATCCCATAAGAAATAAAAGAAATGTGTTTTGCCTGCTCACTCATGTTTTCTTTAAAAATGGTACATATTTTACTAATTTTCCAAGGGTATGCAAACTTTTGAGCACAACTTTATTATTCTTATTACATATACTAAAATATTATATTTATAAACCTTTTTGGAAAATATACCTAAAAACATTCGATTTATGGAATTCATATATACACTCACAACACCAAAGTTTAGTAATTGCATATTTAATAAAAATTAAAAACAATACCTAAAAACATATGATTTATTTAAGATATACACTCATAACATAACACATAAGCTGCTTAGTAATTGCCTAAAATGATGTTGTTTTTTTCATTCATTCATTCTTTCATTCATTCATTTGCACTTATTGAATGCATTTTTTGTCATCTCAGAATATCCAGTGTGACTAAGACAGGAATCTCCAGGAATATTTAATTTCAAATAAAGTAAAGAAAATAAAAACCCTGTTTCAAAAGACAATAGACTCTGTACCAAAATCCTTAGACCCTATTGTTGTGGCCTGGCCTTGTGAATGATGATATTTGGGCACATCTGCATCATATAAAGCCAATAAGTTGTCTATCATTGAAAGGGGCTGGTCTGATGGTCTATTGTCATGTTAAATGGCCATATAAAGGCAAGCTTTGTTACTGCCCAGAGAACCACACAGCTGGGACCATATTTAAAAAAGATCAGAATCCCCTGGAGCATTTAGTGCCTTGGCATGGCGATGGATGATCAAATACACATCAAGTCAACCCCCACTCTGTATTCACTGTCTATACCATTTATGGTAGAGATTTTGCCCTATTAAACTATTGAGACATGCACACACTGACTTCTTTCTCAATTTGACAGGGATTGTTGATGATTATTATACAGAGACATTAAACTATCACTTCAAACAGAGTTCTCATAAACATTAATGGCTGGTTTTACATCCCTGGGCTTACAATTATATAAACCTGTCAGTCAAGAGCTGGGCTGATTCACATTGGTAGAAAAAACCAAAATGGACAAAGGAAAGAAGCCAGAGTGAGCAAGAGAGAAAGGATGCTAGAAGAGTGGCAATACCAACAGCAGTTGAGCAATTTTACAAAATCATGTACTGCTCAAACTGAGCAACCAGACTTTCTCTTCGCCTACAGAAGAAGAATAAACACAATGACCCACAGAACATTAAATATGTATCCACTATTCAATCAAGAAAGTAAGACTGGGTTTCAGATTATATAAACCATCCAAAACAGATTATTCTACACCAAATGCAAAAGTACCCTAATATAATATATCAGGACTAATGGATTCTGATCAGATATTAAGATTGACCATCTTACTGGTCCATCAAAACTAAAGATGATGAATGGAGCCACTTTAGTTACTCCTATGCTGAAATAAAAGGTTTGGCACTGTGATCTGTCAAACTTGGCGCTAATATTTAGAGGCACAAACATCAAGATTGCTGTTGGTCAAACTTTGGGTTAGCGATTGAACAAACTCCTTGCCGTAATTGAGTGAGGTTTACGTTTAAAATAAGAACGAAAAAAAGCCAGTGGGGTAAGAAAAATAAACTTAACTCACAGGGAAAACAAGTTTACATTTCTTACCCCATTGGCAAATGGTTCCTTCTTGTTTTAGGTGCATCACTTACTAAATTTTGTTTAAATCTTATGTCAATTTGCTTCTCAATTAAATGAGTCTTTTCTCAAGGATGTTTAGATATTTTACCTGAAAAACAAGACAAATATATTGAGTAAAGTTAATTTTTTCTAGTAATATTTATATTTAGACTCACCTGCTGCAGAGAGGATGGGAAAATTATCATGGCGGCTCACTCTTGGGGAGTTCCTGTCTTCGATGTAGAAATGTGCAGTCTGGAAGAATCTCCTATGGGCAGAAAGGATCCAGTTAGTAGAACACACACACACACACACACACAAAATTATAACAGGCAGATAAATATATACCAAATATGACAATGGCTCTAAATTGCATCAACATTTTTGTGGATGCAGAGCTTACAGGTGCAGGTAAACAGGATGTTTTTTAAGAACTTTTTAAATCTGAAGATGCCTTGGGCTTGCTGAAAGTGGCTGCATGTATTTTCTTAACATCATGTGGTACATCAAGTCTGTCCAACCTACAAACCACTTTGAGAATCAAGTGGTACCCTACTGTTTGTAAATAGCTGTAGAGGAAGGCTTTGCTAAGTGTCTCTAAGATCAGCTTTTAGACCGAATGTTATTACAGAGGGTGTGAAGTGTTGATTAAAAAGAGCCCTGAATCAAGGTAATTTGCTAAGATTGCATCACATTAAATCATTTGTAAATTTTTATATATAAATCACACACACTGCTTTCAAGACATTGGCATCAGCACTGAAAATAAAAAACCCATATTCCATATATTTTGCCATATAACCCATATATTTTCTAATGCTGAAATCTAGAGAACAGGGTGCATGATGTCGATTTGTATATAAAATTAAATAATAAGATTTAATCTAAGCAAATTAAATGTACACAAATTATTTTACAGGACATTTACTCAAAATTACCCCAAAAAACATTATTTTTTTTTTAAATAATGCTTATTTTTCTTACGGTATTTTTTGAAGGTACAGAGGGACTCATAACTTCATTTAAATAGACATAAATACAAGCAAATACAAGCAAGGTGAGTTTAGAACAACAACATTAAAGTATTGCATTCAAGATGTCTAAAAAGAAGTTAGAAAAACATTAAAATATATAATAAAAGTATTGTCACCAAGCATAGTACATTAGCGCATACAAACACTCCTAAATGTCTAGTTCCCCCTCTGTGTTTCATAAAAAATACATGAACAAAAAAGCGATGATACATATTGTCTAGCCAAACTTTGCACCTGCAACTCTCCCTTTTGCTGTGGTCTCTCTGCCTGGGAAACAATCTTATAAAAATCTATTTCACTCCAAATGCACAGGAAAGATTTATCCCCCCAAAACCCCCATTTATGACTTACTGTCATCTAAATATTAGGGTTGCATTTTCATAAGATTGCCCCTACCTGTACTGAATGCAGAGCAAAGAGCAGAGGCTATTCATCCTTAGAAGGTGAGATAAAAAGAGGGGCAAGAGAGGGAGAATGCTGGTTGGATCCCTGAAGAGGGAGGGGGGAATGGGTTGATAGAGAGACGGTGGGTGGGTGTTGGGGGCAGGTACCCTGCACTCATGACCTTATAGGATAGGGGCTCTTTTGTTGGCAGACGCACATTTTGCAGACTTGAAGTATAGCCGGGTCCTTCAGTAAAGTTTCTGGACTTGAGAACGCAAAAATAGCAAATGGTGAAAAGATAAATATAACCACTTATTATTCCCCATCTGCATCTCTATCTGTTCGAGTTTGAAATTTATTTCACTCATAGGCGATCTCATGCATACATGTAGAAATGTACTGCGGAAACAAGTGCAGTATCTTTGGTCTTTAATGGGCATCTGTGAGTTTGTACAGACTCTGAAAGCCTCTGAGCTATCCAGATGGAACCCTGCCTACATAAAGCTCTCATTAGCCTATCGCCTTGGCAATATCATTACTTCATTTCTGCAAATAATAGCATACTTTGTGGTAAACACTCATTTGAGCTCCAGTTCAGAATTTTTTTTTAAAGTTTTGGTAAAGGAGGCAGTTTTGCACTTTTTCACCTCAGATGACACAGGGATATCTGAAATAAAAATATATATTATTATGGCTACTAGGGCTGCCAGTCCATTACATTTTTTAAACAAATTAATGACATTATGTGCCGATTAATTAATCAAATTAATTGCAATTAATCACATATCAATATTTACTGAGAAAGGCCTTAAATAAATCAGCTGGATCAGCTGGAGCTGACTGCCCTCTACTGCCACCTCAAGGTTGTACATCAAGCTTGATAGAGCTTGATAGACTGATAGATCACTGTATAAAAATGCAAACTCAAACAGCCTTTTACTTTAACTGATCAACTTTCGGTAAATGCAATCATTATTCATAACATAGCTGAAATTGTTAAAGTAACATATTTATATGTCATTTAGTTTTAGGGATTTGAACAATTTCCTGGCTTAAATATTCAACTTTCTGTGCATGCAAGCCATCTTGCACTGTTTGTGCTAAAGTTACTAACATACTGTAAATGATACCTAAAAATGTGTTATTTGTTGAGGGGATCAAACTTTAAGTGATAAGATGAATTTCACCTGGAGGTTGACAAAATGGGTGAATTAAATCCCATAAATTTGTGATGAAGGAGGGACCCGAGCCTTTCATTGAGACTTGGGGTTATGGGCTTTTTTTGACTTGGGCTGGTAAGCAACCACCAAGCAACTTCCTAGAACACCTTAGCAACCATCAAGCAATGCCTTTGAAACCACCCAGAACATCTTAGCAACCACCTAGTAATCACCCAGAACACCCTAGCAACCACATACAGTAACAACTAGGGTTGCTCCGTTACCAAACTTTTGGCTTCGGAACGATTCCAGACCTGGTACCACGGTATTGATACTAACTCGATACTTAATAAAAAATAAAATAAATAAATAAAAACTCTGACTTTTGATGAAATTACACAGAAAATTACTTGTCTAAAAGAACTGCATAAAGTCTTATAGATGCAAATTATGCCTTTTCTGTTTTAATTTTTTTGGATTCCATGTTAAATGTTTTAATTAAATGTTATGATCAAACTGTGTTTAATCAAATACATACTGTACAGCTTTAATCAAATGAAAATATAATACTTTTCAACAATATATAATTTTTGGTGTGCCTATTTTTGGTGTGTGTGCCTGCTTGTGTGTGCAAAGGAGATGAAAGAGCATAGAGGCGCCTCTTATTCATACTGTTTCAGGCAGCGCATGTGACTGTATAATATTTCATTGAATGACATCCTTCTGCTGTTTAATGATCACACTTGGCCATATAGAGGCTTTTTTATTATTATTTTCAAATGGTCTTTGATTTCACCTCAATACATTTAGCTAATGGCAGCATACTTTAATATGGTACCTAAATTAACAAAAAAATGATATCATACTGTTTAAAAAATTTTGGTATCGCAATATATTGTTAGTACCGGTATACCGTGCAACCCTAGTAACAACATGCTAAAGCACTCAGAGCATTTTAGCAAATACATAGCAACACCCTAGCAACCACCAAGTAATGCCCTAACAACCAACAAGAACACCCCAACAACCACACAACATGCTGAAACAGTCAGAACACTATAGCAAATGCAAAGCAACACCCTAACAGACACCCATAACATCTTAGTAACCATATTACAACATGCTAAAAATACTCAGAACAGCACAACACCCTAGCATTTTGTATGTGACTTCTGCACTTTTGCCCCACTCACATCTTCATAAGAAAGTGTAAAAATATAGCCACATGCTAAAAACAGTCAGAACACTTTAGCAAATGCAAAGCAACACCCTAACAGAAACCCATAACATCTTAGTAACCATATTACAACATGCTAAAAATACTCAGAACAGCACAACACCCTAGCATTGTGTCGGTGACTTCTGCACTTTTGCCCCACTCACATTTTCATAAGAAAGTGTAAAAATATAGCCACATGCTAAAAACAGTCAGAACACTTTAGCAAATGCATAGCAACATCCTAGCAGACACCCATAACATCTTAGTAACCATATTACAACATGCTAAAAATACTCAGAACAGCACAACACCCTAGCATTGTGTCGGTGACTTCTGCACTTTTGCCCCACTCACATCTTCATAAGAAAGTGTAAAAATATAGCTACATGCTAAAAACACTCAGAACACTTTAGCAAAAGCATTGCAGTGTCCTTGAAACCACATAGAACATTTTAGCAACCACCTAGCAACCACCCAGAACACCTTAGCAACCACTTAGCAACCACCCAGAACACCCTAGCAACCACATAACGTGCTATAACACTCAGAACACTTTAGTAAACACATAGCAATGCCATAGAACCACCCAAAACACCTTAGCAACCACATAGCTATGCCCTAGCAACCAGATTGTAGCATATCAACATGTTAAAACACTCACAGCACTTTAGCAAATGCATAGCAACGCCTTAGCAACCAGCAAGAGCACCTTAGCAATCATATAGCAACATTCTAAAAACACTCAGAACACTTTCGCAAACAAACAGCAATGTCATAGCAACCACCTAGCAATGGCATAGGAACCACCTCCACCCCTAACATCTTAGCAACCACATAACAACATGTTAAAAATACTCAGAACACATAGCAACGCCCTGGAAACCACCCACAACACCCTGGATGTGGTGGTTGGTTGGTGGTGACGTTTGCATGGGCAAACACCACTCACGCTTTCTTAAGAAAGTGCAAAAATATAGTTGGATTTATATGACTGATTAGTTGTATAAATTAAAACAAACCCTGGCTGATTGTATACACTCTGTTTACATAAATTAGCCAAGACTGCCCATTGTACTTGGTCTAATATTATTTTTTCAAATTCTAAAAAATAATAAAAATAGGTAAACATAAAGTTCCGTATATCTGTTATCTATAAAAATTCCTGATTATAGTCAGGGATACATACATAAGTACTGTAAATAATATTACAACTTACACACTTCAATTAACGTTTAATGTTACCTATTAATGTAATGTTACATTAATGTTTCTTGATCACAATTTAATGATACACTCAGACCAGTCAGCATCACAGATTGTAGCACAGCTGGGTCCCTCCGCTCAAGACTCATAGTCCTTAGGGGGCCTGTAACCTCTTAGCTCACACACAGACACAAGACAAAACTGGACAGAACAGGAGGATGGTGGTATTTGGCAGGGAGCTCCTTAGGAGGATTTTGATTCGGATACCATAGGGCACAGAGTCAGGTCTGGGAGAGGGCGGGCAGATGGTGCCGGGATTCTCAAGAGAGCTGAGCCATGTTTATAAAGGCCAGACAGAGAGAGAGAGAGAGAGAGAGAGAGAGAGAGAGAGAGAGAGAGAGAGATGAAACGAAAGAGGTAGATGAGGTGTGGATACAGAGTGCCCTTACAATGTTTTTAAACAGCCACAACTGCAACCAGACATTATGACGGTGCTCGGCTTCTGCTTTGTTGTGTCAAACTGGGTATTATTACTACAGGAAACAATTTTAACTTGTCCCTCAGTTTGTAGCAACCCCCCCATAAACACCCCTTGGTAAACCTTTGGATTTACCACCTTTGGTAAAATCAACTTATTGCTGTATTATAAAATGCTGTCCTTCAACCCTGTCTTACCTCCAGTTGACCAGAACAGCCAACAGCATAATCAGACAGAGGAGTGTGAGAGCAGAGACCACCATCAGAGGGATGATCCACTCCATTCTGCTGGATGAGGTAACAGTGGAGATGCTATTCCTCTCTAAAGAATTATCACAAAGACCAGAAGAGGGTGGCAGAAATAACATAAATTTCTTAACAAAGAAAGATAAAACACAGAACAATTTTTTTTTGCATGCCCTCCCTTTAATTTAGAACACTTGATCATCTAATCAAAATAACAAAATATGCACTGACGTATGAAAATTTGGATGAATATACTGTATATGTAAGGAATAATTGACGAAAGGCCGTTATTAAAAAAAAATAATGCCCAAACGAGGTGGTAATACTCCGCTGCACGTTGTGACCGTTACACCTCGGGTGTGCATTATTTTTTAAATAATTCAACAGCCCGTTGTCAATTATTCCACTTATACCACGGTTACCACACCTTAAGACATCATTCAGGGTTTTATCTCAAGACATTTCTAGTCTTCTTCCCTAAAAAACTCTTGTGAGTTGAACTACTTTCTTCCGCCATGGATTTAGCATCTTGCTTAATACAGTCCGAGCCTTCGTTGCTAGTTCGAAAACGTCACTTTAGAATTAGCAATGGAGGATAGCAAGGCTTGCACTGCTTTACTGGAGCTCTTACTGGAGTAATAAGGTAGCGCGTTTGTGTGTATGTGAATTTGTTTGGGAGTTTGTTTTTGAGGGATTGAAAGAGAGAAACTCAGAAACTGAGAGAGATCACTTCTGGGATTATCTTTTTTGTTGCAGCTCTCATCAGCAGTAACATCGCTTCAAAATCACCAAGATGTATGTTTAAACACATTTCTCAGCATAGAAGTGTCGCCATATTTCCGTTGAAAACCTTAACAACTGTTTTCAACCCCACTGAGATGCAGGTGTGCACTGACTTGATGGCTCTGTTTTTCGTTCGCGAGTGAGTGTGTGTGTAATGCGTACGTGTGTGTCCACGTGTGTGAGGGGAGCGCGTTTCCCACAGATTTTTCAGATAATATATAAACTGTTGTATTGATCAAGTGGATCTAGCTTTGATACAGCTCAAGCCTTCATTGCAAGTTTCAAAAACATCACTTTAGCACAAGCAATGGAGGATGCGCTGCTTTTCGTCATTGGAGTATTAAGGCAGTGCATGCGGGGGTGTGTGTGAGCGAGAGAGAAAGAGAGCAACTGAGAGGTCGCGTTTGGAATTACCTGTTTAAAGTGGCTCTTGTCAGGAATAACATTGCTTCAAATTGCCAAAGTGTAAGTTTAAGTATAATTCTCAGCAGCAGCGAGTGTCACCATTCTTGTATATAGCTTTTCCATTGCTAAACAACACACACACACACACACACTGCCTTGTTACTCAAATAACAAAAAGCAGCGCATCCTCTGTTGCTAGTTCTAAAGTGACGTTTTCGAACTAGCAACGAAGACTTGAGCTGTATCAAAGCTAGATACACTTGATCAATACAACAGTTTATATACTATCTGAAATATCTGTGGGAAGCGTGCTCCCAAAATGGAAATATGGCGACACTCGCTGCTGCTGAGAAGTGTGCTTAAACTTACATCTTGGCAATTTTGAAGCAATGTTACATCTGATGAGAGCTGCAACAAAAAAAGGTAATTCCAGAAGTGATCTCTCTCAGTTTCTGAGTTTTCTCTTTCGATCCCTCAAACACAAACTCACAAACAAACTCACACACACATACACACACACACACACACATAAACACACTACCTTATTACTCCAGTAAGGGCCCCAGTAAAGCAGTGTGAGCTTCGCTATCCTCCGTTGCTTGTTCTAAAGTGACGTTTTCGAACTAGCAACGAAGGCTTGGATTGTATTAAAGTGTTAAAAGCAGCTCCTACATTCATACAGACGGGATCATCACAGAAGTTTTTAATACTGTGACTAAATCAGACCAGAAAACAAAGCAAAACCATTTCTAACTTCTGAATGAGAGATGTTTACGGTTATGTACTGTGGCCATGTGTACTTGCCTGTCACGTATCACACTCGCCAGTGCACAGAGATGAATTGTGGATAAAATATCTTTAAATGTCCGCAAAGTTCAATTTGACAATATTTGTGCTATTTTCAGACCTCTATGAACTTTTCCTGGTACTTGGCATGGATCAAAAAAATGTTTTGATGTTTTTCTTTATATAATTTTTAGGGTGTTTTTCCATTCACTGCCATTGTTTCCTCCCGCTGACGGTCACAAATATGGCTGCTGTGTGGAAAAGTGATGTCACTGAAACAGGTTAATATATATATATATATATATACATTCTTCAAAAAGCAACTATCGGAACCGATTAATCAGTAAAACCAGTATATTGGTCTACCTCTAATTTTAACATTTTGAATGCATTATTAATTATTAATTGTTATTTGTGATTTATAATTTTTTTAAACCAGAAGCCTTCAAGTATGACATCATATCCTATCAGTTGCGGTGTCTGCGTGCTCAAATCCTAGTGTGACTGCGGGTTCTGATTGTGGGTCTTTTGGAGTGGGAAAGTCAGTATTAGCTCACCTACCAGTGTGAATGTAGTATGGCCAGTGAGCTCTCTCCTCATTGGTTAGTTTGGTTGATTCTGTTGAGCTGTCAGGAAGTTGCATGTCTGCAGTGTTGTCATCTTCCAACCATGTTGGTTTTGATGAATCCTCCCCAGAAGTCTTTTCTGTGGCACCAGATAAAAGCTCTTCCACTATCCTAGGGTCCAGTATGGCATTCTCATTGTTAACATCTGCCCTCTCTCGTCCTTTCTCCCAGTATGTTGAAGTTGGTACGGGGGCCGTTGGTTTTTGAGGCACCATATTCTCCTGCTGTTTGTCCTTGATGTCTTTATCCTTTTTTTTCTTTTCCTCTTCCTCCTGTTCCTCTTTTTCTTCCTCCTCTTCATCCTCCTCCTCACCTCTTTCACTTCCTTCTTCCTCATTATTATTTCCTTCTGTTGTATCTTCAGCGTTGAGGATGTTGTTCTCAGAAGGGAAGGTTTCTGCAGTAAGAGCGGCTGGTTGTTGGGTGGGTGTTGGGCCCGAGTTTGTAGAGTGGGTGGGCCAAAGCGAACCCGGGAGGGAGGAAATCACACTGCCGCTGAAACCCAGCCCTGCCAACAGAGTGCTGGTCACCACAGATGCTACAGTGGCTTGCCCACCACTGGATGGAGGCCCCATTCCCGTAGCCATGGAGACGAAAGAAAAAGGGAGGCCAGCGGACGTCCAGGTGGAAGAGCCTGAGCTTATAGGGGCCATGTCTGCAGAGGAGGCGGGGGAAATGGTGGGCTAGAATTGGACAGGACAGGACAAGAAAAATAAACAACTCTAATATCAGTAGATGGGTGAATCTCACAAAACTTATCAAGAACATGTCCAGGCCATATTGTCTGTATATCTCAGAATTATGGTAGTATTTGTTGCACTGCATTTCATTTATGCAGATTTCTAGATTTTTTTAATTCAAAATTATTATTATTATTATTTCTTAACTGCAATAGATTAATAAGAGTTTGGGGGGACAATATGTACCTAATTTTCATTAAAACAAATTGTGTCAATGCAAAAAAATGTAATGGTCCTAAAATAACCTTCATTTTCTATATGCAAAACATATTTTCTCATTATCTTAATGACACTTCTCATTACTGTAATGCAAAAAATTGTGATATATTATTTAAATATTTAAAATATTAATAAATAATTGGAAGTAATTTTTTGTACTGCATTTAATTCAGGCTGATTTTAGGGGTCCCACCCTATTTGACGAACAAATATTGAACTAATTTTCTGGGCATTTGTGATAACTGGATACAGATGTTAAAATAATTTTGATTCAGACTGATTTGCAAATGAACCATTTAGACCAATTTGTGCACCATTTTGACTAATTCATTAAAAGAACTGACTGAAAAGAATGATTCACTGACAAATCAGACATCGCTATGGCTTGCAAGTTTTACTCTACAAAAGAGCAATGTCTAGCTCATAAAATATTCTAAAGCAGATAAAAAATAGATTTTTATTCCATTCAATTTCCATGACTTTACGAGGCCTCAAAAACACCATTCTGTGTTTTTAAAATTCCCTGAAATTTCCAGGTTTTCCAAGACCGTGGGAACCCTGTGATTTAATATATTCATTGTATTGCAGTCAATTTTGAGAGTTTGGTGGAACACTGCACTTGATTGTCATGAAAACAAATGTCATACTGCTAAAAATCTTTATGGACCTAAAAATCAGCTTCATTTTCTAAATGCAAAATATAATTCCAATTCATTTGATTTTGGGGTGAAATGTAACCTGGATGCGTTTTGGTGAGATTCGCCCCAAAAAAGAAAGAAATGAGCAATGAATAAATGTAAAAACACTGGATCTTTTTCCACAGTGGACTAGATCAGTGCTATTACCCACCATTCCAGTTTTCACAATTCTTGTTCCCTCGAATATCCTTGTGGTGTTTGCTTTAAAAATGAAAAAACAACAGCAAGATTAATCAATGACCTGATGGATTTGCATGAATAATAGGCATTTTTCAAGTGGTATAGGAAGAATGGACACTAATATTTGTAATTTTTATTACAATTGGGTCATTGGGTAATTTTACAAACCTCTGAGTAAAAGTGTTTGGCTAAAGTCACTGCGCTGGTCTCTTTGACATACTGCTTGCACTCTGAACAGATACAGGACATCTGGAGACACAAGAGTGATGACTGCCCTCTGCAGGAGGCAAACAACACCACATATTTCATTAACACAGTATGTCACATAAGCGAGAAATAGACATTGACACAAGAAGGGTTGTCTTGGCACTTTTCTGCATCTAACATGGGTTGGCTTTTGGTCACTTGTTTGTGGTTGTGTATTTTGTATTGTACTTTAAAGGGATAGTTCACCCAAAAATGAACATTCTCTCATTATTTACTCACCCTCATGCCATCCCAGATGTTTATGACTTTCTTTCTTCTGCTAAACACAAATTAAGATTTTTAGAAGAATATCTCAGCTCTGTAGGTCTATACAATGTAAGTGAATGGTAACCAGTACTCAGAAGGTCCAAAAAGGACATAAACGCAGCATAAAAGTAATCCAAAGGCTCCAGTGGTTAAATCCATGTATTCAGAAGCGATATGACAGGTGTGGGTGAGAAACAGGTCAATATTCCACATTCTGGTTTCAAAGTGACTTTCACATTCAGCCACCTACTTGTTGGGGCCAGTCCAAGGCTGAGATTTATAGTAAAAAATGACTTAAATATTGAAATATTGTTTCTCGCTCACACTTATAATATCACTTCTGAAGATTTTGACTTAACCACTGGAGTTACTTTTATGCTGCTTTTATGTCCTTTTTGGGCCTTCTGAGTTCTGGTCACCATTCACTTGCATTGTGAGGACCAACAGAGCTGAGATATTCTTCTAAAAATCTTTGTTTGTGATTTGCAGAAGAAAGTCATACATCTGGGATGGCATGAGGGTGAGTAAATGATTTAATTTTTGGGTGAACTATCCCTTTAATGCTGTCATTTTTAGTTGTATACTTGTAAAAAATCCATTGAAATAAATAAATAATAAAAAATGACAATGAAATAATAATAAAGAAGAGTTATTTTATTGGCACATTTCTGAACAATGGACACAGTCTACGTGTCCTTCAAAATACTGAGCACACACACCCAAAAAACCTCATTACACAACATGGACTGACAGAATATAAATTTGATGAAATCTTATTTCCCAAAACCAAAATGTCAAAGAAAATTTGACATATGCCATTATTATTTGTATAAAATGACACTTATTTAATACAATGTCCTGTTCCGTCATCTGGCGATCCTCATTTCCCAGAAATAGATAATGGGTTCATTTGAATTGCATATGCCAAAAGCTGGTCTTGGTTCTTCAGGACAACATGTGGCTGAGCTTAAAATTGAAATAAAAATGTAAATGTATAATAGAAAAGATGAGGGAGTCATGATGGGCTGTAGAGTGAAAGAAAGTAATTGGACTTTAATCGTGGCAGTTATATCCCTCAACTTATTCCAAATTCCTAAAAAAGTCTGACAGCGCTCATCACAAAAAGTTCCCTCAACTTGCTGAACACTCTCTTGTTGTCATGAATACTGCATTTGTAAGACTACCCCAATAAGGTGACTGACAGACATGGGTGTAAGTCATTCAATAGACTTGAGGGAAGAAAGACCAAATGCTCTCCAAATCCATCAAAACGATGAGAGCAGTCCATCCATCAGACTTATGAAGAAATGCTAGGAACCAAGATAACATCCACAAGGGACACTCTGTTCTTTGTTTTTCCAGAAATCAAATAAGGGGGTATACTTTTTATAGGGAGTGTTTTTGTGGTCTATGTACATGTCAGATTGTCTCTCTGTTTTACAGGATATTGACAGGAAAGAAGCAAGCATTATAAAATTTATAAATGTCTATGTTGCCCCTAATTTTTCAACATAATCAATACACATATGCAGCATATCACATCAGTGTCAGTTTTAAAACAATAGACCAATCATGGATCAATTTAGCTGGGGGCGGGACAAGCATATTCAGCCTATTGAGTGTTTACAGCAAATGTAAAAACGTATAATGTCTTATTAATATCTAAACAGATGGGTCAATGATGTGATGCTCAGTTGTTTTGTCCCGATCTATTAAGTTATTCCAAAATAAATTAAAAATGAAATTCACATAAAACAATCACTTAAATCACCCCTCCAATAATAAACAAGTTTTCAATTACTGAGTTCAAAGCTCTGGGGCATAAAGTAAAAAATGTCAAATGGTGTAACCATCTGGAGACAGTAAAAATAAATAAATAAATAATAAAAAAATGTTGGCTTAAGTAGTGCAGAATATGTGATCATTTTATTTAATTTTTATTCTGATGGGAATTTATTTGGACACAAACTGGTATGAGAAATTCATTAAACCATAATAATTGCGATTGGGAGCCTGCAAAGATGCGACTTATACGTCATCAATAAGGGTTCACTTCCGCGATTTGGTACAATTGCATTCATATCAACAACGAACCACACCGGAGTTCACATGAACCGTAACCCAGACCACCTTTTCAAGTCGACTTGGGTGCGGTTTGCGGGTGCACACCCGAGTTCAGAAAACAACGTTCACACCACCCAAATTAACTGAACTTTGACGTCATTCGAACTCGGGTGCGCACCAAAAGCGCTAGTGTGAAAGCACCCGAATTTGAGTCAAGAATACATTTTTCTCAGGGTTACTCTATATGACTTGAACAAAATGTGCAATAATAAAAAATAAAAAAATAAGTCTAAGTCTCCTGACAGCTACACCACACTGTTTCTAGAAAAAATAGCAAATGAACTCAGTAATTGAACATGTGTCCATTATAGAAGAGTTTGTGTGAGTTGAATTTTTGGTTGCACTTTATTTTACAGTACATGTACTTTCAGTATACTTACAGTGTACTTACACAAGAAAGTACTGAGTAATATTAGGTAACTACATGTACTTATTATGGGTTAAGGTTAGGGTTGGGGTTAGGTTTAGGGTTAGTACCTAGTAGTTGTTGTAATTATATAGTAAGTAAATATGGAACAGTACTGTAAAATAAAGTGCTACTGAATTTTTTATGTATTTTTGAATGGAGTAATAATACAGACAAAAATGAGCGTCACATCATTGGCCCATATATCAAAAGTAAAACAAAAGGCTTTGGTCATTATAGAGGCTTTTTCCCATCCTCTACACTGTCAGTTTCAGTTATTACCCTGTATCTGTGTGTATACAGTATATGTGTGTGGGTATGTGAATATGCCTGCATAAGGTATACTTTTAAATTATCATGTTTTTCTATGCTGTTTTATTGTATGTTGGTCTGTTGGCGTTTATACAGTCTATGGTGGAGCTGAAGACAAATTTACACATTGTGGATAACAAAGTTACTGAACCGAACTGAAGAACCATGACTGTGGGAATGAGGCTTGTGGTGGTGAATACTTGTACCCCACTGTGCTCTTATGATTACTCTGCTTGCCCTTTCGGACAGGGAACCTCACCGTGCTGTGTTCACTGCTCTGCGTGAAGGTCTTCTCAAAAGGCATTTCATCCTTCACCCAGCTGTAGGAGACCAGGAAGCCCACTATAGGCGGGTGGTAGATCATTGACGGACGATCCCAGGTCAACACAAGGGCCGTTCGGTTCAGCGGATGGACCTTCATGTTGCCAGGGACGCTACTACAAACTGAAATGGAGAAGGCGGGAAAAAGGCAGACATATATGATAAGACAGATAAAACCATGGAATCCATGTCCTCATTAGAAATGGGAAGAAGGTAAAGTTGTTTTCATTTGATTAGGGATGTGTGACTGGAGATTAGAGGTCGGAATTACAGCTCTCCGGCAGCGGGAGCAGAGCCAAATCTCTGACGCACGGGTCCCTGGCTGCAGCCCGGAGGTGAAGCTAAATCTTTCATTGCTGTCTGACTCACCAAAGCGTTTTCACTAGAAACTGCTTCAAAGTGGAAAATAATACATGAGTTCATCTCAATATGCCTCCAGGGTCTCAAACAGCCTCTCGGTGGGTGCACGCATGCATGTCTATAGTGTGTACTACACTGGACACAGTAGGAAGGATAAATTGTGTGTGTAATACTGTGGTGCTCACTTAACAGTGGACACTTGACTCGGCCCTTCAAATAAACCCTCACAGCAAAGGTGTCTGAGGAGCGTTGAGTTTGATAAGCACGACAGAACATTCTCACCATGATGCTTTATTAGCTATTGTTTTTCTTTCTTGTTGCAGTGATCTTATTGTTAGTATCGTTTTATATTGCAGCCACCACAAATATGAACCCTAGGTTCCAGTTTTGCAGTATAAAAATAGTCCATTAGGATTACATTAAAGGAACAGTTCACCCAAAAATGAAAATGTTGCCATTGTTTTTTCACCCTAGTGTTGTATCAAACACCTATGAGTTGGTTTCCTCTGTTGAATACAAAAGGTTCTGTTGCGCAGAGTGTTAAGTCTCAGGCATCATTCCCTTTCATTGCACTTTCAAGTCATTTGGGCTTGAAACAACATGAGGGTGATTAAATGATGACAGAATTTTCATTTTGGGGTAAACTATCCCTTTAACATTGCAACATTTTTTTTTAACTTGTATTTTAAAGTCCCTTTCATGAATCACATCAGAGCCTCAACGCACTTCTCAATGCAAAAAATCATGCGTTGCTTTGAAATCCACATGAAAAGCCAGATAGTGTCACGGAAGGGTGATTTACTAGGTTGCTAGGTAGCAAGAAACAGGATGTGTACACAGTAAACAGTGAAGATGGTGAAAGCAAATGAAAGAGCAAACATGTATTTGAGCACAGAACAGAAAAAAAGGCCTAGCGATTGCTTTGATACCCCTACTTAAACTAGCCTAAGCTGGTTGCTGGTCTTAGTTGGATTAAATTGGTTTTAGCTGGTTTAAGCTGGTCTCCCAGCCTGGCCAAGCTGGTGCTCATTTGGTTTAGCTGGGTGGCCAGCTGATGCACTCCCAGCCTAAGCAGCTGAAAATGTCCCAAACCCCTCTAAAACCAGGCTGGTAGACAAGCTTAAGTGGTTTTAAGTAGTTTTTTTCAGCAGGGCCAGAAAAGGGACTCATCAAGAGTGATAAGCCTTTGTTTTGTACAACTTAATGTAGAATCTTTTTTCCCACCCTATTTTGATATGTGCATGGGCACCGCCCACGTAATGATACGTCGGAACTGATTAGTACTCATTAGCTGCACTTTGAATGTTGCATTTTCTTCTTGGTTCAGTTCGCTTTCACAAGGCAACATTTCAAAATCGACCAAAACTGTGTCAATAAAAGTCACAAGTGAGCAAACTGTCCCCTCATTGGTCAGAATGTTTGTGTGCTGTTCCGGATTTAGCTAATCCATTGATATACCAGTAAAAATGATATTCAGTACTGTGCAAAGGTTTTAGGCACTTGTGAAAAATTTTACATAGTGAGGATGACTTCAGAAATAATGCCATAAATAGTTTTAAAAAGTCCAGAAACCATTAAAAAAATCTAAATAAATTTTTGACAACCTTTGCCTTCAAAACAGCGTCAGTTCTCCTAGGTATACATGGACACAGTTTTTCTTGGTTGTTGGAAGCTAGGATGTTCCAAGCTTCTTGGAGAACTTGTTCTTCTCACAGTTCTTCTATGTATTTAGACTGTCTCAGTTGCTTCTGTCTCTTCATGTAATCCCAGACTGACTCAATGATGTTGAGATCCAGGCTCTGTGGGGGCCATACCATCTGTTGTAGGGCTCCTTGTTCTTCATCTATTCAACTCTATTTGCAAAGGGAATGTTGAAATCTAAAACTGATATTTCCTACTGATACACTAAAAGCAGATTATATTAAATAACCATTTAAAGACAAATGTTTTTTGTGAAAAATATAATGTGCCTAAGACTTTATCACAGTACTGTACCTGTACATTTTCGAATGTTTGAGTATTGTTTATGTCACGCTTATGCAAAGCTTTGCCGAATGGTACAGAATGCGTGTTCCAGAGGCTGCGCTGCAAATACACATTATCCATCAGTCAGACGAATATGAGCTATAAAATTTTCGTCATGGTTATTTTTATTCATAATTAGTTGATTGCATTATTTCTGCATTGAAAAGTGCCTGTTCTCACGGTCAAAGAGCTCTCTCTCTCTCTCTCTTGCGCGCGCGTGCACACACACACACACACACACACAGCAGAGTGAAACCAAGTAAAAATGTTTTATCAAAAAGTTGCTGATGTCGTCCTACCTGTGTTCTGCCGCTATCCCAAAGAGAGAAGCGATCATACTAAAATTACCTCTGGAATTACTCAAATCACATTTTAAATGTGTAATTATATCTAATAAAGCCTATAGTTGCCAAAAGGCTTTATCCACATTTTGATGATGAATTACATTGAAGTGTTGACCTATAGATGTCTTCTCCAAAGATCCATCAGGTATGTTCATGGTTTTTAAAGGGATATTATTTGATTCATTGGTCCATTGGGTCGGATTGCATTCTCACCACAAGCCAATCGCTCTAGAGTTCGTTTGCAAAGGTGGTCTCAGAACGCGATTGTTTTGGTGTGGATCCGAGTGCGATTGCCGTGTTCATATATGCCTAAAGGAACTGAACTAAGGGAGAAAACACACCAGGTTCCGAAATAAATGTTCCAGACGAGCCAGATGGGAAAAGGCCCTATTGCACATGGATGTTTCTTTAACTTCTGGTACGTTTAGCATTGTGAAATTCTAGGAAGTAAAGTCTGGAATTTTTTATTTTTTTTACACTTTTGATAACACTTAGGGGCAACATTGTTTGGTATAGTAAATTTTTTTTTAATGGATGGTAATCATTTTTACTCAATGAATATTGAAATTGTTTATGTTCATTTCACTCTTTGTTTAGATTATCATACTTTTAAAAATGTAATCATTTGTATTTTTATAATGAATTTTCAAAGTTTACCAATGAGAGTTTAAAACAGTCAAATCTATACTTAAAAGGCATTTAAAATGCACCAAAAATTAATAAACAAGGCATGGTAAAAAGTTTTTAAGTCAGTTTTAATGTGATCTTCATACAAAAAAAAAAGTTTATATCTGTTTGTTTGTAAAAATCAACCCCTGGGACATTACATTTTCCAAAGTTAAGGTTACACCCATATATGTTGACATTCAAGTCATGTATGTTTGTTATTTTTGAAACTTTAGCTTTTTATTATATAGATAGTTAAAACTTTTGTGAGAGAAAAGGGGGGACATGATTGTGACATGCAGGTCGGATTCAAACCTTCATTACCTGAGTGAGCACCATGGCTTAACATAACTGCCCTGGAGTAATTGTGCTAACTGCTGCACCACAGCTCCAACTTTGTGTTTTCTTTTTAATTCTTACTTTCTTTAACCAGAGTCTCAGTAAAATTGTTTTTAATTATGGCTGTGAACTGTTGATAAGACGAACACTCATAATTGCTCGATTGACGTCACTTATTTCACAAATCATTTGGTGGGACATGTTTTTATCAAGCAGGGCGGACCGCATAAGTAGCGCTTGATAAGGTCATTATGCCAAAAGCCTGTGCTTTTAATGTGTGTATCAGCATTAGCGACCTGTCAACATTAGCAATAAACATGTCTGTGAAGTGAGAGGCAGATCCAGAGAAACACAAGACGTGAAACGAGGACGAGGGGGTGATTAGAAAAAAGGCATCTGCTGTGGAAGCCAGCCTCGGGTGCTCCGTTAGCCCGGGTGACTCAGCGAGAGCCCAATATTTTCATCAGTTCAATCATCAGCATGCTAATGACTGTCGCCATTACTGTCCGACAGAGATCACACACAAGCTGATGATTCAAACTGATTATTGTCAAGGCAATTCTTTGGGTTATGTAGTCAACAAGCTAAAATGTCAGTGCTGGGTACACTGTGAGACAGTAGTGCTGTGTGCTAAATAAGCTTTTATATTATATACCATGGCTTAAAACTGTTTTTTCTTCAGGATCAACATTTTACAGTTGCAATAAAACAAAAGTAAACAAAAATGTGCTTACCGGTAATAATAATTATTTTCAAGTAAGAAAAATCACATGAACAAGAGTTAAAACATTAGTTACACGATAGTAAAGTAACATTTCACCCCAAAATTTAAATTGTCATAATTTACTCACCCTCATGATGTTCCAAAATTCCAAAATGACTTTCTTTTTTATGTGAAACACAAAAGGAGATGTAATGAATATTCCGGTCTATCTTTCAATACAATAGAATGGACAGTGTTAAAGTTTAAAAAAGGACCCAAAAGTACCATAAAATTAGTCCAGGCATCTCACGCATCATATTCCAAGTCTTCTAAAGACAACAATATGTTTTAGTGAGAAACAACCCAGAATTTAAGTAATTTTCAGTAAAAATCTTGACGTACTTTAGTACTGAATAGCTGCGCGGCTGTGATTTAACTTTAGGTTCAAAACAAGAAGTTCATGAGTTCACATGTTCATGTAATCTTTGAAATGAAGAGAAGGTAAACATTTGTGGCTCGCTGTCCATAGTGGAGGGCTCGAGCTTGAGACTCGACCCGAGCCCGAGGAACCCCCCAGACTTCCTTGTCTGATTTAGTGGTAACTAGCCATGAAGGTGGAGTTGGGGTGGCGTAGGGATACCGGAAGAACTGTCGCAGGACAGAGATAAGCAGCAGTTTATATACACTTACTCCAGTGTTGATTGGTTGGATTAAATGAACATGCTCCCCCGAACTTTTGTTAAGAACTTCACTTCATATCATAAACATACACTTTAGACACAACATGGCCAGTTGTTTTGTCTGTTTTTGCTCCACTCATGTAAAAAGTTATAAACAAAGCCAAAGCAGGATCAATTGTTGTGTGTCGCTGAGCAATGTACAGACTGAAAGCCTGCCAGGAACGCCACAAACACAGACAAGCGAAGTGATACAAACAGTGAGGAGTCACAGAGCTGTTAAACTATATATCAGCACTCTTGGGACGCCACTTGACCAATCAGATAAGAAGACCGGAACTAATTGTTCTATGATGTTTTATTAATTTTTTTATATTTATAACGGCAAAAACTACATCATTTTTTTGTTCATAGTTTTCGAGGATGAGGGCAACCTGTCCATGTTGGCAGCTGCCCAATTTGGCTAGCTTGATGAAGCTGCACCAAAATATTATAGAGTTTGATTGTGTGCATGACTTTGTCCATGATGCCAAAAAACAAAAGATATGGGAAGATATTGCAACCCACAAGTTGGGAACACTATTACATAAGGATATATAAGGAAGGAAAAACAATCTGAAAAATAATAAAAACTAAGTGTGATTTAAAAAAACAAACAAAAAAAAAAAACAACTACCATTGCAAAGTGTTTTCTCAACTCGTTCGGCTTGCGTCAAAAATACTGGAATTGCTGTCTGGCCACACTGTGTTCATCTGTAGGGGTTTATTTTTAGAGAGCATATTAATGATGATTATTTCGTCTTTCTGCTGTGCTGCATCACTCCCGACTTCATCACAACCAATAGCAATCAATTCCCTCAGCCGGGGAGGAAAACAACGCTATCATTAACACAGAGTACACAGTCCCCCAGTTACTGGTCTCAGAGAGCTGTGCTGGTGTAGTCACTGCATTAATAAATCCTATATATATTCGGTTCTGTCTCAAGAGCAACGGATATCCTAAAAACAACCAGCTTTGCACTTTATGCATGAGATGAATGAGAAGAAACCCAAACAAGATGTCTAGGAAGAAAAACGGAACTACCGTTCTACCTATGGGACTTTTACCACAGACACTGCGGTCAACAAGCTGAGTGCATTCATAAAGGGATAGTTCACCCAAAAATTTTAATTCAATCATCATTCACTTGGGGCCTGGGTAGCTCAGCGAGTACTGACACTGACTACCACCCCTGGAGTCATGAGTTCGAATCCAGGGCGTGCTGAGTGACTCCACGCAGGTCTCCTAAACAACCAAATTGGCCCGGTTGCTGGGGAGGATAACATGAGGTAACCTACTTGTGATTGCTATAATGTGTGGTTCTCGCTCTCGGTGGGGCACATGGTGAGTTGTGCATGGATGCCGCAGAGAGTGGTGTGGGCCTCCACACGTGCTACGTCTCTGTAGTAACGCGCTCAACAAACCACGTGATAAGATGCGTGGATTGAGGGTCTCAGACGCAGAGGCAACTGAGATTCGTCCTCTGCTACCCGGATTGAGGCGAGTCAATACGCCACCACGAGGACTTAGAGCACATTGGGAATTGGACATTCCAAATTGGGGAGAAAAGGGGGGGGGGGGGGGGGTTCACTCCCCCTCATGTTGTTCTAAACTCGTTCCAAACACAAAAAAGAGATGTAAGGCAAAATTTTTACCTTCATCAATTACTTTCATTGTACAGAAAAAGAAGCAATGAAAGTGAATAGTGACTTTTGTGTTCCACGGAAAAATAAATTCATATGGGTTCAGAACAACAAGACCCCCCCCCTTTGTTACAATTTTTGTAACAAAAGTACAATTTTGTTACATACAGTTCAAGGATAAAAGCAGTCATACCTCTGTTGGTTTCTGTTTCTGCAGCACTGGCCATACTGTCAGTCATGAAGTCTGGGAGCCAAGCATCCATCACAGCTGATTTAAAGATCTTCCGGCTATCAAGGTCTTGAGTGGGCCGATGGTTATTCCTCAGGTAATCCACAGACTTCACATGATCCTGCTGCTCTGTGGTGAAGATGGAGTAAAAGGCCTCCAACTACAGCAATTGGGACAAGAAGAACAGAATGAGAGAGAGAAAAACAGGGAGGTAAAAAAGAAAGAAGCAAATCAGAAATATTTCCCTAGAGTTTATTCATTATTGCCAATTGCATTTAAATGTTAGTTTTTTTGACAAGATAACATGTGATGTCAGAGACAGTATAGGAGGAGGAGATGGAACACTTATTGAAAAACGTATTTGAGAAATCACAATGCTCAATATGGCGACTGTAAGAAAGGAAGTCCCACCTTTGAGCTACAAGGGGCCAATTTTCTTTTTTTTCTTTTTTTTTGATAGAGCCATCGTTTAATTTTTTAACTCCAGAACATGCATAAGCTGGACCAGCTTTAAAAAAATATGTTTTTCTTTTAAGCTTGATTTAAACTGAAGATGCAAACAAGATTTTACAACATTCCACTGTTTGTTTGACAGTCATTCATGGATATATATATATATATAATAAAAAGGACTATAAAGAAAGAGAACCAGCACTTCACTATTTCAAAACAGTATGTTTGCTGATGCTGTTTACCTTCAACACATATACTGTGCACAAACATTGATGATTATATAAATCTTTTTGATAAATCTTCTGCACTGCCTCATTTACAGGAACATTTGAGCAGATGAGTCACATCACTTGTTTGTGAGTGTGTGTGTGTGAGTGTGCAGATGGAATGAATCTGATACAGGGGACTGAACACACCAATTTCAAGCATAGTGCACACAGCTGGAGGTGATGTTTATACAAGATCATATGAATGTTGATGTGCATGTATGCATGATTATGTATGTGTGTTTGAATGCTAACCTGGTGGTAAGACAGGTAAACAGGCTGACTGAAGATGATCCACTCCACTACCTTACTGCATGGTGGTGTTGTGAGGGAGCCAGTGTAACGGTAGTAACTATCCAAGGATGACGGCAGTAGATCTCTCAGTATAAATGGACCAAGGCTTGTCTCCTTCTCTATTTAATAGATGACACAGAATAAATATTCTTAAAACTGTCTGAGATGTCATGTAAATGAAGTACTAGGAGGTCAAACATATGTTTGTTGGATGTTATATTCACAAACTGCCATTAAATACATTTTTTAAAGGGGTCGGATAACCCCCCCTCCTCCCGTGGTCCACTTATAATGTTAGTCAAGTTTTTTTTTTTTGCATCTGAACAGTCATAAATGTTGTGAAATGTGCTGTACAAATGGTTAAACTTAGACTGAAATGATCAGGGACTTAATATAAAAACAAACTTCAGCCACGCTTCTAACGCATGGAATCATTCTGAAGGATTTTGCTGTAATGTTTGCAATGAGGACTTTAAGACATTACAGACATTACAGCTAAATTTTCTGTAATGCTGCTTTGAAACAATGTGTGTTGTGAAAAGCGCTGAAGTAATAAAAATGACTTCATATGCAGAGCAGTAGGTGCTACACACAGCCAGAAACAACATTAGGTTTAGTGAACTTTTCCACATTTTACTCTTATTGTTACTACTTCTGGTGTTTAGGAATAACTGGGTCAATCCTCATGTTCATGAATTTAGGTTTCTGATGAAGGACATTCAAGGATTTCCGAGAGAGCTGTTTTTGCAGCTTAGATTAAATAAATGGTCTTTTTTTTTCAATGGAGAGAAAGCTTTCAGTTCAGAAACTTGCTGTTTGTTTTCACTGTACAAATAACTCTTATTTCAAAAGATCAAGAAAAACTACATTTTTTATGATATGACCCTTTGAAGTTTTAATGATTCCACAGGAGAACCGTTTTAAAGGAATATTCCGGGTTGGTTAGGGTTAGGTTAACAAGTGCATAGTGTTAAGATCAATTGACAGCATATGTAGCATAATATTGATTACCACAAAAAGACTCATCCCTCGTTTATTAAAAAAAGCAAATATGGCAGTTGCAGTCAGGCACTTACAATGGAAGTGAATGGAGCCAGTCCATAAACATTAATACGCTCACTGTTTCAAAAGTATAGCCACAAAAACTAAACAACATACGTGTTAGTATAATTTGCATATTATCATTTAAAAAAAAAAAAAAACAACAACAATGGTAAACCCTGTAATCTGTTAAACACTGTAAAATCCCAGTAAATCCCCAATTTTATAACATGAAAATCACTTTAACACATTACATTATTGTCTTGTGGCTGTACATTTGAAACAGTGTGTATTTTAACATGTATGGACTAGCTAGCCCCATTCACTTTCATTGAAAGGGACGAGTCAATGTATTTTTGTGGTAATCAACATTATGCCACAAATGCTGCCGAATGAGCTTAACTTGGAACATTTCTTTAAGCTCTGTGGTTCTTTAGAAAACCATCTACTGAATGTACTTGTAATTGAAAGAACAAAGGGGAGCTTCACTTTTCCTCTATTAACATACAATACCTAGAACCTAAAAGCTGATCTGAGGACCATATAATGTACACTAAAAAATGATGGGTTATTTTTTCTACCCAAATGCTGGGTTGAGGCTGTTGGGTTAAGAACTTCGGTTGATTTGACCCAATCTGGGTTGTGAAAGCGGACGTGAAAGAAACCATATATATTGTACGTCTTTACACACAGTTTCAAATCTTTGTGAATGAGAGAAAAACGGAAAGCTGGAAATTGGAAGATGTAAGCTGCAAGTCTTTAATTTATTTCTTTATTTAATCATTTTTTTTAACATATGAAGGAATAATTGGAGACGGAGAGTTGAATTACTGAAAATTAATATGCATTCTGAGGTGACAATGTGGCATGAAGTGAAGCGAGGGTTACACCTCGGATGTGTATTAACTTTCAAAACTTCCACAGTTTGGATTCAGTTATTCTGCTGATGCCGAGGTTACCACGCATATACTGTAATACATAACAACCACATATGCATTTGTTTGTCTCAACCCATTTTCAGGCTTTCAGCTTGGGTTTATAACTATTCACTGAATAACCTGTAACCGAGCGGTGCTGTGTTGCAGATGCCTTGCAGATCAGTTATTCCGCTTATCCCATGAATAACACACACATTTATTTTAGCACAACTTTCACATTTTCGCCATCAGGATGCTCTTTTGTGTTAAAATAAATTCTTATGCCAACATTTTCATCTAAACTAGTTATTTTGGCCCCTAGACACCCAGACATGCTTCTCGCAATCCTTACTAAAATTAAACATGGTTTTACTGCAGTAATATTGTAGTAACCATAGATATCTATGGTAGTAACCATGACTGTGTTGGTTACGTTTTTTTTTTTTTTTTGGCGGAAACCATGGCTTTACTATAGTAAAATTATAACAGCCATGGTTTTACTACAGTAATACTGCAGTGTCCATATAGTAACCACGGTTATATTTACAATAGTAAAATTGTAGTTACCATGACTGTATAACCATGGTTATTTTGTGGCTACTATTGTTTTACTACAAACTATGATTACTATAGTAAAACCATGTGTAATTTTTTTTAAAATATCTGATAGTGTTTGTCTTTTTTTCTTTATTTTGATATCTAAAGACTTTCTCAGCTTTGAATCCTGACTCCACCTCAAAGCTCGAAGAGAACTGGTGTGCCAGTGTTCAAAGACATGATCCTGCACTTTGCCAACAGAGAGAAGTGGCTCTTCATCTGGTTCATCACAGCAGACATTGGGGATAAAGAACAGACAAACTTTAAACAATTGTACATTAGCAGCAGCAGTAGTAGTGCAAGGTCTTGGCACATCATCCTGTTCTTAACACAGGCATAAAAAAGGGCCTTAGGTTTGCCATGGGCTGGTGTCATGGGGGGGTGTTTGGTTAGGGTTGCCTTCAGAAGAAAATGCAATAACACTACAATCCGGTTCAAGGCCTGTTTGTTAACGTTATTAAATGAATTCCTTGCCTTTGACCCATGTGCAGACCTCTGTACATGCTTTACTCATGTACATATACTGTAATGATGAGAAAATTATAATTTTTTGGGTGAAAGATTTTAACAACATTAGTTAACATTAGTTAATGGAGTATGAACTAACAATGACCAATTTTCATAAATTAACATTAACTTAAAATATTGTTCATTGCTACTTGTCTTGTGTACTAATGTTAACTAATACAATCTTATTGTAAATTGTTACTGAAAATACCAAATACTTTAGAAGAAGCGCTAATAAGTCACGAGTACTTTGTCAGATGCATAATGATTTTACTACGCCTAAAGATGTGTACTTAAAGGTTTTAAACTTGTCTTCTTCATGCATTGATAAACAGTCATTTCTTTTTTCCCAGGTTCGTACCAGTGGCTGATTACCTGCACCATGCAAAAGATGCCATCAAATTTCCATACACACTGATGCTTGGAGATAACAATCAGTGCTTTCAAGCTTTTGTTGTCATTCACAGAGAAGCGCATCAGCAAAATACATTGCGGGGCACCATGGACATTTACTTCAAAGCTTTCTACCTCTTAAATATTAATTATCCCAAGAAGTGTTCCCCAGTGTGTGAATCCCTACAGACTGGTAACTTGTTTATTGAAACAGACAATACATTGCAACCTTTTGATTGTTATTTGTCAGAGATTGCAGAGAATCAAAAAAGGCTCAGGATCCAAATGCAGAGTAAAAAACAAAGTGGAATTTATTTAACCAAAAAATAGCAAAACAAAAAACCCATAAACAACACCGTAGGGGAAAAACTCCGTCCAGCGCAGGCAATCCTCTTGGAGCTGGATTGGGGCAGACAAATAGGGAACACAGGACCGAAAAGGGAAAAACCAGACTGACATGAAAATGAAACAAGACCGACGCACCTGTACCCATGTTCGCGAGAAACAGACATAAACTATTGACGCGAGTGCACGCCGCCAAGATGACATAAGCGCAATGCACTAACGTCAATAACAGACAGAACGTGGAGTATGAGTGTCCGGATTCCAACACAGACCGAAACTGAACCAGACAGGGAATTCAGGATCCAGACACCATGCTCCAGACATAAAACATGAGACCAACAGAGGAGTGCACGGCAGGGAAATAACAACCGAAACAGTACGCTCACACAGACACAGAAAAAGAAACACAAGACAGACATAGGATGATGATGTCATGATCCTGTCACACAAAAACCCATGTGACAGTTATTGTTGTCTGCCTCCCTTATTTTGTGTGTGTGTGTGTGTGTGTGTGTGTGCTTGGAGGGTGGGGGAGGGAGGTAAAGTGATTTTGATGACCAAGAATTCTAGTATACATTTTCAACCCAATTTGGGTATATTTTAACCCAGCGGTATAGTAATTTTTAACCAATGATTGGGTAAAAAAAAAAAAAAACAGCATGCTGGGTCAAACTTTTAACCCAACCCCGCTGGGTCAAAACAACCCAGCATTGGATACTGGATTTAGCGCTGGTTTGCCAAAATGAACCATACTGGGTCATTTTTAATCCAGCATTTTTTAGAGTGTAGCAGCAAGTAATTTATGTCCAAAGAGCCACATATAACAAATTAAGGAACCCTGTATAAAGGAAAATGGTGCTCGATGAGTGCAGCTAAAAAGCACTCTAAAAAACTTTCAAAAATATGGTTAAATTTACCATGATGGACTACTCGTTTGAGACCTGTGATGATGGGCTCAGCTGCCAAATTGTCTTTCTTCCCCACCTAGAAAAATCAGAGAAACACAGCATGAAATTAGCGATTATCCTGGTATTTTTTTCTGTGTATGTACAAAAAATGCACAAAAATATGGGTTGCACTTCAATAGTGCAATTATCAATCATAAATTTCTCATCTTCTCCACTTATGCAACATTAACAACTGGAACGTGCTGACATAAGCAGCTTTTATTCAGGTTGATGGAGAACCTCATTCAGGTCAGAGATGAAATATACTCACTTGGGCTCTCCGAGGATTCATTTGGTTAAGAGAGGTGGCAATAAATGTGCCCATGGGAACCTCCAGTACAGGAGCTCCTCATCGATTAACTATACAAAACCCCTAGGAACGGACATGTCTCACTTCATATGACACCATTCGCATAAGCACTAATAGCGGTAAGCCATAACGCTGACACATGTGGGCAGAAGTGTTTAAGTCCGCCGACGCAGGTTATTCTTTCCCCGTTTGACAATGGATAAACATAGGACACACCTGCGTTCCACTTTCAGCGTGAAGAATAAGGCCTGTCACATTAGTTAAGATGTATAAAAATGTATGAGGCTGTATGTGAAGTATGTTGAGAATGAAAGGAGAATGAATGGGGCACTACGGGGCAAATAGCTTATAATATTTTCACGGATCATGATATTGACCTGTTAAGCCTGTTTTGCTTTTATATTCATATGATACCCTTGAATACTAAGGGTTTCGCCACAAATCTTCCTTTTCTGCCTAACTCATTAAGAAAACCGTGAAACTGCACTGCATTCACCATGATAAGACTATTTGTTACAGCTGGAAAATAAAGAAAAGTGAAAATAAACATAAAAAGTCACTGTGATTGCACAAGCACAACTGTATACAACATCACAAATACTTTTCTGCTCTGAGATGGCAGTTTTTAAAAACAAATGAGAAGAAATAGCAGATTACAGTAACACACTAAGAGACCTTTAACAAAAAATTTGTTTTTATGATTCTCTGCCCTATTTTTAAATCGCTTTCTGTGTAAACATGTGCTAGACAGATGTCTTTGGCCATTGCATCGCGTCATGCTGTTTTTCAGCATCTCGCGCATGAGTGTTGCACTTTTTTAAGACTTTTTAAGACTGTACTCAGTTCTCGATTCACCTGCATTCTGTTGCATTTGTTGAGCTGCTTCTAGATTTTTTAAAGCAGGAACGTGTTTGAATGGAAGTATAAGTAGCAGTGGGGCTACTCTTCTAAACAGATTTTCCGAGTGTTTTGCGCATGATGGCGTTTTTTTTTTTTTTTTTTTAAAGACTTTTTAAAGGGAGAATTCACCCAAAAATTTTAATTCTCTCATCATAATAAAATTAAAAATAAAATTCTCTCATCACCTTCATGTTATCCCAGATGTGCATGACTTTTTTTCTTCTGCTGAACACAAATACAGATATTTAGAAGAATATCTCAGCTGTGTAGTTCCATACAATGCAAGTGAATGGTGAATTAGTAATTCATAAGACTTTTTTCCTGAAAATTCACACTTTCACTTCTCACCTACTGGTTGGGGCTGCTCAAAAGTGGAGATTTATAGTTTAAAAAGGACTTCAATCTGTTTCTCACCTATCATATAGCTTTTGAAGATGACTAGAGTCTTATGGATTGCTTTTATGCTGCCTTTCTGTCCTTTTTGGACCTTATGATTTCTGGTCACCATTAATTTGCATTGTATGGATCTACAGAGCTGAGGTATTCTTCTAAAAATATTTATTTGTGTTCAGCAGAAGAAAGTCATACATATGTGAGATGGCACGAGAGTGAGTAAATGATGAGAGAATTTTCATTTTTTGGTGAACTATCCCTTTAAGACTGTGTCAAGTTAAAAGAACATCACCTTTCCAAAAACGCATCTCAAGTTTCTTGCATTCTGTTCAGTTCGTTATGCTGGATTTCTAGCTTTTTTAACACAAGGACATGTTCGGTCCGAACAGCCCCTTAGAATGGAAGTCTATGGGGCAAGGCATTCCAGAGGGCTTAAAGCATAAATTTCAAGCTCATATATTTGTTAGAGTACTTACAATAATTCGTATTTACAAAAATGTGTTACTTTAACTGTAAATTTGAATAAATCGTCCTTGTGGCAGTGGGACTACTTTTCTAAACAGATTTATCCAGCGTCTCATGCATGAGTGCCACTTTTTTAAGATTGTATTAAGTAAAAATAACTTTTAAAAACTTTTCATTTTGAGACCCCTGCATTCTGTTCCTTTGAGCTTTTTTAACGCAGGAACATGTTCATTCTGAACAGCCCCTAAGAATGTAAGTCTATGGGGCAAGGCATTCTGGAGGGCTTAAAAGCAGAAATGTGAAGCTAATGTATTTGTTAGAGCACTTACAATAATTCTTCTATATAAAAATGTGTTATTTGAACTGTAAAATTGTGTAAATTGTCTTTTAGCAGTGGGGCTAGTTTTCTTGGTGGATGCACTTCTGGTTCTACGCTACCAAGTTAATTTTTTATGGATGGAATTTGCTTTGGAAAAACAGTACTTTGTGCATAGTTACACCATATCCCTTTCTGGGTTTCTATGGTCATTATAGACTGGACAGAACTTGTACAGAAAAGGTAAGTAAGCAATTATATCACACTAAACTAATGTTAACATGTACAATGCTTAAGTCTTGTGGTTATACTTTAGTAACAGGGTGTCTTTTACTGTTTGTTCTGCTGCAATGTCTTGCCCCATCAACTTCTGTTCTTTTTTGAGGGGTGTGTTTAAAAAAAAAAAAAAAAACACTCTATGTTAGGAGGTACCATCACTTATAAAGCACTACTTCACAAGCTGGTAAATATAACATTCAAAAATCCAAAAACTCAAAGAAGATCTTCACCTGAAAGAAGACAGCCATGGCGGCAATGATCCGTCTCTCCTTTATCGCCATGCTCAGACTGTCAAAGTCATCAGAATTGTAGAAATAAATCTGCATCTGCAGACAAAGAGATGAGAACAGGGTTTACGAACAACATTTTTTATTTGACAGCATATGAAACATCTCATTAACATCACTAATGTTCCACTTTGAATTTCCTGTTTGGTAAACACAATGCATTGCGGTATCGGAATTGGTACAGTATGCTGTCAGATCCCCACGGATTGATATTTGTCTCATCATATTCACACAAAACATGCACAATAACTGCATATCTGTCATATTCGACTTCTCTCATCACTCCACATTTTGATATCTGAGACAACTAAGGATTATACGCCCTCTCTGAGGAAGGATTTAGGAAGAAAGTAAAACCTCAGAACTAAATCCCCTCAGCGTGGCGCAATAAACAACATGTCTCTTTTGCCTTAAACGTTGTCTCTGAACAAACGCACAAAATGCCATGTGTCAAATAAATGCTAAATCTACTATTGTGGAAGAAACAGGGACACTCACACAAAGAGAAAGAGAGAGAGAAAGGGAGAGAAAGGAAAGTAGGATGAATGGCACGTCAAAGCCCGCAGCAGCTGAGCAATCGGTGAAAGGGATTGTTGAAATGCAGGGAATAAGATTAAGCCTCTCTATGACAATCACGTTCCAGTTGAGCTTTTTCTTTGGCAGCGTCTCATGTTCTGACATTATTTGCTTGCCGAAGTTGTTCTATCTCACTATTTTACATTGTGGACTTTTGTTTAGCACATTTCTTTTGTCATTTATTGGTGCATGCAAGAAACACAACACAGAATATATTCTCTCACTCTGTTAAACCATCCCAAAAGTCAATGTGAAACCAATTTTACTTCCATAATGTGACATACTGTAAATAGCCTAATGCTGTAAATAGCTATTTATAAGAGTCTGCGCCTAAGTGATGTAATTAGACTAGTTAAGTCATTTTAGAGGAAGAGTAAGTTAAATTCAATGTTGATTGATGATTCCAACGATAAACCAGTTTTTTCTTTGGAATAACATGCACCAGTCAATTGTTCAATCAGACCACGAATATGCATTAAGAAATTAAATTGGTCAATAGTGATTTTCATATTTTACTTTAACCCTTGTGTTGTGTTTGTTTTGTGCTAACACATTTTGTGATCCCGGTCAAAAATGACCATCCCACTAAGATTGTTTATAAATCTCTCATATTGCATATATTATCACAAGACATTGCATTGGATATTTTTTATAAACTTTTTTTTGGTAATTATGTCAGGTTTTGCCCTCCTTTCTTTAAAATATATATTTTTATTATTAGAAGGATTAATTGAACTGAGCTTATTCCGGGCCAGTGGGAGGCACTCCCCTGTGGAAAACGAAAAAATGTAAAATAAATACATAAGTAAAAATAATAATAATTGTATAATATGCTTGATCTGAACAAAATATGTGTCATTTTAAAGCTAACCATCTGGATATACATGCATATAGCTATATCCTAGCAATTCTTAAATAATTCATTTTAATTTGCTGACAAATAAGAACTGTTTCGTTCTCATCATTTGCAAATTTGTTATCACAACAATTATATTCAGAACTGGTAATACCATAAAAAAGATGAGATAGCCATGTGCGATATATCATTGGTAAGGTCTCAATTAGTAGAATGCAATAAGCAAATTTGTTTTACTCAGAGGCCAAACTGCTGGGAGTATTAGTGTAAATCTAGTTACATACTGTGTATGTATATATAAATATATATATATATATATATATATATATATATATATATATATATATATATATATATATATAGTACTTACATATACATTAAGCTTAAGATCAATGCCTTTTTCACCCATCGATAATCAGAAAATTTTCCAGATGATTATCAGTCAACTTTGGTAAAATGTGAGTGAAAATGTTTCAAGGAAAATGTGAGTGGCACTTGCATGTGCAAAGTTGATGCCATACTGGATGTTGTGGGCAGTTGCAGGGCATTGCTATGCAGTTGCTAGGGCATTTATTTGATTTATCATTCATGGCCATAGCACAAACGGTGTGGGAGTTATGTGCAGAAAAGAAATAGAGTTAAGGGTTTGTTGATTTCCTTAACTCTAATGAACAAGAGTAATAGTAATGCTTGGCTTAGCAAGCACCACGAATAAAAGAAGAAAAAGGCCCAAAATGACACATATGTTACGTTGCAGTCTTTGTTTAATTTACTGAACTAGATTTGAGCCAGAGGTCAGCTGAGGAAGTTGAGGGATAATTGGATGAATCTCTTTCAGTTTGTTGCTTCAATGTGTTTGGGTTTTAAAATGGTGTGCGGATACATCTCAATTGTATTTTTTGTGTAGAATGGGATTTATGGGCCGAAGTCGATCCGTCTAATGAGAAAATGCTGCCAAAGAGGTGTCCTCTGTGGATCCAGCCCAGGTCTTCTAAATTCTGTGCCAACTAATTCTGAATAAACTGATACTGATGAATACAAACAATCGCTACTTCCTGTCTTTAGATGTCATTTTGATAGAGAGGAAATAGTGCTAAAAACAACAGTATGTGGACAGGGACAGGACACCCCCTTTCCTAAAGAACAGGTTTGGATAAATGCCTTTTTTGTGGCATTTTGGCCCAATATTTTGTTTCTATGAATTTAACTTGTGGTTCTTTTTAATCTAAGTGTATCCTGACCCTGTTAAAAGATTTAAAAGAAAATAAATGAAATAAAGGGCTACTTCTGTAACAGAGAGCTGTCACACCTGAAGACCACAGGGCAACTCAGGCAAAGCCTGAAAAGAAAATTAACCCCACAAATATATTTAAAACTAGACAATGTCTGAAGAGTGAAGTGAAAATTGGAGAAGTAAAGAATTCTCTAATAAAGAGAGGAATGAACAAAGTTAAAGCCTTGTTAATGAAAACAAATCGGTCTCCTTCAAACTTCTTTTAAATCACAGACTTTAATGGTGTCCATGTGTTGTGTCTTCACAGCAGCAAAGAGATTATGGTGACCACGAAAACAGAGTACATGTTTAGTAAATGAATCAAAATAGGACAGAAACCATGCTCTGCAACACAATGGCTAACAAACAGCATAAACTTGACTTAGTCGAGTGTAACAATAATAAAGTTGACAGCAACGATGCATAGGGACTGAATTCTTTGGCAATGCATCATTTACTCAGAAATCACAAAATGAAAACTGATTCCAACATACTCTTTCTTTCTTTTGTATCTGATTTTGTTGACGTTATCAAGGCCAAATAGCAAGCATTTTCAATTAAAGGAATATTTCGGGTTCAATGCAAAGTTAAGCTCAATCGACAGCATTTGTGACATAATATTGATTACCACAAAAATAATTTTTGACTTGCCCCTCCATTTCTTTAAAAAAGCAAACATCTGGGTTACAGTAAGGCATTTACAATGGAAGTAAATGGGGGCCAATTCTTTAACATTAAAATAGTCGCTTTTCAAAAGTATAGCCACAAGACATAAACAATATTTGTGTAAACATGATTTTAGTGTGATAAAATCCCTTACTAACCTTTTCTATGTAAAGTCATAGCCAATTTTACAACTTCATTGCCATGACGATATAATGTCAACAAACCTTAAAACCCTAAAATGACTGTAAAAAATGACAGTTTAAACAACTACACAGCTCAAATAATAAACAAGTTTTAATTGTGCTTTTATAAAATTATAAGCTTCACATTTCTGCTGTAAAAACCTCCCCCATTTACTTCCATTGTAAGTGCCTCACTGAAACCTCGATTTTTGCTTATTTTTTTTATTTTTTTTAGAAAAGGGACAGGTCGAAATAATTTTTTGTGGTAATCAATATTATGCCACAAATGCTGTCGATTGAGCTCAACTTGTATTGAACCAGGAATATTCCTTTAAGAGGTAATGCCATTCTTGTACAAAATATTACTGAAAGGCAAAAGAGCCACTTTTAAGGAGGCTGAAAGCAGAATTGATGTTTAAAAGTACCCTGTAAGGGATGCGAAAGGAACACAGGCAGAAAACTACATTAAAAACCTTAAGAAATCAAAATAAAGAGTTCCCATTCATAGGAACTCGAGCTGCGTAATCGCCTATGGACATATCCTTGACATCCATGTCACGTGGCCTGAAGCCCTTGTACAATCATGCCCATTTATTGGCTGGTGGTGCTTAAGCGTCGCTCCTAGGGAGCTAAATCATGTGCTCCATATAAGCGCTTGCTTTGGTGCCATTGAGTCAGATTTTCCGTTCTTCAGTGCACGATCCCGTCTGGCCTGTGTTATACCAATGACTCACATCGAAGCGAGGATCATTATTATTCTCCCTTTTGAGTGGCAACACATGATGGAATTTAAGAAGCAACTCACGTCATTTTATACAGTGTAAATTCAGAGCAATTTTTTCCAAACATTACAAGGGTCCGACGGGGACAACTGTGCTGTTCAGGTGTGCAATTTCTCACCACCTGTTCCAATTCCAAGGCCTCCAGATTGGAGCTCCGTGAGTGGGGGCAGTTTGGGATTTTTGGCTTTGTATCTCAGAAGATTGGAGTGCGAACGGACATCGGATTCTTCCTCATGTTTGTCGCCCTCCCCTTTAGTGAAAGTGTGAGTCTCGTTGAACATGCTCTGAGGCCTAGCTCAGCGGCCATTTTCTGATGAACAAGCATGTGAAAGAGTTACCATGAGCATCTTAAGCCGTCGCTATTAAAAAAGCTGTATGAGAGAATTTGTTTTTGAAGGTAAGGAAACAAACTGGCTCCTTTTCCCTATTGTCATTTTCTGTGTCATTACGGGAGAATGCACATGAATAAGGCAATGGAGGAGTGGCCTCTGTCTTTCTCTCTCTGAAATTGGACCGTATAAACGTATCTGTTTCTCTACTGTTTGCCCTTTGGTCAGTATCGGGATGAGTTCGACGTTGTATGCGCCTCGAACGTCCAACAACCAGAATATGGTTCAGTTTTCCCCCGCAGCTTGCTGGGGAGCGAACTTTAAAAACAAACAAACAAACAAACAAAAAATGCTTCCCGAATTCAGCCTCTGTCTCCTTGACCAAAGGTCTCGAGACATGCATAAAAGAATTCGATGTTCATCAAGCACAAGTGTACACAAAACAAACAGTGAACATAAACACCACATGTTGTCCCCCCATAAGAATGCTAGGACCGTTGTGGCTGCTTGCTTTTAATTCTCCTCCATGTTCGCACATTCTTCCCCGTTCTGTGCTGGGGAAGATGGTTTATCTGGCGTCCTCTGCTGTAAATACATTCAGAGTGACTGCTTTTTATGACTGCCTGATCGGATTCGGCCTCTGTCTCCATGATCAAGGGTTTTGAGACATGCATAACAGAATTTGATGTTCATCGAGCACAAGTGTACACAAAACATACAGTGAACATAAGCACCACACGTCACCCTATATAGAATGCCAGGGCCGTTGTGGCGAACCAGTTTTCTGAAATAAACATTCCCCCCAATCAAGGGAAAAGGTTTATTCTGTCAGCGTCCCTGCTGTAGATACATTGAGGGCACTCATCATTTATGCCTAAATACAATAAAGGCAAAAACATTATCAAATTCCCTTCAACCAGCCACATTAGAGGAGCCAAGGCTTACTTCCGCTGTGCCGCTGTTTCTGGGGCAATCGCCAAAAGTAAGCCAAGCGAGCCATCTAGTGGTTACAGGTCGCACTGCAGGCAAGAGCCATGCATTAATCCCTCTGTCTGCCCATCTGTCGGCTTGGCAGCAGCTGTAGGGCATTTCAAACTGGGTACTTCGAATGATAAAGCATGGTTATTCAATTCAGGTGGGCTCCGCCGGTGTTCAGAATCAGAATCAGAATGAGCTTTATTGCCAAGTATACAAATACAAGGAATTTGTCTTGGTGACAGGAGCTTCCAGTGTAAAACAATACAAAAACAATACAAAAACAGCAGCAAGATATAGATAATAATAAAAAATAAAAAATAAAAACTAATTATACACATATGTACAGACACACACATACACATGGGTAGTGCAAATCTAATACAATCTGTTATGTACAGTGTAAATACAAATCTGTTATGTACAGTGCAAATATATATATATTTACATTTATCAGACACTTTTATCCAAAGCAACTTACAGTGCCCTTATTACAGGGACAATCCCCCTGGAGCAACCTGGAGTTAAGTGCCTTGCTCAAAAACACAATGGTGGTGGCTGTGGGGATTGAACCAACAACCTTCTGCTTACCAGTTCAGTGCTCTAGTCCACTACCCCACCACACTTTTTCAGAGGAATGAAATGGCAGAAGAGGTTGGATGTGTTGGATAAATATAAGAAAGACTAAAATGTGTATTGCACATAGTTATTGCTCAATGGGGCAATTTAACTGTTCATGAGGATAGCCTGAGGGGAAAAAACTGTTCCTGTGCCTGACAGTTCTGGTGCTCAGAGCTCTGAAGCGTCGGCAAGAAGGCAACAGTTCAAAAAGGTAGTGGGCAGGGTGAGTGGGGTCCAGAGTGATTTTTCCAGCCTTTTTCCTCACTCTGGAAGTGTATAGTTCTTGAAGGGGGGGCAGGGGGCAACCAATAATCCTCTCAGCAGTCTGAACTGTCCTTTGTATTCTTCTGATGTCTGATTTCGTAGCTGAACCAAACCAGACAGTTATTGAAGTGCAGAGGACAGACTCAATGACTGCTGAGTAGAACTGTAACAGCAGCGCCTCAATGGGGTTGTTCCGACAGACGTTTCTGTTCGGGAAGCCTTGCTTTTGATTCAGGAAATTCATTCTCTCTCAGTATCTAGCTATGTTCAGAGTGGGACGTGTTCTCCCTGTGTGAACATTTCACTGGCTTTTGGGGCTCATGATCACGGCTTCCGCTGTCATCCCCCCAGGCATGTTGCATGCAAGACCTTTTCAGTGCTGACTGAACTCCACAAAGGTACTTCAAAGTGACGCGTGTGTGCTACTGAATTGTTACCATGGAAATGGACCCGCTTTTTGATGTTGGGCATTGCGTTGGGACAGGTATCGATGCAAAGTTATAATGACAGATGCCTCCTCCACTGGTTGGGGGACTGTATACAAGGATCGTCCAGCCTATGGGGTTTGGATGGGCTAGCGGCAATATTGACACATACACTGTCTGGAGATATTCACGGTGCTGCGTTAAAAATGTTCCTCAATGAGATTCAGGGCAGCCATGTCCTCATCCGGTTGGACAACAGGACGATGGTGTCCTACATCAATTGCCAGGGAGGAGTGCGTTCTCATGCCATGCTGAGACTGGCACGTTGCATTCTTCTGTAGGCATGGGACAATGTGCTGTCTCTATGAGCCGTGCATGTCCCGGGCTGGTTGAATTTGGGGGCAGATCTCCTGTCCAGACAGAGCTTGATGCCAGGAGAGTGGACATTACATCCTCAGATTATGGAACAAATCTTGAGAAGGTTCAGAAGAGCAGAAGTGGACCTATTCGCTTCAAGCGAGACGTCACACTGTCCCCTCTGGCTTTCCCTCTCGCCCCCGTTACTGCTGGGCATCAATGCGTTGGCTCATCAGTGGCCACCAATGCATCTTTATGCGTTCCCACCGATCAATCCGGAGAGTTCTGGAGGATCGTGTTCGGTTTCTGTTAGTGGTGCCATTTTGGACATCTCAAGAATGGTTTTCTACTCTGGTCTCTCTCCTGGAGGAAATGCCTTGGGAGATTCCAGTCAGAACAGACATATTGTCTCAGGCTCGAGGCAGTATTTGGCATCCCCAGCAGGACTTGTGGAAGTTGTGTGTATGGCCCCTCAACGGGGCGCTCTTTTGAATAATAGGTTATCCCCCATTGTGGTTGATACCATTCTGAATGCTAGAGCTCCATCAACTAGTAAGATTTATACATTCAAGTGGCATATTTTTGCTTCTTGGTGTACAGTGCAAGATGAAAATCCAATTCACTGTCCTGGCAGTACAGTGCTGGATTTTTTTGCAAGAGCATTTTGGGGGCGGGGTTGCCCCGGCAACCCTTAAAGTCTATGTTGCCACTGTAGGGCTGAGCATGCACTTATTAATTATCTCTGTCGGTAGACATTCTCTTGTCTCTCGTTTTATGCACCGGGTACGCAGGCTTAGAGCTTTTCGTCCCGTCCCCGTTCCCTTATGGGATTTTTCTGTTGTTTTGAGGTGCTCTTGGATGCACCGTTTGAGCCCTTGGCAACAGTCGCTATAAGTTTCTGATTTTTAAAATGGCCCTGCTAGTAGCATTGGCATCGTTTAAAAGTGTTGGTGATTTGCATGACCTGTAGATCAATCACTTATGTATGGATTTGGCACCAGGGTGTTTAAGACTGGTGTTAAGAGCTAAGAGCAAAGGCTGTTTTATTGGCTTACTGATGCAATTTCAAGTGCTTACTAAGCGTGCGGTTTACCTTCGCCTTTGGGTATTCGAGCCAATTCTAGGAGGAGCATGGGATCCTTATGGGCTTTGGCTAGAGGTGCGTCCTTGGAGGACATTTGTATGGTGGCAGGGTGGTCCTCTCCACATACATATGTTAGATATTATAATTTGGATGAGGGTTTGACTCCTGCTTCCCAGGTTCTCTCTGTTGGAACAGGAGTAAACTCATAATTTTCTCTGTTTTATTCAGACACTTTAGCTCACTTGTGCGCCACTATATGCTTGCCACACGGGCGTAGACAGTTGGCAGTTAATGTTCGCATGGCATGAATGTATATCATTCCCAATGCGATTACGAAGCTTGAGTTCCTACAAAAGGGAACTTCTCGGTTACGTGAAACGTAACCCTGGTTCCCTGAGTAGGAACGAAACGCTGCGTATGCTGGCCATACTCTCTAGAAGCTGCATCGGCTCATGCCTTCCTGCAGAAAATCTGACTTGATTGCGCCAAAGCGAGCGCTTTTATGGAGCCCGTGACGTAGCTCCCTAGGGGCATCACTTAAGCGCCACCAGCCAATACATTGCTGTGATTGTACAAGGGCATCAGACCACGTGACACTCAGGGCATGTCCCAAATGCGTTCTTGCCATAAGAAGCGTTTTTTAACTTGACAAGGCCTCTGAAAAAGATCAAACGCTCCTTTGCAAGATGCTGAAAACACAGCGAGACATTGCGCAATGGACAAAGATGTCCGTCTAGTGTATGATTACTTGGAAAAATAATTGAAAAACAGCGCAGAAACGTGCAAAAATGCGTTCAGTGTAAATGGCTCCTAAAGGTGCTGTCATACAAGGATCCTGTTTTCTCAAATGGAATTCCAATTAAATTAATCCCTTCATAAAAAACTCTAGTTTGATTAAAATATTTCATTAAATATTAAATAGAAATATTTTGATTTCCTCACCAAGCCAAGTTGGTGGAGGACAACTCAACAAATAATTGTAAAAGATGCAACCCTGAGAAGAAAAAGGAAGCCAAATATTGTTGCACTTGCCTGAAATGCAACGGCCGCCCTGTGAGTCAATAAAACTCATTGATCAGAGTTTCACTGAGAGGTTCTTCATTAAGTGCAGATTAGCGCACCCCAATCAACCTTCTCAAGTCAAGGTGGAATCCTTGAACTCCACTGAAAAAACTCAGTTATCCTTATCCTCTGCAGTCCACCCAAATTACGATTTTTGAATGTGAAAATGAGTGCCTTTCTCACCTCTACTGGAAACCTTTTGCCATTGATACTGTGTTCAGAACCAGCGGAGCCATTGGTGCTGCCCCAGTGAAACTCCACCTTCTCTGCTTTAAAGCGTCCGGGTAGACCAGCCCCTCTCACAAAGTAATCATTCCTCAGAATAATAGACACTGTAATGAAAAAAAGACAGAAAACAGTAGGAAATGTAAGTCATGAACGGTCATTCCCTTGCTTTGAACTTTGACCTAAAAAGCATGGGAGATATGTTGACAGAAGGAACTTAAAATTGAATGCATCTAATAATAAACATTTGAAATTATTTATAATTATAATCACTCTTTTGAATTTCTTAAATTGAATTTATCTATTGAAAATATAACCATTAAACATTATGTTTTATGAAAATATGATATTATTATTTGATATTACATTATTTTGAAAGTTATTTATTGAATTTTTCTATCATTCATTATTCTATGTTTTGAAAGTATAACCATTAAATATTATGTTTTAGTATAAGAATATGATATTACTATAATATATAATTATTATATTATATTATATTATATTGTAAATTATTAACTGAATGTTTCTATCACTGTTTGGAAAGTATAACAATTCATGTTTTAGTATGCGAATATGAAAGAAATCATACAGGCGTAGAAGCTGTATAACAACACATAATGCAGACAGATTTTATTACTTCATATACATTTATATTTTAATAATCAGCATTGCTTGGTGGAAACAGACTGCAGTTAAATACTTAAGGGGAATTCCAGCTTTTTTATGTTGACAACGGACCTATAAAACAAATACTGACATGGAAAAAACTGAGTGTTCAAGCTGCAGTCCAAAACAGACACATAAATGAGCTCCACAAGCTCTTGTGGCACAGACTGTCACATTATACTGCATTAATGGTCAACCTCTTACCTCTTTAATGCCTGCATTGGTAAACAAATTGAATAATCTGTCATCTTTCCTCATCCCACATTTCTGCTGAAATAGGATAACTTCTCGCATAAATAATATATGTCACTTAGTCTAGCTGGGCCACACAGTTCGTCACAAGTTAAGCTGAGTTTTGCATGGCCAATTAATTAGTCAAATTCAGTGAGTATAGATTTTGGACATTTTCACCCCTTTAACTGTAAGAAAAGACTAAATGAGGGGTGGGTTAGTGTAACAAGGTTAAAATGGGAAAGGAGGAGGAGAACCGGCTGAACAGTTAAAATAATATTTTATTTAAGCAAAAAGACACACACAAATACACACACGGCAGCCCCTCCTCTCCTCGCAGACGGCGGCCATTCCTCCACGTCTAGGCAGCCGGCAGCGACTCCTCCATCCCCTGGTGGATGGCCGTGGCTGCTCCTTTGGGTGGATGGAAGTGGCGAGGACTCCACGACAGCGCATCCCTCCTCCTTCCCGGGTTTCAGCACAAGTGTAACAAGGTTAAAATGGGAAAGGAGGAGGCGGGAACCAGCTGAATAGTCAAAATAATATTTAATTTAAACAAAAAGACACACACCCAAATACACACATGGCAGCTGCGTGTGGCTCTCTCTCTCAAACTGCACTAATCACTCTCCTCAGCTGATTAGCCCGATTGGGGGCTGGGCGTGCATAGACACGGCCCGGCACCGCCCTCCCCCTCGTCACAGTTAGGTATAGTGTTATGATGGAATACTTAACAAATAAGTCCATTAATGAACTCAAAAGGCATTAAGAGGCCATTCAGACCTATTGCATTCTTGTGGCAAAAAAGCTAAACGCAGTGTAATGAATATGAAGTATTCTGAGATGCGTTTTGTATACTTTAAACTTGACACTGCATAAAAATCTGCATAGTCCTAAGATGTCACACAATGGTCAAAGACATCTTATTAGCACATGTATACATAAAAAATCAACTGAGACTGACTCAAATACAGTTCCTAAGACTAAAGAGCAAGCAACATTTCTAACAATTTTACACCATTTCACAGGCAAGCAGATCATAACGATATTATCTTTACAATGTGTCTTTTGAGGGCACTTCAATTCATTCCTCAGGACTCCTGCAGTTTTAAATGACAACTTTCATTGCTTTTCATTTAGTGTGCCACTAAAATATGTTATTATTAGATCATATTATATTAAACTGGACATAACTTTCATCGCTTTGCCAGATACTCAGTGCTGACTGCATTTCTCTCATTATAACAAAAGGGGTCAAATTCTTATCCATTGCTGAGCGTAATTCTTGCACTTCAAAGGATGAAGTACAAGAAACCACTCAAGCAAATCTCGCATCGCAAAAGCTCTTGCATGGAAATCTGTGCTTAATTCTTAAATAAACTTAAGAGATGGCTTGAGAATAAACAAACTGATTCTAGAGGATGAGAGGAATGTTTGTGGTGAGATGGTTCTTTTGGTGAATACACACAAATATCGCTGTATGCACACACTGAGCTAAAGACTCGCGGTACTCAGGAGAGGAAGTTGATGCCAGGGTTTTAAAGGATCTAATGCTGTGCTTTGTAAACAGTGGAAAAAGCCCTTATGGGTTTTACGCCATAGTGTGTTGATGTTCCTGGCAAGTGTTCCCAAAATCAACTCAGAAGTGGATATAGTGCACTAGAGAGTGTGATAAAAATGGTGCAAAATTAGTGCAATTACACCAACAAAAAGGAAACATTTGAGATAATACAAAGCAGGGTTGTTATCGTTAAGATAATTGGAAAAATACAACTAAACTAATTATACATTTTCATGACTCTAAAACCTAAAATCCAGTGTACACAAATTATACGTTTTGTTTTTTAAACTCAGCAGTATTTTATAGGCTTAAATGAGAAATGTACAAACTGCCTTCATTAAACATAAAACTTACTCTAGATAACAATAACAGCTTTGGCAGGCCTAAAAATACAATAAAACCTAAATGCACTAAATAATAATAAACTAAACATCACAGAGTATAAACTAATGAAAACAAAACTAAATTGGAAAAACAATTTAAAATGTAAATAGACACTAAATTTTTTTTTTTTCTTTTTTTTTTTACTTTTATAGCCCTGCTTTTCTTTAAGTAACAACCCTTAGATTAAAACTCTGGGCTTCTCTCAACCAACTTCATGGAGTGCCACCTGAAATGCTTTTTACATTGTATTGAAAGAGTTCCCATGTATTCTGGGCACTTTTTGGCTTCTTTTCCTTACTATCCTGTCCAACTTATCCATTAAAATTAAAACTTATCCAAATAAATAAAATTTTAATTTTGTAAAGAAATTCATAGGTAGGCAAAATTTATATTGGTCTACAAACTAATTTCAAACATATAAACATAAGTTTAGATCAAAAAAGTTTTAAAGATCATAAATTCAGTCAAGTGTCCAAACAGTTGAAAGGTAGTGTAAATCAAAGTACTACCCTGATAACGTCACTGTACCATGGCACCACTACAGTACTTTTTGTAAATGCAACCTTTATCGTTTTTATCGCATCCTCAATCTTTTAATGGCAACTGTAAATTAGAAGTAATACAAGCAAAAATTTGGAGAATGGAGAACAGAAAAAGAATTTTTTCTATAACAATATTTACAGACAGTGACAGTTTTTTGAAAATCTCACTGAGCATACTCACCGCAATATATCTTATCCTATTCATTTAATTCTTGGAATAAGTTATAATTAACGCTGTTCAGATTTTCACAACAGATGTACAGGAATTATGGAATCCAGAGGAATCTTAAAGGATCTGAGTGAGGGAGCTGTTAGACTTTGCGGACAGCCTGTCTGATATTTACTTGGGCTTTGACTTTGACTGATCAGGGAAGAGAACTTTCAAACCCTCACTGGGATGATGCAATTGACTGTCATGATGGAAAGCTTGCAAGCTCTGACTGTTTCGTACAGTGAAATTATTCTGATATATTTAAACATTTAGGTGGCCTTAAGCAAAGTGTGCAATGATTGTCAAGAGTGTTTTCACAATTGTTCCAATGATCTTGAGAGCAGACCAGTTTTGTTAAAAAGATAGTTTTCAATCCAAAAATATAAATTCTGTCATAATTTACTCAGATGTTAGGAGAAATTACAGTCTCAGTCACCATTCACTTTCATTGTATAGAAAAAAGATGCAATGAAAGTGAATGATGACTGAAGATAACATTCTGCCTAACATCTACCTTTGTGTTCCACAGAAGTCAGTCAGTCATATGGGTTGGGAACAACATTAGGTTGAGTAAATTATTATAATTAACATTTATCATATATTATTATAATTTGCATTTTTGAGTTTAATTCTAGACAAACCTGTTTTTCCTGTGTTCTTCATGGTGGTTCTGTTTGACGACTTGGTTTCAAAGCCATCTAGTGTGAGTTCTTGGCACTCCTGAGAGAACTGGGAATCTTGATCAAGGATATCCACTGGGGACTGATTCTTTTCACCGCACTCTGGATAAGCAGAGGCCCATCTCCGAGGTCCATAGGTCCCTGAGAATGGATATGAACAAATAAAAATGGAACAATTTTTTATTTTATTTTATTTTATTATTTTTTTTTTTAATCAAAGACACTTATAAAAGCAACTTACAATACATTTATGGTATACTTTTCATTAGTGATCTCTGGGAATCAAGCCCATGACTGGTGTTCCTAGTGTCTCACTCTTGAGACCAAGGTTTTTATCGTAAATGACCACAAGAAAAACTATTGAGGAGCTGTGAAGGTAGCAGTGCAGTGTGTGTAAATTCCCCTGGCCTCAAGAGGCACACTAGCGACTGACACTAGAGGCTGTGGTCTTTAGCCGCCTCGTAGTGTTCCGGTCTCTGATGCCAGAGACGGCGGTTAGAATCCCGTTCGGAGTGGGTTGAGTAGGACCGGTTACAGTGGTGCCATGACCCGGATGGGAGTGAGGTGTAGGGGGGTGAATGTAACAGTGCAAGCTAGTAGGTAGCTGTGCAGAGTGTGTAAACCTCACTGCCCTGGCCTCAAGAGGCGCACTAGCGACTGACGCTAGAGGCTGCTCAGAGCGGGTCAAGTAGGACCGGTTACACTAGCACTGAATAAATGTGAATATATGTTTGTTACCAAAAATAAAAATAAAAACGGGAGTTTGCAAAGGACGAAAATGTAAATCTTTAGTTGATCTAAAAAGTGTTGATCAACATAACTGCACTGTAAACCCCAGTGCTCAAAATACTTAATTGTTTTGAGTTGGGAAAAATTGAATCATACAAATTAGTTCAAAAAATTAACCTTGATGAGTATTTAGTACTTTCTGTTTTTTTTTTGTTTTTTTTTTTTATGAAACTGACACCTTTTAAGTAACCTGAAATTGTGAAATGTGCAAATGCACAGTAAATATTTAGGAATGCATTTACTAATGTTAATGAATAGAACCATATTGTACAGTGATAACAAAATAAAACAATAACAAAATTTACATTAAAATGAAGCAAACTGACCCACAGATGTGTTAATGTGCGAAAAATATATGGATTTTTTTAAAGCGGCACATCAAACGAAACTAGAGATGCTAATCTTTACAAATAATCAGGTTTCAATCAAAAAACTTAGAGGTTTCTTATCAGAGGCACTTTTGTTGGTGCTGTGCCTGAAGTAGCGCTTCCAGGAAATCAATGTCACGCTATGACGTGGGTGCCAGTAGTTTAACCCTTAAATGACAGTCGGTTTTAATTCATTTAAATTATGTGTTGCATATAGCAAAGCCAAAATACAACGTCCACATATGTGGACACGGAGTCTCACGAGGTTAACGCACAAATACAAAATGAAAATATAGCTGTAAACAGCGATTAATGGGATTCAAGCATTTAAAGCACTTTAATTATTAATCAGTAAATCAATTACAAATGTGCTTGTTGTCAGATGTCACATAAAACAGTGATAAAATGTGATAGATATGCAAATGTCCTCTTAGGTATTGATGGGGTGTTGCACAAAGAGGCTACATACAAAATTTCAAGTCAATCGGGGCAACAGTCACAGAGAAAGAGCCATTTTCATGTTTGTTCAAATTATAGTACCAACAAGTGGCCAATCGCCGGCAACATTTTTTTGTCCTCAGAATGATCCCCTACATTAGTATGTCAAGTTTGGTGAAGATAGCTATTTCGGTTCAAAAGTTATAGCCTTTTAAGTAAAAATGGTTTGGTTCCAATCTGTCAAACAGCCTAGGACTAGTTTGCAAAAGTAGATTTTTACGAAAAATCACAAATTGTGAAAAAATTTTATGACGGAAATGAAATTGGAGATAGTTATTTTTTTCGTCTTGAGCCAAGGAATCCAATGATATAAGGCACTTGAGTGACATATGGTTCAACAGTTATGGGCATTTTTCCAAATTTGTTTGTTTGATAACTGTAGCGCCACCATGTGTCCGATTGGGGCGAAACATTGCGTCCACTGTCAGCTGGAGTACTACCATCCCGAAAGTTTCAGGTCTCTAGGACTTACGGTTTGGTCTGCACGATGAGTTTTGCGGCAGAAGATTAATAATAATAAATGTAGCTGCAAGCAGCAATTATGGGGGTTCAACATGTTCTGCATTATATTAAGCATTTCTTAAACAATATGCAACAAAGACAATGCACAAATTGAATACAAAATGCCAACTCGATGGGAATAGAGGTCCCGTTGTTTAAGTCATTTTACATTGTTATTTTTGTAGCGCCACCAAGTGACCAAGAACAATTTCTTTGTATGTGTGTCCTCAGAATGAGCCCTTACAAAAGTGTGTCTAATTTCGTGACAATATCTCATTCCGTTTAAGAGTTATAGCTATTTAAGTAAAATAGCCCAACAATATTTAAAAAATGGTTTGACTGACACCAATGGTTCTTGAGGCAAAGTTGTTCAGAATCAGAAAAGCTATCATATGATATGAATTACTTGTGTTTTTTGAAAGCACTGCATTATATAAAACTGTTAATGCTCACAAAAATCGTGAAAGCGCCTCCCAGTGGCTGATTTTTTTTAAACTATTGCACAGATCTCTTAGGCCAAGAGTCAAATAGGTCCACCAAGTTTCATTCCAATCGACCTTTGTTAACTTTGTCTAATAGCTGCTGAAAGCTGATTGGCTGATGTTTTTCAACATATGCAAGTGTCCTCACAGACAATGATGGCAGCTAAGACACACACACTGCATACAAAGTTTGAAGTCAATCGGACCAACGGATCCGTATTTATAGCTAATTTAATGTTTTTCCTGTTATAGCGCCACCAAGTGGCAAAACTGCACGTTATTTTTTAAACCTCCTCAGATTGAGCCTATAAATAAGTTTGTCAAGTTTGGTGAAAATATCTCAATTCGTTCAAGAGTTATAGCCATTTACATAAAAGTAAATGTTGTCTTTTATTTTGCTGTACTGTAGCTACCGTTAATTAAAAGTAAAAAATGTTTTTTATATAATTATTGATATTTAGACTCCATAGAAAATGTTTTGGGCACTAGTTTTGTCCCGATCGGATGAACGGCCTAGGACTATTTTGCAGAAGTATGTTTTGCAAAAATCCAATATGGCGGAAAATCTTTCATGACGGAAATGAAATCGGAGATATACGTTTTGCCACAGATTCCAATGATGTAAGGCACTTGAGTCTCTGACATACAGTTTAAAAGTCATGGGCCAAAAATTAAAACTTTTTTATTTGATCACTATAGCACCACTGTCAGGCCGATTGGGGCGATACTTTGCACCTGAGTGCTACCTTCCCACCAAGTTTCATGTCTCTAGGCCTTACGGTTTGGGCTCCACGATCAGTTTTAAGGCAGAAAAATAATAATAATAAATATAGCCGCAAGCAACTATTGTCGGGGGCCAAGCACATGTGATAAGATGACCAAAATAATCACATTTGACAGAAAAGATCCTGTAGATGCTAAGAAAAAGAAGAAAATCAGTACAATTACAATAGAGTTCCAGCAGCTTCGCTGCTTGGCCCCCTAATAATATATATATATATTTTTTAATAAAAGCAAATCCGAGCAAAAACAATAGGGTTTCTAGCACTCAATAAAACACCTTATAAAATTTTTTGAAATTTTCACAAATATATTAAGTCTACTCAAGTCATCTAGCAGCTTTACAAAAAATAGAATTATAACATTTATAATTTCAGAAAGCAGAGCAAAATTTCACTGCTGACTATACACACCAACTTGTCTTTGCCTACCAGTCAAGGAAAAGTCTACATTTGCAGTGTAAATTTAGCAAAACACAAATTCAACACACTTTCTCTGCAGCTCAATCCCTCTCGCTGATGTGGTTGCACTATCATTTGATGCTCAAGAGCCACACATTCGGCAGTTCAGCACACATGAAGCGCTACACTGATGAATGGTTTCATTAACTGTGGCGGCAGTCATATTGCACCCCAAGTCAGCCGTGGCCCATGCATTTTAAGTCTAGCCCTTCAGTGCGAATCATGCCATTAAGAAAAGAGTTTCACAATTAATAAGACACAGCATGCCTATCATGCATTACAAGGCAATCAACTAATAATACCAATTGACATTTTAAAAACACGTCCACACACAAAAGCCAGAACCAAGGAGATCTAATACCAAGAAAAATGTCTTTAATAATATTTGCAATTTAAATTCTGCTTGCAATAAATGTTGTTTCGTCAGGGTACGTGGTTACTTTTCAAAACTTGCTCCCACACTGAATGCTCAAGCAGCCTAATTTACACTTAGAAAACTCCTGATGTTGCTATAATAATGCAAAAAGCACTTACTAATTTGTTTGAAGTGAAAATCAGTCCTCCTTTCCTGTTTAATTAATCAATCGCTTGATCATGCAGAACATCTCAGGTTTGTAAATCCATAAGGATCTCTTTCTCAGTGGTGATGTGGCAGTGACAGCTGACTTGTCAGAAAGATCTCGCGCTCTTCGCTTTCAAATTACATACATCACTTAAAGCATGATTGCGTCACTCAAGGACAGCTAGAAGGCCTGGACTGGGATATATCCTAAAGACCACACCCACCAAGAACAAATAAATCAAAATGATTGGCTGATAAATCTGACAGTCGACTTTAGATGCCTATTCACTGCAGTGTTGAGGGATTCTTTGGAAATTCTGAAGGCATGACGGGGTGGAGCTCAGACTCATGCAGCATGCGATTTGTGAAACAGTTATCACACTTTGCTTGTAAGCATTGAGGAATAAATTCTGATTGGATAAACTTTTTGTTTTTTGCTATTTGTTTTTTAGATGAATTAGGAGTGGAAAGCGATTCAGACTCAGTTTTGCACCAAAAGTTCTTCTGTGAAGCTCTCAAAATATCAGGCAAGAAGGTCAATGAGAATTTATTAGGCATGTTACAGCAGCAGAGAAGGCTTTGCTGGCCCTGAGAAATCACCACTGGTCAAAGTGGTGTACTGTATATAAATTGCCTTTTAATGGTATATGGCTTGCACATCAAATTAAGTCTCCCACACATTATATGAATACTGTGAAATGTAGAGGGCTATGCTAAACAGTTAAAAGTGTGGATGGTATTATAGTGTTAGTAGCTAAATAAAGCTAATACTAATCTTAAGTGCATTAACTTTTGCACTGATTTTTCTCTTCAGAAAGCTGTGCCAACAACAAACAAGCTCAAGGAAGCTTCCTAAGGGAAGCTGTCATTTTAATCACTATTTCCCAGGTTCCTACAAGGACAAACGTACACAGTAATACATTATTGTAATTTCCGAAGAGCAAAAATGTGAGCCTGAAGCTAATAACTCCTATAATAACTCAGATTAAACACACTGCTATGGCAACCGAACTCTCTTATGAGGTAGGGAATCTAACTAACCACTATAATTTCATCATCATTACCACTCGCTCTGAGATTCTTGCCAGCCTAGAAAGCGGAAAGTGGGAGGAGATGAGAAAAGCCTCATGGGATTGGCCAAAAGGTGCCCAGTTGCCATCACAACGCTATCTCATGCACACACCGACCTGTGTCAGTCCGTGGGGATAAAGCCAATGCATAGTCAAAAAGGCACTTGCAGTTTAGGGGAATTTTTTTAGGTTACAACCAAATTATTATGTGCAGTAGGTCCAAAGACAGCTGCATATCAGTTTTGCCCTCAGGCTGGAAGGTCTGATCATGGTGTCGAGAATAATGTTGTCACTAATCTTCTGCACTAAAAGTCTATCAACTCCAAACTAAGATCAGTTCCACATAATTTACCATAATGTATGGCATTCTGATGATATTTTGAGAGCTTCACAGAAGAACTTTTGGTGCAAAACTGAGTCTGTTTGACGTCAAAGTTCGGTTCATTTAGGCTACATCCACATTAATCTGTTTAAATTTGTAAACTATGTTTTCAGGTTTCTAACCTCATTGTTTTCCAAAGTATGTGGTTATATGGAGATCATTCTCAAAAGTCTCTGTTTTAGTTAGAGGAAAATGCTGTTCCAGTGTGGATGAGAGATGTAAACTTAGAGCCTTGGTGTGAAAGCAGTTTTCAGAACAAAGACTTCAAGAAAAGGAGGTCTGGGGTTGATACTCCAGTATTTAGTCCACAATTCCTTTGGAAGCAATTTGTCAATTCCTTAAGGGTGCGTTCTATGTAAGATTTGTTATTGTATTCAGAAACAGTTGGACGGAACCAAACAGAATGGAGCAGAACTCAAGGATCTTGAGACACATTTTTAAAAGTTGTACTGTTTTTAACCAGGCTTGGGGAGTAACGGAATACATGTAATAATGTTACATAATCAGGATACAAAAAATGTGTTAACTGTAATACGTTCCATAAAAACCCAATGTATTCAGATTACAGTTACATTCAATAAAAATTGTCATTACTAGCAGGATTAAAATTTTTAGACTATAAAAAAGAAACAAAAGAAACATCTCTTCTGGTTCTTTCTCGTGACTCACGTGAATCAGGAGTGCCACTTACCGTCACTTGCGCAAATAATACCTGTCTCACATCAAAACTGTGCTCTCGAGGCAAACAATGTCAAACCATTAAAAGGACTGTTTCATCGCGACAGCCATTGGAGAAAATGTATTATTTTAATTCTTGTCTTTTCAAAGGAGAAAAGGGAAACAACATTACAGTTCAGTGCAATTTATGCCTTCAAGCTGTGAAGATGCTGTCATTTTCCAAGGACCCAACATATGATTTAAAGTAGCATTTTCAAGATGAAAGTCATGTTAGCTAGGTTAGCTAAAATGAGTCATACGCGTTACCTAATACAGTAGTTTCGCCATCCGTTGATCGTTTTCGTGGGAGCAGGAATAGATGTGAGTATTGTGACACGAATTGCACATGATTGGCGGTACAGCAGCAAGGAACATGTTCCTTATTGAAGCAGAGAAACGAGCATCCACCCCCCCATTGCATGGCCCGAATTACCAGGACACCAATACATTCGAAACTTCACTGTCACTTCTCATTTCCACCATACTTTGGTTGAAACTCTAAAGTTGTTCTCTGCAATGCCTTCGTGATGTAACGACAACAGCAGTAAAGGACAGAATACATTTTTTTCTTTGTTAAAATCCCCCAAATTGTACACATAAATACCAAATGAATTGAAGATGTTATGTTCTGTTGCAATGGTTAATTTACTTATTCTAAATGTATTCTTGAGAACAGTCTGTGTGAGGGAGAAATTCTGGCAAATGTAACATTTAAAAACTAATAAAAATTAGGAAGAAGCAATTAAAAACACTAAAAAGGTTCAAATCTATTTCTATCTATTCTTTAAAACAGAACGGTTTTTATTCTTTTTAGAATTATTTTTTTCCCATTAAAATCCTTCTTAAACAAGGAAGCAAGCAGAGGAAAGACACTGGAGGCATTGCATTATTAATAATGATGATGATGAAGATAGCCTGTGATCTACCTATTGAAGCCAGAAGTTAATAAATAGTGACAATTAGTCTACATGCTAACTGCAATGCATGGCAGAATCCAACTTTGCAGTGTTCTTGAATCTATCCTGTCAGGTTGGTAAATATTAACAAAGACATAATTCAATGCATCTGTTCTAATTGTATAAATAAGACACTTTCTGTGGCAGAATGAGGACTTACCTGATTTGCTTAAAAATACTGAGCTGTTCTACATTTGAACATATTCTGTTTTACTATAAAGGAGGCAGTGTCCCTCTTATTCATGTTTTTTTCTTATTATATAATAATATTTACATCACTTATAACATTATTCAAACACAGTTTGTTTGCATCCAGATGGCATAACTAAAAGTCTTCGAGATCATATTGCTTTTAACTTGACTTTATTTACACATGTGACCTTGAGGTAATTAAAAGGTAATCAAAAGTAATCTGATTACATGACTTTCTTATTGTGGTAATTGGATTAAGGTACAGATTAAGTTTTTTGCTAAGTAATGAGCATTTGTAATGGAATACATTTTAAATGTAACAATCCCAACCCTGTTTTTAACTTGCCACGTGGTCTAAAACGCAGCAATCATTGTGGGACATAAAAATGTCACTCTCCAAAAATGTCTATCTGAGTGTGTATGGCTGTAGAATCGTTCATTTAAAGGGAAAACTCAATTAATCCATCAATCCATCCATCCATTCACCCATCCATCCATCAATCTTTATATATATATATATATATATATATATATATATATATATATATATATATATATATATATATGTATGTATATATATAGTTATATAAATATATGAGACATAGCTATTGGGTTGTATTTGGTCAGGGCTAGAGATGGTCTACATTGGATGTTTAGTCATCCAACAATTGACTAGTTGCTTTGTGAAGTCAACTAGTATATATATATATATATATATATATATATATATATATATATATATATATATATATATATATATATATATATACATACATACATACATACACACACACACTGGTCAAAAGTTTTGAAACACTTGACTGAAATGTTTCTCATGATCTTAAAAATCTTTTGATCTGAAGGTGTATGCTTAAATGTTTGAAATTAATTTTGTGCCAACATATTCATATATTTAATTACAAAACTAAAATTTTATAAAAAAAAAAAAAAATGGATGACTTGGACCAAATAATAAAGAAAAGCAGCCAATAAGTGCCCAACATAGATTAAAAGCATCCCAGGGTGATACCTCAAGAAGTTGGTTGAGAAAATGTCAAGAGTACATGTCTGCAAATTCTAGGCAAAGGGTGACTACTTTGAAGATGCTAAAATATAACACAGTTTTGATTTATTTTGGATTTTGTTTAGTCACAACATAATTCCCATAGTTCCATTTATGTTATTCCATAGTTTTGATGACTTTACTGTTATTCTAAAATGTGAAAAACAAATTATAATAAAGAATGAATAAGTGTTTCAAAACTTTTGACCAGTAGTGTGTGTGTGTGTGTATATATATATATATATATATATATATAAATATATGTATATATATATATATATACACACACACACACACTGTATCAAGATATTATCAAGATAACAGTTCACAGCTTGTATATGTACAGCCATCATTTCAAATGCGATCTTCCCATGCACGCAGCCACGTCTACTTATTAGGTGCAGATGCAGATTTCATTCACACAAACAGCAACTCAAACAATCTTTTCAGGCATATCATATGCTTGTTTTCTAAAACAGATCACAAAAGCACCACGACAACAGTTTAAAACTCGTATACTCACAGTGAAAACATGCTGATCGTGCGTGATTATCCGATGCACGCAGCCAAGTCTGTTTTCATTAGCGCTTGTCTCTCTCTCTCTCTCTCACACACACACACGCACACACACAGACACACGTTGGTGTGGCTATCCTCATGAGGACTCTCCATAGACATAATGATTTTTATACTCTACGAACTATAGATTCTATCCCCTAACCCTAACCCTACCCCTAAACCTAACCTCACAAAAAACTTTGTTTAGTATGTTTTTTAAGCGATTTGAATTATGGGGACACTAGAAATGTCCTAATAAACCACATTTATAGCATAATACCCTTGTAATTACCAGTTTGTAACCTAAAAAAATGTCCTCGTAAACCACCCAAACCTGTGCACACACACACACACACACACACACAATGTCTGAGAAGTCAAACAGTGCATACAGGTAAACCGGACTGCTGATATTATTTGCTCATTCATTTATTACAGCTATAAAAACTAAATAAATCAAACAAATACAGTACAGCAGACATAACCCATTTGTTCACGTTTACTATATTATATAGAGTATTTTGTTTTATTTTTGACATGACAAGAAATCAAAAATATAAATAAAATAAAAAAATACTCGTCTACACCCTGCCCCCCTCTACCCCTGTACTGGCTGTACAGTGCCACATGCAAAAATATCTCACTCTAGGGGGCACTGCAGGGGAATTTAGACCCTACTCATGAAAAGGTTAAACTATATTTATATATACAGTATCTGTATGCACAGTATATACTGTATAGTTGACTTCACAATGTGACTAGTCAATTGTTGGATGACTAGACTTCCAGTTTAGACCATCCCTAGCCATGACCAAATAAACCCAATAGCTACGTCTCAGAGACAGGAACGTGGACACCAAGAGAGATTGGGGGGAGTTCTCTTTTCCATCTGACAGATTAAGGTCAAATCACTTTCCATTGGGAGAGAATAAAGTCACAGTTCTCCACTTTAAAGGAAAGGTTACTCCTCTTACCCAGTTAATGAGAGGACAAGTAGGTCATTCCAAAGTTCTTGGCCCACTGCTACGGTGCAGAAATCTCCTTGGGAGCTCCGCTAATTGACACCAATTTTTCCAGTGACAGAAAAGCAGCTGGTTTCTCAGCTCTGAATATTTTGCATTGAGACAATACTGCTGTGCAAGAAAAACATGATGTAGTATACAGTGACACTATACTCCAAAGCTACATTCCAAGTCAACAAACACATCACGGCCCACTTAAATACATCCTGAAGCCAGAAGGGTTATTTTGGCTTTTATCATTCCTACTCAGGGGTCTTCGTCTTTGCTTTTAGGCTGGCAGTTCAGATCACAGTCAGCCACTTGTTTTTTCTGCCCGGTCGCAAGGCCTCGGTGCTAATATGAATCTTAGTTGGATGCCTGATTACCTCTTTCTACCTCCCCATTGATTTCCCCTTGGACCAGGTTCTCCATTCTGATCTGTTAAGTGCTGGCATGGTGTGCACGAACCAGCTGTCTGCTTCTGTGTCAGTAGGATTGGACATAAACACAAAGACACTTCACTTTAAACACTCAATCGCTCCTCCAAATTTAACTCCCTTTGACATAAGTCCCCTGCTGCAAAGCAGGTCACCATATTCTCTGAAATAGATTTAAAACACCTGTGCAAAGCCGAGTCAAATTCCCTACACTCTCTGATCTCCTAATTAATTCTGGGTTCCTAGTTCCTTTGTGAATGGACCAAGACGCTGTTCTCATTTTAAGCTTCCGCGCTATGTTATTTCCTGCACGCCGTCTCTGTCCATCCAACTGACACGCTACAAATCTTCATTGAACTGTTTAATCTCTTCCCGTCACAGACTAAACAATCGGTTCTGCCCGTGTCTCTGAACTGTGACAGTGAGACTACATTCCCCCTGCCAGGGTAATGGATCCTTTCTGTCGACTCAATAAAAGCGTGATTGGTGGATTGCTCTCTTTGGGTCTCATTCACTAATAATTGCATAGAAGTTACATACTTAACTGCGGCAAAAAGTTATCTTGCAAAATTTTCACTGGATTCACAACAGGAGCATACACACATAAATTTGTTTGAACAAATTGTTCTTGGTAATGTTGATGAATTTGTATTATTCTAAAGGAGAGAGTATGCAGTTAGTAATTTGCATAAAACACTCCAACATCATCTGCCCAAACTATCTCCATGTTAGGACTTTTCACGCAACCCCTTCTGAACAGCGATTTGTCACAGTATGCGAACATATCTTTAAGGCATGGTCACATTCACCTTTGCAATGCAAAATTCTGCAGGCGAAGAAGGCGTGGGTGAATTTAAGTGTGTTTGAAACCCCCAAAAACTACTTGTCAAGCAGCCTCTTTTTTATGCTGCACATAATGAGGGGGAATGAGGTTATGAAGAAACTCACAGTATTTCCTCATATATTGTGAATATGTAGTGTAGTTATGTACAAACCACTGCCCACACAGAGATCACTGCCTAAGTTTCCTGTTGGTCAACGTTGTAAATTTTCTTGTCGAAGTTCACCACACTTGAACCCCATACAAATTTTGCATAGTGAAATTCCAGATCAAGCAGATTCTTATTGAGATGACTGCATTTTACATGTGGAATTTACGCTCACTAAAGATGCCCTTAGTAAAGTTGTTATTGCGGGAAAAAAAAAACCCGACAGGGTGACCAGGTGTTGTAACATCCTGAAGGGGTTTATATAAGGGATAATGTATAGTCAGCCAGTTGTTACCGCAAAATCAACCCTTACAGGGTGATCAGGAATCCCGACAAGAAGCGGAGGGGTCTTGTATCAACCTGAAGGAGTTTATTTTGGAATAACAACCGGCTGACTGTACATTATTCCACTTACTACACGGCTACTAACCATATAAATACAGTAAATACATGTACATTTTATATTGATTTGCATTTAAATTATGTAATTATGAGAGAATAAAGAAACTGATGAACAGCTAAATTCCACCTTCGGTTTGTGTCAGAGTTCTGTTGGTGTTTATTCTGTAAAAATGGCAGTGTGACTCTACACTATTCAGTCTATTACAAGACTACTTGCCAAATCAAGAAATAAATGGAAATAAAACACTGATTTGCATTGAAGCTGTGTAATTGTGTGTGTGTGTGTGTGTGTGTGTGTGTGTGTGAGCGAGAGAGAGAGAGAGAGAGAGAGATGGAGTCAGTTAGTCAGCTTTCTGAAGATAAAGTCATTTTTGTGAAATTCATCCTATTTTCTCATTGGAAAAATAGCCGTTCAAGCAGGTATTCTGCCCTATTTTGCGGTAGCTGGTGCGCAAGAGACCTAAAGAAACAGCAGTATTCTCCGCCATTTTGAACAGTTCGTCCTTTCCAATGTGGAAACTCCGGTAAGAGGTAAGCACCTTGAGTTTGTGTAATTAATCCGTCTGTTGTGTCTCTCAGCTGTGATGAGCCGTAATGCTGAAGTTGTTAGTTTAAAGCCATTTGAAGTTATTTTCTAGCTTTAGTAGTGTAGTATTAATATGAGCGATCACGGAGTGCTGTTGAATATAAACACTGAGTGACGCTGACTCACTTCACGTCACCAACTAGCTCATATTACACACAAAAGTGGTCTTTTGCTTCCACCTGCTGGCTAAAATATGTAATGTCACAATATTAAATGTAAAGAGACAGATAGCTCTTACCACATCTGCACTGCTCTTACACTTTAGTTTAGAACAGCAGGAACACAAGCGGAGTGATATACACAGTGAAGCGTCCGAGTGCAATATATATATATATATATATATATATATATATATATATATATATATATATATATATATATATCACAAATACGTTTGTCTACACATTGTAATACATCCTCATAGGCAGAAGGGAAGGAGAACAGGGAAGCGAGGTTTCTAGATTCAGGTATGCGTATAATTGGCCACCTTAATGCTTTACAATTTCACAGACTCATCAATCTCACAGGCACGGAGTTATTTAAAGACATCAGCTTCACAGGCATATAGTTACTTAAACACTTTAGCTTCACAAACACAAAAGATTAAACACGACAGCTTCTGTAGCACCGTGGCCTTCCTTGTGCCAGTCTCTCTCACTCTCAGCTGCTGGTGGCGTGGCTGTTTATATGCTGCTCTCCCCATGCTCACTGGAATTAGAGACAGGTGTTAAACATAATCTAGCTCAGGTGCCAGCACCCTTACCGCTTTCTCTCTCTCCGGACGGACGCTTGACCACTCCCCCGCTGCCACACACGTTTGTAGCCCTTTTCCACCGAAATGGCGATGATTCGCGTGCTGAGCCTGTGCTACGCTGGTTCACGGCCGGGGCAATCTGGAGCCTTTCATAAGTAAGTGCTTTCCACTGACTTCGGAACCAGAACAACACAATGCACAAAATAAGAGGACAACAGTGTAAGGAAATCTAATAAAGTTGACAAATATAATAACTTACTGAGATCAGCAGCAGAGGACACCGCGATTCGGTGTTTATCTCAAGCGTGACTGGCTGAATTTAATGTCCCGATGTCCGAGTCCAAAACATTGTTGCTCCATCCACTGTCGCTTTTGTTTAGGTCCTTCTTATGGTCCCTGCACTCCCTTAAGTGTTTTTCAATTTGTTTATTATTTGGTCAATTGTCTGATTCAAACCTGCGTGCATCATTTCGTACTGGATCTTCTCGTAGATGATTTTTCCCCCTTTGTGATCTCTCTAGTTCCTCTCGGATCGCCGTAAAGACCATATCGCAAGTAGAATGCTCGTTTCATCCGCGTTACCTGAACGCTTTTGATGTCTGATAATTTTGTGAGTTTTTTATTGTTTTTATAGAGTGAAAGTACTCTTTGCTGCAGACGGTAGCTACTTTTGTTGTTTGTGAAAAATTTGTTGATGAAACATTATCCTGCTCTCCGCCTCTTCACATAAATGGTTTCTGTATGGAGACCAGCAAGCTTTTGGGGCCGGTATCGAACCAGGTTTTCGGCCCCAGAACGGCCGGATTGTGTAGTGGAAATGCACGGAACAGTTCAAGAATTTGCACTGGCCCAGGAACCCGCCCCGAACCTTGTCGGTGGAAAAGCGCTATTAGTGAGTGGGACCCTTTATATTTGGGGCTATTGTAAAAGTCTCTCAATGTCTCCACTGTGTTGGTCCTTAAAGACCATACAAATGTCTGACAACCAGTCACCTCAAACATCACAGTTCACAAGTTCTCAAGATGCAACAGCTTCTACTGCATCGCACGGAGAGATGTGCTGAGGGAGTCATGACAGCTGACAGTTTTGTAGCATCTCTTCTGTGCTGCACTCTCAAGATGCAACATATTTTCACTAACACATCAAAGATGAAACCTATCAACTCGACATCACAGACTGAGAAAAAGGCCTAGATCTGACATCATAATTCGTGAGACTCTTTAGTAGGCTTAAAGGAATAGTTTATCCAAAAATGTAAATTCATTTACTTAACCTAATGTCTAATCAAACCTTTATATCTTTCTTTCTTCTATGCAATGCAAAAGAGGATGTTTTCTGTTATCCTGCCCTTTTCCATACATTGAAAGCTGGCGGTAATCAGAAAGGACAAAAAAAAAGAAGAAAAAAAAAAAAAGCACTACAAGGAATCACTGTTAAGCCATACGATGGCTTTATGAAAGGAATAGACCAAAATTTCCGTCCTTATGCACTGCACTAGCTTTCAAATCTAAAGCATCAACATATTCAAACTTGGCATGTCGTGATCAGTAATAAAATATGCAAGAACCAATGCTTATGATATTTTCACACGTCTTCATTGAATGACTACATTTCATTCTGTTTGGATCTTTACAGTCCCTGGCCACTATATGGATTCATTTGAATGGAAAAGAGAAGCGTAAGCATTCTTCAAAAAAAAATTCTTCTGTGTCCCAAAAAATGAAAGAAACACTGAAATTCAGTAACACTTAACCCATCAAGCGTTTTGAAAAGAGAAGAGTAGGTTCTCCACAAACTGAAATTATAATCCAATCACCAAAACATTCAGCTGCCGAATTACAAGACGCTGGACAAAGTTCAAGCCTGAAAAGCTTGTTACCTAAAAGATCTAGGATTTATGGACCCCAAAGTTTATGTCTAACCACAGATTATGCCTTAAGCACTCTCAGAGTGAATGAATGAATTATGCCCTGATGGCTTCATTACCTTTCACTGGTTGTTGAGAGCTTCTGCTGAAATATCTCTTAAAAGCATTTAAGGGCATCACTATGGATTATAGTGAAGATACTGTGCCTCAAAGCCCTTTTGAATTTTTTATCGACACATCGACTTCAAGGCAGCATGAGACATTTTGTCCTACATGTGTGCATTTTCAAACTGTTCCCTGACAGATGCAATTACAGTGAAATATTTTATTTCTCTTAGAGCTCCAATCAGTTTAGAATAAGCCTGGATTTAAACATGAATTTGCAGTTCTTATATTTTATATCTCTAGCACTTTTATATGACTTATTATAGATTAATATATGGATTCCCTTATTTACCTACATTACAGACAAATTTGGTTACATATAGGCCTACATTTATTTTGCAAAGGAACTTGTATAATTACTTTGTTGTATGACTCATCATCTTTTCCAGATATATTACCCTTTATCAGCCATTACTTTACATGACCTTTCTGTTTACAGCGGAAATGTCAATAAAGCTATAATACGGCCTCATCTACTCAAAAGATTTTCAGCTTTTGCTTCAATGGGTGACTTACAATATTTTGAACCAAGTATCTTTCCACAGCACATTCAGCTGTGTGGAGAATCATATTCAGTTGTTTAACCACTAGTTGCAATGACAGGAATACAGACAGAATAGTATGTATTTAGGTTTTCTGTACTGTACTTAGACTCTCAACACATTTTCTGGTATTTTTCTGTGTGTTTGTCTGTGCTATCACTTGTAAAGAATGCAGCACCATTATTTAACAATTTTTTTTCCTTATGCTGGTCATTTATTATGGTATGACATTATATCAGATAAACCCGCCATAAATCTGCAAGTAACGGCAACAATTTACATGCCAGTTAGACAGCTCTTCCTGTCTAAGTAGGCAGTTCTTGGCCAGTTGAAGATGCATTAAGTCCCAAACCTTTTGCCACAGTTGTGACTGTATTTTAACTTTAATTGTTATTTATTTATTTTTTACTTTTTAAATTAATTACTTTTTCTTTCTTTCTTTCTTTCACTTTTGGGAGAGAAATCATTCTTCAATCTTCCATGTCCCGCCAATTCTTATAATTCTCACTGCATTTTAATTAGTGTTCAAAACAATCTAACCAAACAATTTGAAAGCTCTAATTTATATCTCAGTCTTGGAATAGCAGAGTAATTAACAGAGACACTAATTGGATTAATTCTGCGTGATCTGATTCCCAGAAAGAGACAGAAGCGAGATAATGATAATGATAATGATAATGAAACAACAGGAATTTTTTTCTTCCTTCTCAGGTCTGGCAATTTTGAGAGATACACAACGATAACATAAACTGATTTATTTTCAAGCTAACTTTCATTGTAAACAATTGGGGTTTACTGTAAAATGAGGCTGGCATAAAAATATATAAATGATTATGCTGTTTGTGGTGTGCCCTGGGCATAATGGACAGAGTAAAAATACTAATTAAATATGCTGTAAAAGGCCATAGATGCAAATTCAACATCCAATGAGACATTTTATGGTGGGGAAAATCCTTTGTAATTATATGGATTTCTTCTTTGTTAAATATGCTACAGACATTTCTGAAGAAAATAGAGAGTAGTGTTCACCAATGCATCATGCACACCACGTGATGTAAGAGGTTCTGAGTTGTTGCCAGGGTGTTGCTACAGACTGATCTCACAGGCAGTTGCTAAGTGGTTGCTGGGATGTTCCCATAGGTGGTTGATAGATGGTTGCCAAAAGAGCTCACCACAAATTTAATGGAAAACATTACAGCATTTCTGTGCTAATGGCCTCCTGAAAAGAGGGTAATTGGATGGTGTTCCAGTAAGAGATATGGTTAAAAAAAAAACATGCAGTTATGGTCATATCCTCCTTGATTTAGCAGAATTTGGTTGAAATGTCAGAAGATGCCATGATCTCTAGGACTGAATTTCCTGTAAAGATTTGTGCAAAGCTTCATTCTGCAGATCATGCTGCAGAATAAAGGAATATTCCGGGTTCAATACAAGCTCAGTTAACAGCATTTGAGGCATGATGCTAATTTCCACAAAAAAACTGTCTTCAACTTGATCAAAAGTCTCCATTAATAAAACACAAAACTGATCAAGGTAATCCTCTGGAAATTAACACAGAGGAAACTTCTCTCTTCAGAAAACTAGAGCAGCTCCAGTCTTGAGTTTGCTAAGGACTATCCGGATGCACTATTAGAACAATGAAATAAGAAAAGATAAGAAAATATTTTCTGTGTTATGTAACAAAAGCAGAACAAAAGTGGCTTTAAAAAACAATTGAGTTGGCAAGCAAGATAATGCAAAATGTTTCCAAATATGCAGTGCCATATTCAGATCATCTTTTGGAGGAATAACCAGGAACGCCAGCCATAAAACTGTTTTACAACTTGTGTGTTGAGTACCATCTGTTTGGGCTACAGCTGAGTCATTCAGCTCAAAAGCTATCACCCTCTGTAACATTCCCTTCAGTCCAACGGGCAAATGTTTGTCTCAATCCACTATCTTTGTTACCAGCTGTAATCCCATTAACCTTGCAGATAAATAACCTGACCGCCATTGCCAAGGAAAGGCTGACTGTGTGGAGATTGCCTTGCCATGTCTGTTTTTGTATATTTGTATAACTTTTGAAATATTGTCAATGTTATTATACCTATTTCTGTAATTTTATCAAACTGGAGGAATGTTATAGAATAAGTCAAACCAACTACTACCTCAAAACATCACAGAATTCATAAAATCCATTGCTAAAATTTACTGATATTTGTGCTGTTGTTGTACCACCAAAATAATGTCACTTCCTTGAGGATGACGTCATTAAGAACCTGGCTTTTTGTTAGTTAATGTTACTTAAAGTTAGTTGTATGAAAAGTGATATTGAGGACTTGAGAAAAAAAAAAAAGTTGCTTACCAATTTAAACAATATTCCAAATATGTTATTTTTTTTTTTTACATGTTGATTAGAGAATAAAATAATAAATAAAAATAAATTAAGAACCCCCTGGAATATTTTGTAACAAATGGCAGCTTTTCATTTTAGTGCATAACACTCGTGGGCATGACAAATATGTGAAAAAACTTTTTTACTTTGTGTTCAAAGAACTTCAAGTTGTGCAAACTGAGAGCTTCTGGACAATGCACAAACAAATGATGGTAACGCTTCAAAAATAATTAAACATGTTAGTCATGGGAATAAAGAATTTAGAGAGTCTCTTTGTGAGCAGATTATAGATATGCATATTTAAATGGATGACTAGAACTTCCAAATATTAATATTCATGACAAAATATGCTAAATGGCTCTGATTCAAGGAGAAATGGGAAGCAATATATAATCTGTCCTGGTGATAGAGTGCCTTATAACCATTTAAGAGCAGCATACTGTTACAAATTCAGCATATTGATCAAATTGATGGGTTCTTCAATGATTGTTGCTATAATAATCAATATGTATTAATCAGTGCTGTAGTCCATTAATTAAATGTATTCACTATCAAAAAACACACAAGGCAAGTAACTATAATTTGGTATGCTAAAGCAATTCATAACCCTTACAAAAAAACAAAACAAAACATTGGTAACACTTAACAATAAGGTTCCATCTGTTATCATTAGATAATGCATTAGGTATCATGAACAAACAATTAACAATCCATTTATTTACAGAATTAATTTATATTGTTAATGTTAGTTAATAAAAATACAATTGTTCATCATTGGTTCATGTTAGTTCATAGTGCACTAACTAATGTTAATAAGTACAACTTTTGATTTTAAAAATGTATTAGTATATGTTGAAATTAACATAAACTATGAATATTAAATGCTTTAAAAGTAATGTTCATTGTTAGTTCATGTTAACTAACGTTATTAACTAATGTTAACAAATGGAACCTTATTGTAAAATGTTAGCAAAATATTTATATTTATTTAGACAAATTATATTTAGTGGGGCTTTCTTGCTAAGCAAGACATTTGTCTTGGCCTGTTTTGATTTTGGTCAGTATCCAACCACCTAGCAACCATCCAGAACAATATAGCAACCACATACTGAAGCAACCCCTTTGTAACACCCAGTAGATAAAAATGGAATGCAGATAAAATAAAAATAAATAAAATTAAAATAAGTAGTTGAAGTGCCTTAAAAACTTTCATTTGACTTTTTGAAGGTTATGCAATCTTCATTAGAGTAAAAAAAAACAAAATGTGTAACAGGAAATGTGTTCATTGGTGTTGTTCAGTGAGATAGAACAGGACTCATTAATTGATACCTTTCAGCATGAATTACAACCTATCTCGCTGTCTCCACCCACTTCCTTTGGAATGTGTACTAGGATTAACTGTGTTTTGCCTACACTTTAATGAATCTAGAACACACACGCACGCATGCACACACATATGCAAACCAAATACTCACCAAACATTAGACCTCAGTCAGTGCCCAACAACCATAAAATCCCTGCTGAAAAACAAATAAACAAATGTATAACAGCCTAAGCAGATTTGCTGTTCTTGGCTGGTTTAAGTTGGTCTAGCTAATCTCCCTAGAGTTCATCTTCAGCTCATCTACTTTGTCTCCCAACCTAATTAAACTTGTGCTCAGTTAACTGGTTAGCCAGCTGGTCTCCTTGCCTGACCTTCTAACACCAGCAAACATTCTGAGAGACATGCAAAGACCAGCAGGTTTGGATACATTCTTGCCTCAAGACCCAAATCGGTTGTAAGACCTTAAGTTCAATTGTTTGATGAAATATCTTCTTTAAAACCAATGACCCAAAAGATCAATAAGGAAAGACCTTATATCTGAGACTTGAATTGCACTTATTTTTCACTTTAAAGTTAAACTTGAGAAGTGAGGCACATTATACACAAACTTAATGGATACAGAGTTTAAAAGCTTCCTCTATAAAAAAAGAACCATATGTTCAAGACAGCTAATCTTTGACCCATTCTTCTAACGTATCTTGATGCGTTCCACTTGTACAGTGAAACAAGGCAAGTAAGGAAATAATAAATCAAATAGCTATTTGCATCTAATTAGCTGGCAAGACAAAACACGGCTCTCTGTTATTATCAACTTCCATCTTATGGTACTTTGTCGAGTAAAAAAAAAAAACTACCTGTTCTAAGCACTGAGTACTTTTACTGAGAGTTCAAGTGAACTGGATGTTGTTCCACACACTTTGAAACTTTATTTATTTAGGAGGCTGAAAAAAAGGGAATTTGGATTTCTGTGCTTTTGTTCAGAACATTCTGTTTCAAGCTGATTTATGTCTATTTCAACATTTTACATTTCCCAAGATCTTTATAGAAGAGTAGAAGGGTATTCTTCAGATTTGGTAATCAAAAAGCCCTGTTATATAAATTTCACACAAATCTATGAGGAAATTATTTTACCAACAGACCCAAAACACATTATGGTGAAAGAATAATAGAATGGAGGTCATCTTTTTTCAGCTGCCTTGGTTCTGGAGGTATTTTTCCCATTCATTTTCTCCAAAGGGATTAAAAAAATAATAATCATTCATAAAGAGAATCAAACCAACTCTGAGATGAATCATATTATTTCAAACTTTGATTTGAATAAAACATTTATATGAAATAAAAAAGTCAAAGGTACAAGACTGAGTACTTAGAATTATTTTGTGAGGGAATGAACTCCTCGAAGCACTGAGAATTACATAATATAATAAAAAAACATTGGTAAAATAAAATAAAATAAAAATTGTTGTCTTATAGTCATTGATTATAGTATATATAGTATAAAAACAACATATTTAACAAATATTGCAACATTTTAAAAAATAAACAAAAATATAAGTAGTTTGATAAGTAGTAGATGATTCGCAGTGCTTCATGTGAGTGGTCACTGCTGAGCTCTTTTGCCACAACTTCTGCTTTCATAGTAATAGCGAGTTCTCTGATTGGTGGAGTTTTCCTTTGGATTGATTTTTAATGATAACTTATAAACCTTTAAAGACTGATCTACTGTGAGCTCGGAGGTTGTTTATCAATGATATATGCTTCTACTGAATACATCAGTCTGCATTATTTCAACTTCATTTAAAAAAAAAAAAATAAAAAAATAAAAAGTTTAATAGTGGAATTTATGGCAAAGAACTACAATAGCCAAGATCCCGAAGGGAAAAGATCCACCAAGAAGAGAATAGCGGCAATGACCGCTTGCTCCCATGAAGCACTGTAAATGACAGTTGAACTGGTCTCCCTACACTGTCAAACTACTTATACACTCACCGGCCACTTTATTAGGTACACCTGTACATCTACATATTCATGCGATTATCTAATCAGCCAATCTTGTGGCAGCAGTGTAATGTATAAAATCATGCAGATATGGGTCAGGAGCTTCGGGTAATGTTCACATCAACCATCAGAATGGGGAAAAATGTGATTTCAGTGATTTAGACCATGGCATGATTGTTGGTGCCAGATGGGCTGGTTTGAGTATTTCTGTAACTGCTGATCTCCTGGGATTTTAATGAAAAACAGTCTCTAGAGCGTATAGAGAATGGTGCGAAAAACAAAAAACAATCAGTGAGTGGCAGTTCTGTGGACAAAAACACCTTGTTGATGAGAGAGGTCAACGGAGAATGGCCAGACTGGTTTGAGCTGACAGAAAGGCTCTGGAAACTCAGATAACCCCTCTGTACATTTGTAGTGAGCAGAGTAGAATCTCAGAATGTACAACATGTCGAACCTTGAGGAGGATGGGCTACAACAGCAGAAGACCACGTTGGGTTCCACTTCTGTCAGCCAAGAACAGAAACTGAGACTGCAGTGGGTCTACCATTTGTGTCCAGATCTATATATATCCAGATTTGTCAGACCAGGCGATGTTTTTCCAATCATCTACTGTCCAGTTTTGGTGAGCCTGTGCCTACTGCAGCCTCACTTTCCTGATCTAAGCTGAAAGTAGTGGTACCCGGAGGGATCTTCTGCTGCTGTAGCCCATCTGCCTCAATGTTCGATGTGTTGTATGGTCAGAAATGCTTTTCTGCATAGAACTGTTGTAACGTATGGTTATTTGGGTTACTATCACCGTCCTGTCAGCTTGGACCAGTCTGTCCATTCTCCTCTGAACTCTGTCATTAACAAGCCATTTTCACCCACAGAACTGCCCCTCGCTGGATGTTTTTTGTTTTTCGCACCACTCTCTTTACACTCTAGGGACTTTTGTGCATGAAAAATCCCAGGAGATCAGCAGTTACAGAAATACTCAAACCAGCCCGTCAGGCACCGACAATCATGCAATGGTCGAAATCACTGAAATCAAATTTTTTCCCCATTCTGATGGTTGATGTGAGCATTAACTGAAGATCCTGACCAATATCTGCATGATTTTATACATTACACTGCTGCCACACGATTGGCTGATTATATAATCACATGAATAAGTAGATGTACAGGTGTACCTAATAAAGTGGCCGGTGAGTGTATATTTGTATGTATGTATGTATAAACAGTATATATATATATATATATATATATATATATATATATATATATATATATATATATATATATATATAAAACATACACTGTTAACCCTTACTGTAGTTTATAGGGTAATTAACTGTAAAATTACCAGTAAATTACTATAATATAATCATACAGTATTTAACTGTAATATGCATTGCATCATGGGTAATTTCTGTGACGTCACTCATTAATAACAGTAAATTACTTTTTATTAAATTAATACAGTAACAAACTGAAACTAAATACAGCATATTACAGTAGATGTATATCAGCGGGAATCCCACAACGTCTTTTCCTGAGGGGTTTACCTCTTTCTGTGCTCATATTCTTTTTTTATTTTTTATTCATAAATCCTGGTAATTACTTGCATTAACACAGACATAGGCAGGGGGCCTGGGTAGCTCAGCGAGTAAAGACACTGACTATCACCCCTGGAGTCGCGAGTTCGAATCCAGGGTGTGCTGAGTGACTCCAGCCAGGTCTCCTAAGCAACCAAATTGGCCCAGTTGCTAGGGAGGGTTGAGTCACATGGGGTAACCTCCTCGTGATCACTATAACGTGGTTCTCGGTCTGGGTGGGGTGTGTGGTGAGTTGTGCGTGGATGCCGCGGAGAATAGCATGAAGCCTCCACACGTGCTACGTCTCTGCGGTAACGCGATCAACAAGCCACGTGATAAGATGCGCGGATTGACGGTCTCAGGCGCAGAGGCAACTGAGATTCGTCCTCCACCACCCGGATTGAGGCGAGTCACTACGCCACCATGAGGACTTAGAGTGCATTTGAAACTAGATATTCCAAATTGGGGAGACATAGGCAGACTCTGTTTGATCTATAGATAAAAGCTCAGATAGCAAGGTGACATTGATTCAATTGTTGAAATTCCATCAGAATCATCATTTTGGTTGAGGTTGAATATTCAATGCTAAAATAATATTGAATCAATGTTGATAATTCATTGCTTTTCAGTGTTGAAAAGACAAACATTGAATCAATATTGATTTTTGGTTGATTGTCTTACATCTCTGAGAATGATTCAGGGCTACATTGTGATTGGTTAACAAGGCACACGTGATCCAAGTTGACAGTTACGATTTCTCCAATGGTAGAGCCACAGATTCAACTGGCTCACTCTCCAGGTAAGCATTAATTAAAATGTTGTCTGAAGTATTTTCTGAGGTAATTTGTCCGTTAAAATTCGCCAAAATTATGGTAGACAACTTAATTGGCCTAAATTTACACCCATTTTGGTGATTAATTTAAATAGGAGTGTATTACTTGTTTCTGTTCAAACGATAAACAGATTTAATGACCAGTTGGCCTCCGCAGCTAGTTAAGGTGGCAATGGAAATTCGTGAAAAATGTGGATGGGTCAGTTAATTGTAATTAATTAACACCCATGTTTGTTGTTTTATTATTTATGTGATTTATAACTGTGTTTCTCGTTGCTGTTTCACAGTAAACAGATGTTTGTCACTCAAGTAAATTGAGCGGGAATTCATTAGAACCACTTTAAGGCTCTATGCTGGGAAGAAATTTTTCAATTTTCCAGTGCTCTTGAATGCGGCACTCTAAGCGCGAAACAGACAAAGGAGGACAGATGGAGAGGAGGCATAACAGCTGATACTTCTGCGTTGGACCTACGCCGCAGGCCCGTAGCCTCTGCGTCTGTTTGGATTTATAATTCTGTGTTCAGTGTGTTGGTGTCTGTGTCGCCGCTAGTTGGCAAGCGCAGCAACAGAAGAAGACGTTTGTTTACCTTGGTGCTTGGGGAAGCGGTGTATAGATCGCTACTTTTGTTCAAACTGGAGTTAATTACATTTATTGGAATCTGGTTTCTGCTATTTGATTGTACAGCACTTTGGTCAACTGTTGTTGATTTTAAATATGCTTTATAGATCAATTTGACTTGTTTATACAAATATTATAAGCAATAATGCAGATAAATACTTCATTATTACTTCACCTCATGTCACTTGATATTTTTCCTTTTAGCAGATGAGCAAGTTGATTGCAGGCCCTTCAATGAGATGCCACAAGATGGAAGAAATGGTATGTATATCAGTGTAATAAGATTTTTATGTTAAGTGTTACATGGATTCAGGTTGACACTTAATCAGATTGTCATTGCCTGTAGGAAGCACTGGTAAATGCTGCCGTTGCCATTTCCACACTGGCCAACTGTATATCAGAAAAGTAAAAATAGTTACTTGCTAATTTGGAAAGTAACTGTCATTTTAGAGCTACATTATGATCTGTAACTCTAAAAATGAATGTCAGGTGCAGCATGGCAACAAATAGCCACCAAGGATCGCAATATGCAGAAAATAACGTTGGACAAATCTAAGTTAGCCATCAAGCTATGAGTAGCGTTACAAGCTATTGCAGCTGCAGCATACGTGAAATATATAAAGTTTACATGGTATTTTACCATTTGTGAAACATGATGATCATTATACACACATTGTGTAAGCTGCTATTGCAACAACCACTTCTTGTTTAAAAACAACAGCTTCTAATGGTCTTACCACCGCAGAGTTTTTAATTTTTCTTAATTAACCAGCTCTCATGCCTTTTGTAAAATAAAATTATATATTACTTTTTCCAAAGTACTTGTGTTCTTGTTATCAGCTCTGTGTGCTTCTTTTCAGTAGCACCTTCACACAGCATGGGAGAACACTACAGTATATATAATGGTAATAATCACTTGCAAAGACAATGTTGAATACACATACACAAGCAGCATATTCTAAAACCATTATTTGTTGTTATATTTAGATCCACTGTATGAAAGCCAGAGTGCCTTTAATGGTAAGTTAAAAAGAACATATACAGACTTTTTTCACAGACACTGTTGATGTACTTCCGCTTCATTATTTTTTTATATAGTCATGCAGTTGTCTGGCAACAGGAGGTGTGAGGTGTCAATAACCACACCTTGTTATTATTGGCATTATCTATGCTTTGCTATCTACTGTATTTGGATTTAGCTCCACCCCTATTTTGTGTTTGATAAACAGGGAAAACCTTGCATTGTCTGATTTTATGTAATTTTTATGTTATGTGACCAATTTTATGTTTTAGTTTCTTTTGTATTACAGTACATCTTTGACACACCTTGAGTCAATACGTCACCAAAATTACAACAAATGTTTGATTCAAAACATGATAAAAAAAAAAAAAACCTAATGGCAATGTTTTTTCCCTTCATTTTTCCCTTTTTGTAGGCCCATCAGAGGGACAGTTCCTAGGTTCGCTCACATATGGTAAGAATGAATTTCTGCCAATTGGTACCTGCGACAGGTGTTGAATATTATTTAATTTTTCTTTGCTTTTTAATTAAAGGTCAGAGAATGGAATCTCCTAAATCAAGGCAGAAAATAAAAGGCAAGTAATTAAGGAATTTACAAAATATATATCATAACATCTGAAAGTTAATACAATCTGTTTTTTTGTAAAGGGAAGTAAGATTTTTTGTTGTTGTTTTTTAAATTAAGCTGCAACAGTAAAAAGTAGAATGCACTAAGGCAGTGTTTCTTAACACCAGTTCTCAGCACCCCCCCCCCAGAAAATGAGATGTCTCACTAATTAAAACACCTGATCAGCTTGTTAGTGTGTTAAATAGGGAGATATCTAAAACATTCTGGGAGGGGGGCCTGAGGACTGGAGTTAAGAAACACTGCACTAAGGGTTATGAAAACTTAAGGCTGTGTATCATAGCAGTTGTTGACATAGTGTTCCTTTTTTTCAAACTGCTTTCCCTTTCAAGACATTGCTTATTCTAAACTGGCCGAAACACTGGCTGAACTAGTGTCCAAAGTGAAAGAACTCCATCAAGAGATCCAGGGTTTCATAAGACGGCAGCTACCAATCTCTCCCCATTACCTCTCTCACTCCCTCTAAAAGACTTGACTGAGTTAGAAGAAGCTGAGCGGATTCTTCAGAGTGAAGATGCCGGACGTGTGATGGTAATTTAAATCTTTCTTTTTTTTTTTTTTTAGAAAAGCAAGTTTTACATTCAACACACACATATCTACTAGGCAAATATTGTTTTTCAATGTTGTCTAGCAGGAAAAATATGTTCCCATGTAGCCACATGGCATTTTTTGTAACCTATCCATGTTCTGTGCAAATATGTCCCCCAAAACCCTTCTAGGTTGACCATTTTGCTATTGTGGGAGGAGCATCAGTTGATGTGCGTATTAGAAGGATGCTGGCCTGTACTCTAACCAACGAGCTGGCCTCTCAGATTAACTGGGCAAGGAAGAAACTGAAAGATGAGCATAAACGAAAAACGGCATTCAGAGACACAAGGCTCAAGATGTGCATGTTTGGTAAGTTACTGTCAGTAGAGAAATGGAGAAAAATGTTAAAAGGGCAATTACAGTGTGATTTCAGTTTTGGCTATTTCTTAAAATATTTCCCATCACATAAATTTTAATTGCAACAATTTTTGGTCTGCTGGGAAACTGGACCCTATATGTCACCATGTCAGTCTGTCAGCAGTTAGGTCCAGAGTGGTATATCTCAAAATCTATTTGGTGGATTGCAAAGTTGTGTCAACTTTAATGTTGCATACAGGGTTAATCCTGTCAATTCTGGTGACCCTATGACCTTCCTTCTAGTGCCACCAACACACTGTTTGGGCCCCATACCAAGTGCCATGTCTAAAGAACTGTTATAGCTAGGGACGTGAATCCAAGTCCTATTAGGGGGTTAAGTTGCCAGGGACACTCAGTCTATTTAAAGTGCTCCAAAGTCAATAGGACCTAAGTAAGTCCCTGGATGGCTTGGGAGGCTTGAGACCTTTTGTATCAGCCCTCCAGATAGAGTTAGAATACAGCGGCCAGCAGTAATGGTGGAAATTACAGCAATAGTGGTAAAACCACCTGAAATAGTTGTAATCGGGTAATAACAGATTTAGTGGTAATAACAGTACAGTGGAAATATTTGAGAGAATACGTTAGCCTATTTACTAGGTGATTTCTTATTTTACCATTTTAATTCTAGGTAATTATCCACTGTAATGACTCCACAAGCAGAAGGGAAGGAGGACACAGGAAAGCGGATTTTTCCAGACTCAGGTAAGGCTTTTAATCGGCCACTTCAATGCTTTACAGCTTCACAAACTCGGTCTCAGGGGCACGTAGGCACTCAACTCATTAGCTTCACATAGGTAAACACATTAGCTTCATAAACATAAACAAATCAGCCTCCACGATCAATGTAGGCTCTCTCGTGTCAGACTCTCTCGCTCTTTTGGCAGTGGCATGGCTGTTTATATGCCGCTCTCCTCAAGCTCACTGGAATTAGAGACGGGTGTTAGACATAATTTAGCTCAGGTGTAAGCGCCCTTACCGCTCTCTCTCTCCGGACGGGCGCTCGACCACGCCCCTGCTGCCACATCCACCTTTACTTTTTTTTTTTTACATTTTTTTACTCACAATCTATTTGAATCTATTCACCTTGCTTTTCCATTCAGTCCTCCAGTGTGTCTGCAGGTGCTTAAAAGGAAAATATCTACATTAAAAGTCATTAAATAATCTTACATTTAAATTCAGCGGGTTTTAACTTCAACATAAACATTTTATCAAATTTCAAGTTGCACTTTATTAGTGTGATAATTAGTCACATTTCCAAATATTCTGTCAATTAGACACTACTACCGGTTAAAAGTTTTAGAACATTGTGCAGTTCTAACTTCCTGTTTGCTGTGACAGTGCAAAAATGGCTCCGTTATGCCCCTGAACAGCTTGGGGGCATTACTCGTGGTGGAAACCCCTGAGTTTATCGGAGTAATATTTAATGAGGAATATAAGGCCATCCTTTTCACATCAGAAGCTTCAGTCCTTGAAAAGCTCCTGAAAAGTCCTGAACAGTGGTAATGTTTCAGTCTGTAGTACTGTGGTGTTTCTATCTTTGATGGTGAGTTTCCATTTGCATTTACTTCCATTTTGCAGATGCAGGCTGCATTTGTTATGTTGTCGTGGTTTTCCAGGCTCTTCTGGCAGTTACATTCTGTTTTATGAATTCTGAAATAACAATTCCATCTAATTGTTTTAAGTCACTGTCATGCAGTTTATCATAATCTGTACATAAGTTATTTTAAGCTCTATACATTTTAGATTCCATGAAGTAACATTTTTAGAACCTTTCTTTTTTCCCAAATGTAATGTTATTTCCTGTTCAAATGGTGTGGAGGCATAAATAAATACATTTGCATGTAAATTGAAGGACGTTGTATCTACTTTGAGTTAGTGACTTTTTGGTTCAAAACTATGTTAATTGCATCCCTACATGGTCAATGATTGAAAGGAGTCAAAATTGACATGATTTATTGGCATAGAATCCTGCTGTACATAAAGCAAGATTGATTTGATATTGTTTCAGTGTTGATTAGATGTTAAATAAGTGATTTAATTTAAGTTGAAAAAATATTGATTTTATGTCCATCTTGATCTATTTTTCATTGTTGAAATAACTATATTTCAGGGTGCAAACCTGATGAAAAATCAATGCTAAATTTCAATTCTGATTCAGTGATAGTTTGGTTGATGCATTAACATTGATTCAATGTTGATTCAGTGTTGGTCTTCTATCTGGGAAATGCGTTGTCAGTGCCTAATGTTACGCTCAGTTTATAATGGAGTAGACACAGAGACAACTGCAGGTAAATTAAACCATGAAACTTGCCTCTATAATATTAGAAATTCTAATGTTTGGTATTGGTAGTCAGATAAACTGTATATTTGGTAAGGATAATGAACTGTAATCTTGGCTCTGTCTCTCTATCTCTGCCTCCCTCCACCCCCAATGGGTGGAGGCGAAGTTTACCTCAGGTACAAGTCCTGACGCCCGGTGCAGATGTCTGAGGAAAGCTGCATTTGAGCGGAGCAGAGTCCCACAGAATTTGAGTGGAAAACATCAAATTAAGTAAGAACAAGCACAAATAACAGGATAATTCAAGAATTTTTTTTAATAGAGAAATACGAAAACTCTAATGTTATTGAAAGGATGTCATTAAAGTTTACTTTGGGCTGTTCACAGCGGACGCTTTCTTTTCTTGCATCGTGAGTGTTGTGTTTTTAAAACTGTGCGTCACGTTGAAAGTGGTTCAACGTTTTAAAAGGCATCTCAAGACCCACGTGTTCACTATTGCGTTGTGCTCCATCTTGCTGTTTTGGGCACAAAATAATGTGTCTTATGTGAACGTCCACACAGTTAAAGGAGATTTTGGGAAGTACTGGGTGTGATGACTTCATGACTTTAACATTAACACTGATTAAATTTTTTTTTTTTTTCAATGTGCACTTGATCGTGGTGACTGACGACAACTTCTCCTTCAATCTGTATACATTTTTAACAAAACTTTGTCTTAAGTTATTGTATTCATACTTGTATAAATATGTGACAAGTGTGTTTAGCCAGATATAGAAGACTATCGGCAATATGAGGGTGCAATGTGATTACTTTAGGTGCTTCAGGTTGTATTTAGATTGTCATTTGGGTAACATTATTATTATTTCAGTGTTTTCCTCATCCTGGACCTATAATGACTGACACACTGCACTTCTGATGTGAATGGCTTGGTGAAGTACCAACATAGCAAGGTAAAAAAGGCCATAGATCAAATTATCCATGTTTATTACCTTGGTACTTCACCTTATTATTTTTCTGGTTGACTGTTGTATATATACTTTGTTATTGATTGTTACCACTAGTAATATGTAGAAGTAGTAGTAGATAGTACTACACAAAAACTATGTTAATTATATTTAAATATTGATGGAATGTTTCTTTTTTTGTGTTATTATATTGAGTAGAATGGTCATGTTACCTGTTTCTTAAATATGTTTATATTGTGATTTTATGCTGAATATATTGACTAAGTTACCTGAAATGTATTTTCTAAATGTCTAATGTGTTATTAGATGAGTTCATACATTGTGTTTTAATGGCTGTTTATAATTAAAGTAACATTTCATTTGTATTACTGGAGTTGCAGTTTGTAATGCTTCTGGAATGTTTACATTATTTTAATGTACTGTTATCTTTAGTGTTACATATGGTTAACTATATGGTTAACTGTAAAGTTAAATGTGTTTTCAGTGTGTTTAATGAGTGATTACATGAATTCATATGTTTTTAATTGGTTTTTAATTTGTTCATTTTTGTAACTATTTCTATCTATCTATCTATCTATCTAGTCAAATAGTATTTGTGTAGTACTAACACAATATGGAAGAATATATACAGTATGTATATGAAGCATTTGCAATGTACCAATAAAATATATTTTTAAATATGAAATATTTTAAATATATATATTTTTTTGCTATGTATGATAATTACAGCTAGTTACTGTACAATTTAATAATTTTTACAGTAATATACTTCAGCCACCAATTACAGTAATCAGTAAATAACTGTAAACAGCCATTGCAGTAGCTTACTGTAAGCAGGATTTTACAGCCGGCAACAGTGTTGCCAGTATGTTACTGTAAAAAAGCCTGGTATGGTCTAACAGTGTATACTGTATTTTTTATATACCTACAGTCTTCAACTTTAAATGAATAGTTTATTATTATGTTATTCTCAATGTGTCATAGGACTGTTGTTCATTCCCTCATGAAAATGGTGAAATTCCTATTGAAAAAATGAACAGGAAAAATACTTCTGCAACCAAGATGAAAAGGTATTTTATTTTATGTTTTAAAGAAACTTGAAATCAAACTGATTGTGGCTGCAACAGACGCATACATAATCACTTAACAGCTTGAACGGTTGAGAACCCCACTGTTGCACTCTAAAACAGGACACAAATGTCAGATATGTAATATGACATTTTTACTAAGTAAATTTATGGCACACTGCATTCTTTATAAAGATGAAAATAATTTATTCTGACTTGTATAGAACCTTTTGCCTCTTGGTTCGCTACATTTTGTATAAGTAAACAAAAGCAGTATTGAGTTTTCAGGAAGTCTATTACACAGTGATTTCTTATATTATTCCTGCAATATTGTGTTATGAATGGGGGTATGACTGTAGCTTCAGGCACTTTGAGACAGTTACAAGAGGAGAAAAACTACAACAAGTATGTAAAATGTAAATTAATAGATCAATAATTATATAAACTTTCAAATAACCATCTAGCATGTAGCTGCATGTTCTGGAGTCCGCCCTCCAATGTGTTCATTTCCTCTTGTCCTGTTCAAACTGAGAGATATGATCACATCCATTGTATGCAGAGACGATGTTATGGGTGGGGAGGGAAGTTTTGTCAAATAAACCCCTCCTCAACTAGAGTCAAGATTTCAACACTCTTGTGTTGCTGGGGTCAGTAAAAAATGTACAAATCCCATACAATGAAAGTGAATGGTGACTGTGGCTGTCATTCTGCCTAAATGTTTCCTTTTGTGTTCCATAAGAGAAAGAAAGTTATACATGTTGGATCAACTTGAAGATGAGTAAATGAATTTTTATTTTTGGGTGAACTATCCCTTTAAGTCTTCTAAGCTTTGACAAGAGCAACCTCTGAGCAATAACTTTTTCCTCTGGGACAGGATGCAGCCAGAAACACAATACCACACATCTCTTCAATGCCTTCCACAGAAACTTTTTTCTTCGTACAGATTTGATTGCATTGGGAATAGAATTAATAACTTTAGACTCAACAAGTGCTACTGCATCATTTCTCTTCAACTATTACTCATTTCCCTCCAGATATAAACAAATAACGCACAGACAGAGAAGTCTTCTTTTGGATATTCTACTTTCGTTTTTCGCTAAGTAATCAACAGACATCTGAGATCATTTTAAAGAGATAGTTCACCCCAAAATAAAAATTCTGTCATAACTTTCTCACCCTCACGTTCCAAATAACATTCCAAAAGTACATACTGGTAAAAATGTGGTCATAAATATCATAAAATTGGTCCATATTTGACTCATGCGCTATATTCCAAGTCTTCTGAAGACATATGATAGATTTGTGTGAGGAAAACACTGAAATTGTATTTTTTATTTTTGGGTGAAGTATTCTTTAAGCATCCAATTTCTATAGGGCTGCTAGCTTCACCGTGACAACTGCCCCACCGCAGTGGTAAAGTGCCACCGGCGGTTATGAATGTGACATTAACATATAAACTTAAATAAAAGACCTTACGAAAACTTGAAATAAATTCCTGAAATGGTGCCATTTATTGAGTATAATAGAATATTAGATCTTTAGTAACTGTGTTGGGGATTATTCACCATAGGGATGTATACGTTTTCTATTTTTTAGAGACTTTGACTTAGATTTTGCACTACAGAGCACATTGTAATAACAGTGTATTCACAAGATATTCATTTAGCGTGCAGCTCAAGCCAAACGCACACCACGACTAGGTGAATCAATTACACGTCCGTTCGAAATTCATTCACAAACTCATGCAAAACTCATTATGGAAAGTTTATTTGTGATAACGTCAACAAACAACATGAAAGAAAAGGCTCGTACCCGTTAATGAGCTCTATCTAGAACTCAAGCTCCATTGTTTATTCGCTGCCTTCATTGATTCACAGATTTAAGTTATATTATAATATTAATATTATTGATATACTGTAGCTGATTATGCTCATATATAGGCTATACATATAAGACGTGTTTAAAAATAGGTTATTAAAAAGCTCTTCAGTTTACCGGGGTTCACGCACGGGCAATCCTCACAATGCTCTCTCTACAAGTTCAGCTGTTCAAGCTCCGTTGTGCATTCGCTTCATTGCAGATGTAAGTTGTTATAAGATATTTATTCTGTTGATGGCTTGTTTATATATAGGCAACATGATGCATTTGAAAATAGATGATTATTATATAAGCGCTTCACTGGGGGTTGGCACTTTTATATCTCGACAAACAGATTAGTCGAAAAATATCCTCACAATACTAAGACTGAATCATCTGAATAAACAAGGTTTTATTCAACAAGATTTTTCATTCTTCTAAAAAATTGTCAGTGCATTGGTAATATCTTGCAGTGTTGTTTGTTTCTCATCATATTTTGTCAACAATGTTTGAAGTTGAATTGTTAAAATTATCCTCATAATCCCCATTTTGTAAACGGAATCAAATACCAACTCGTTGATGTGGAATTTCATTGATGAGATTAACACCGCATTCTGGATGTGTATTCAGTGCGGCTGGAAACATCATACAAATTAAAAGCATTTAACAATTGAAAAGCTTCAAGCAAAGGTAGGACTGAAGTATTTCATTATTGTCCAGCTGTTTAGTGATATTTAGTCATATTGAATATTGGAGTTTAACAATTTATTTATTCTCCCCTTTTCTCCCCAATTTGGAATACCCAATTCCCAATGCGCTCTAAGTCCTTGTGGTGGCGTAGTGATTTGCCTCAATCCGGGTGGCGGAGGACAAATCTCAGTTGCCTCCGCGTCTGAGACCGTCAGTCCGCGCATCTTATCACGTGGCTTGTTGATCGCGTTACTGCGGAGACCTAGCGTGTGCGGAGGCTTCATGCTATTCTCCTCGGCATCCACGCACAACTCACCACACACCCCACCGAGAGTGAGAACCACTTTGTGGCGACCACGAGGGAGGTTAACCCAACATGACTCCACCCAGCCTAGCAACCGGGCCAATTGGTCGCTTAGGAAGCCTGACTGGAGTCATTCAGCACGCCCTGGATTCAAACTTGCGACTCCAGGTGTGGTAGTCAGCGTCTTTACTTGCTGAGCTACCCAGGCCCCGGAGTTTAACAATATTAACAGATTCTGACATCTGGAATATTTTTAGTCCTTGATGTGAACATGTTACAGATGTATAAGGCTGGCTGTATAGTCCAATTATTATTTTTTTTTTTTCGTAATTTGTGCGCACTCCCTCCCCCACCCTTCAACCACCGTATAACACCGTTCACCGGCGGTGATTGGCCTTTAACCACCGCGGTGGTAAAAAATTGCCACCGGGACAGACCTTACTTTATGTCCCCCTAAATTTCATTATGTTAAACAGATCCTATCTAATCTGAATTAACATTTGTTTTGTTTTTTTCAGTGAGGACAGGCACTTTGCCACAAAAAGCATGAGGATGATATAGGGGATGGATTTCCCACACAAATTGGTTCCTGTCTTTACAATTTATCATTACAAATTATGAGGGCTCTTCTTGCATTAACATCTAGGTTGGCCATCTTGACCCATTGATCACAAGGTTGTCAGGGACACAGAAAAATTACGCTGAGGAATGTTGATCTGATTTATTCCAGTAACCAACGACAACCGGCTGTCAAGTTGCTCATATACATCTTAAAACTGAGAATAGCCATTAAAAACTGAAAAATCATTCATCATTTACTCACACTCAGGTCATTCCAAACCTGTGTGATTTTCCATACAATCAAAGTTGTGACCAAAGAAGACTTAGAATGAAGTACACAACTCACATGGTCTTCTTTTATGAAGCTAGTATGGTGCTATTTTGTACTTTTCCTGGTTCCCATCAGCTTTCAATGTATGCAGATGAGCAGCTGGGGCATTTAGATAAACTTCTCCTTTTGTGTTCCGTGAAATACAGAAAGTCAATAGTGTTTGGAAGAACATGAGGGTGAGTAAATGATTACAAAATTGTGCAGGAAGAATTATTATATGGAATGCAAAACTACGACTGAAACGACCCTGAATTCACCCTAAAATTGTATCTTTCGTGTAAACAAAATCTGCAAATTACTCCTATAATAATAGCATACTGTGACAACTGAGGGCTGTCAAACACAGATACTCTCTTTTTAGCACAAAGTGAATATTTGCTCAGATATAGTGAGAGGAAGGGGGAGGAAAATAGATAGACAGGGGAGCGCAAGCGAGAGAGGATTGAGAATTCTGGCAGAAGAAAATGAAAACCTGGCAGAATATGAGAGGAAAAATATGAGTAATTATTTGTGCCCGTACCTCCTGGGGGGACCTTGCAGTGTGGTATATTATCTGTCCTTTTTGAAAAATATCTTCACAGACATATTTTAAATAAACCATAATAAAATCTCACCTGCAAGCTTTATATTCAGTTCCTAAACTTTCTAGAGCAGAATCCAAATAGCTGTGCTTATAAAGTCTTTGTGTCTAAATTCCATTCAAATTCCCTCTTCACATATATTTGCATTTGACAGTTAAAAAGGCACAATAATGTAAAAAAAAAAAAAAAAAAAAAAAAAAAACCTGGCAACTAAAACTTTACATCAATAGTTTCACGAAGCTGAAATGTATTAAAAAGCTGCTATTCGAAACTGTCTGAATCGAAATATGATCTAATGAGTCATCTTTTTTTTCTTCCATACAAACTTATATGACTACTATTTTGAAAAAGCAAAAGGATGCCTTGAACCCCCAACGCCTGTTTCCAATTACTAAGTATGATAATAAGTGTTGTGGGAATGTAGAAAAAAAAAAGCATGTTATATTACTGCATTACTCCAATAAATTAATTAAAAACACATTAAAAAAAGCAACACATAAGGTACTTTTGAGCTTTTTATTTTTTTTTTCAGTTACTCACCATCAACTGGCTAAGGCCACGACCACATTAAAGGAATATTTTGGGTTTAATACAAGTTAAGCTTGATCGACAGCATTTGTGGCATAATGTTGATTGCCACGCAAATTTATTTGAATCGCCCCTCCTTTTCTTTAAAAAAAATCAAAAACCAAGATTACGTGCGGCGCTAACAGTGGAAGCGAATGCGGCCAATTATTAGAGGGTTTAAAGGAAGAAATGTGAAGCTTCTTATTGTATAAAAGCACGTCATGTTAACGTGCATATTATTTAAATCTTGTGGTTGTACTTTTGAAACAGTGAGTATTTTAATTTTTACGAATTGGCCCCATTCACTTCCATTGTGAGCGACTGTAACCCAGATTTTTGCTTTGTTTAAAGAAATTATTTTTTGTGGTCATCAACATTATGCCACAAATGCTGCTGATAGAGCTAAACATGTACTGAACCCAGAATATTCCTTTAATACATTTTTGGTAAAAAAAATAAATAAAAAAAAGAAAAACATTTTCCGTTTATTGACATCGTCTTCTAAGTATGAGGTACTAGAGACCTCATATTTTTTCAAAGTTTTCAAAGTCTCCATTTTTGGTGGAGAAAAACTCCATTCCAGTGTGGATGAGCGTCATAAACATAGCAAAATCAATGCATTTTCAAAAGAAAATGTATGTGTGTAAATGCGCCCCATGACTCTCTCTCTTCCAGAACAGAAGCACTATGCTTGGATTGGGGTTTTTTTTTTTTTTTTTTTTTTTAGTCTAAATTGTATTTTCTGCTGTGGAAGTTTTCTCTCTCCCTTTTTATGCAACTTGGAGTGTATAAAGCTTCATTGATTTTAATGTGCGCTATCTTTGTCGCACTGCGCTGGTCGCTTGCAGTGTAAACATGGTGTCACACACTGTGTTGGCTCACACGACTACATTATAGGGGGGAAATAGGGTTTCAGTTCTATTCGTCAGCAAATAACCTTTTCAATGTTAAACTGTTTTTTCCTATCTCATTTTACGTGCCATTCGTAGGTTGTTTATGTAAAAATGTCAACAGAGTGGCTCTGCATGCGGCACTATCAAAACATTGCTCAAAACATAGCAACATGGGCTCAACCAATAGCGTGATTTTGAGGTGGAACTAACTTTTTTGTTTGACTAATGGTAGACGGAGAGTGTTCGTGAAAACCCAACACGGTCTCATCATGACACCAAACAATGTTACTTTTTTCCTAAAATGTTATGCCTGTATTGTGCCAATTTTAAATTATGTTTGTTGATTGGTTGGCCTCTATGCATTCAAGTTATGAGACAAGTTGTATGATATTTTACAATTTTACCATCTCATTGTCATGAGAAACCTGTTTGACAACTGCTTGGTTTTAGAAGAAAAATACACTCTAAATCTTTAAATAAGTAGAAAATAATAAAAAATTAATTTTGAAAAAGTAAGTAATTTGTGTTGATATGATTATTTTTAACCCTCAACACAGTTAATGAGAGATCACTAATGGTATGGGCATCTTATGGGCAGTAATGGTTGCTCTTATGATTGCTCTGCAAGGAATATGCAAAGAAATAAGGTCATTTTACGGGCCTGGGTGCATCTTATGCAAACACTGCCCCTTCATGATCATGCCATTTCCATGATGATACCGTTTTCATACAAGCAGTTAATAAAAGAGTGGTGAATCACAATGTGTCACTTTGTGAACTTTCTGGAATGCAGAGTGAGAAATAGGTTTCTACCTCCACAGAACTGGAGGCTTTTCTACTTGAAGAATGGTGCAATATTCCACTCAAGATTGTGCAGAAAGCTGTTCTAAAGGCAAAGGCTGGCCCCATGTCTTGTTAGGTTCCTAAGATCAATATATTGTTTCTGTTATTTTATCAACCACTTGTAGAGGTACGGTTTAATAATGACAGTGGAATCCTTTATAGGTCACTGGCATGCAATCGTATAAATAATGCTGATTTGCATGTAGCAGCATAATTTCGACATTGTGAAAATGCAATGTAAACATGATTGGAAGTCCAAACTCAACATGTATGCATTTTTTGTTAGCACATAATTCAAGGGCTTGAACTTTGTTTAACAGCTTTTTTTTTAATTTTTTTTTATAAAACTTACTACATACTACATCTGAACAAGCAAATAACTAATAAAGAGTGTATGAGAAATCTCCTGCATATATACATGCTTGTTTTTTCATACTTGCATTCTTCACAATAAGTTGCAGAACGCAAATGAGTAACTCCTGAAATAGATTTCAGATAGAAGGTTTTTTGGTAAGCTGTAATTGTTCATGCACCTGTCAAGCTTTGATTTGCTGTTGCTGAGAAAATAGGTTTAAAGGAGGAAAAGGTAAAGGGTAAGCCTGCAGAACCCTTCTGGCACAGAAATGATTGTGCAAGCATGAAAGTATCTAGCACATTGACTCGAAACTTAAAATGCTTCATATGTCACCCAATTTTTAAAGAGCGTTAATGCCTTAACTAAAAACAAAAACAAAACAAAAAACAAACAAACAAAAATAAAAACAGCCTGTTAGCAGTATGGGTTGACCTATGAAAGACTAAGGGATTGTTCAGAAAAGCATCAGTTTAATAAGGCTGCCCCAACAAGGGCCAAGAAACAACATTTCACAAATTCTAAACTTGGCTGTTGTACTTACAATGTTGGGAATCAAAATTGTCAACTGTTAAAGCGCTGTAATTTCTGCGGCACTTACGCCACCAACCAAAATTGCTAAAATAATTACTGTTTTCAAACATTTTCCAGAGGATTCCAAAAAAGACAGTCCCAAACTCCCAAACTCCCACCATTGGTCAATTAGTCATTGTTTTGATAGCGCTGCAAAGTTACATTTTTTTATGAGGATATAAACCTACAAATGGATTAATTATAGTTGACTCTGCTTACTAAGCTGGCAAAAGAGAAATCATTTTAACATAGAAAAAAAAATTACAAGATCAGAATCCATCAAACATTGGAATTTGGTGTTTGTGGACATTTATTTTTGTGGTGTAAACTAGCTTCCAGAAAGCAGATAAGGAACATACAGTATATTGCAGATTGAATAAAATATTTTGGGATATTTTGGGTAGTTCATTTTGAGGTCAACCTCACATGCCTCCGGGTCACTGTTAACAGACTGAATACCCAACAGCTACCACAAAAGCTGTGGAATTGCTTTCCCTAACTGAGGAAATATTTACCAATTTCCATTTCGTTTTTTTACTATTTTCCCCTACCTAGCGAGCAAGTGTACACAGGTTAATCCCAGGGTCAGAAATTAAGAAGGGCTCAGCGCATAAATGCCACCAAAAATGCCCCCAAAATTCAAAATGAGGTGGCAAAAAATGCCCTCATAAAGAATTCTTTAGTTTTGTAACATCTCATATAGTTCTTAATGTTCTATTATAGTCATAGTTATACATATTATAGCATATAATACAAGTTGATGCAGATTTAACTCTTAAATTTCTCATTCTTGAGATTTTGTATAAATGAATTGATTACATTGATGTTTTTGACATAAGTGGATGAGATACAGTTTGTGTTTAAATGGTTAGAAAAAAAAAAGCCCTTATAAAAGGCAAAAGATGCCCCTGAAAATCAAATCCAGGGGGCAAATATTGCCCCTTAATGTAATGAACCTCATAAGTGACTAATTTGGAACGTTCTTACTTGGCAGCAATATTTAATGCCAAACAAATAGTGCTCCTCCAATGAAAAACACAGGAAACTCGACTAACGATTGATTCCAATAGATTTTGACGTTAGCATGATGCTAATTTAACGACGCAATATTCTAATAAACATAAAAATACATAGCACATACATTTACTGTATTACTAAAGTAGTCTATTTTCACTTAGCCTCAACTGTTAACATTCATATTCTTTTCAGTAAACTTTTTACTTTTCAGTACATAATGAAATAAAAGTGCATTTACTGTAGTTAACATTTTCCTCGCCAATCTTGTCTAATGTTTTCTTATCAAATGTTGTCTAGATAAGCAGCACACTTGTTTTTGGAACAGAGAATTTTCTAATTACAAAACAGTGTTGTGTAAAAGCTATGCTTTTTTTAAAATCCTCCATAAAACACTGATATACCTTTTAAAAATGTTTCCATTCCATCAGTTCAGACAATGGTCTCTACAGTCCATTGAACAACAGCTCTTGTGGTGTTAAGTCAAACCATCAAGTGATGTTGGCAGTCGGTTTTACCTGACACTGAAAGCAAAAAGCATTGCTCTGACACAAACAAGCTGCAAAACAATGAAATTGATTCCGAGAGAGAGAAAAAATGAAAGTTAGTGTCTAGTGAGAGGAGAAAAACAAGCTTATTGTCGAAGGAAAAATGTGTGAAAGACAAGCAAGCACATAAGCAAGTGCATGAGACAGCTATTGCTTATAAATTGAATCATAAACTCCACATACTGTCTACCCTCATTAATACTTTCAGAGAAACTCCATTGCAACCACAGTTGTACCAGAGAAACAACAACATCTGTTGAACACTCTAAATAGAGAGAAATCATGGAAACTTGTGGAAGATCTACAGTATAGAATGTCTAACATTCACAAGAAAATCTGCTTGGAAATAAAAGCAAGAGGAAAATTTCATTTTTCTTTCATAGCTCAGGAGATTAAAAAGAATATTCCGGGTTCAAAACAAATGAAGCTCAATTGATAGCATGTGTGGAATAATGGTGATTACCACATAAATTTATTTCAACTCATCTATACTTTTCTTGAAAAAAAAGAAGCAAAAATCCAGGTTACAGTGAGGCACTTACAATGGAAGTGAATAGGGCCAATTACTGGAGGGTTTAAAGGCAGAAATTTGAAGCTTATAATTTTATAAAAGCACTTACTTAATTCTTCATGTATTATTTGAACTTTAAAGTTGTTTAAATCATAATCTTTACAGTAATTTTAGGGTTTGTTGACATTATATCGTCATGGCAACAAAGTTGTAAAATTGTCTGTAACTTTACACAGAAAAGCTTAGCAAGCGATTTGACTACACTAAAATCGTGTTTACATGCATGTTGTTTATGTCTTGTGGCTATACTTATGAAACAGTGAGTATTTTAATGTTTACAGATCGGCCCATTTAACTTCCATTGTAAGTGTCTCACTGTTCCCTAGATTTTTGCTTTTTTTTAAAAGAAAAGGAGAGGCAAGTCAAAATAAATTTTTGTAGTCGATGGAAAAACTGCTGCCGATTGAGCTTAACTTGTAGTGAACCCGGAATATTCCTTTAATGGTGTTCTAAGTTATCATTTCATTAACTATCAACTTTTCAGATGTCACCCCTAAAATTCTTTCGGAGAAAATAAATAAATAAATAAATAAATAAATAAATGAGACAATTGTTCACATACAGTAAGATTATAGAGCTACAAAAGTCAACATGAAATCAAAATTGACCCTATTTATTTTCTTCAATCCAATCCAATAGCACACATTATTCCTAAGACAAAATGTTCCTCAAAATGACATCAAAATGGAACTTGCTCAACCTCTGAAATTACTTTAAACTGTCATTTAGGGCACTTTTCATGATTAACCAATTCCTGATGAATAATCCTGGAAATGCTGTCTTAATTTTTTTTTTTTTAATAACAAAAATATGAAATATGTTACATTATCAAAGTAGAATTGGTTGCAAATGCTGTTTGAAGTTGACTTATAGGGTACAACGGGGCTAAAGGCTCACCTTAAGGAAAATTAGCTTTTTTTCTGGTCACAAAGTGTATAAAGATTCAAGAAATGCATTTATTTTTATTGAATATTGATGGAGCAACATAATTTGTGTGAAAAGAAATAACAACAGAATGTTGTTTTGAAAAAAAAAAAAAAATCCTTATTTTTTTCAAGGTGCAATATGTAACAATTTTCATGTAATATTCACCTTTTTTTTGCCAGTGTGTGAACGGCTTGTAACGCAACTTAAAAACTTCCTAGGTTGCCTATTAAAGCCTGTAGACTGATTTTCATGCGAAGGGAGCGGGTCGCTTTTGCCGGGAAAATCCAAAGGATGTGATGTTTATGTGCGCTCCCGAGAGCCTTGCCTCAGTGCGTCTCTTCCGCTATTCAACAGCGACAACAAACTGCAACACTAGGTAACATTATCTTAGAGATGGAATCCAGCAAACGTCCGGCTCCCAGCACAACACCAACTCCTACACAAACTCCGAGTAAGCCAAAAAAAAAAGAAAGAAACATTTACCGACTGAATCCCATCTGGCTAAGCGGGAACGTGATCGTGGTCGAGCGAAAACTAGAGTGAACATCGGCAGGGCATTTGATTCCTGGAGGGAACTTCGTTAGGTTTTGGGGATCAAAACCGACCCTGAATTGGCGTTCTTCTTATTGGACAGGTAAGCTTACATAACTGCAAAGCATGTGAAATATAGTGCCATAAGGATTGATCTGTGTAATTTTAGCTAACTTGATCTTGCCTGCACAGTAACTGTCATAAACAATGTTAATCTGTAATCATTCAGCAAGGTAAACTACAATAACACATGAAATGAATGCTAGACAATGTTCAAGATAATGCAAAAAGACCCATTCATTAGTGTAACGTAACTTTGTTATGCAGAAAATATATACATTCTATTATTATAAAACAATAGCGCATCGATATATCAAAATGACAGTTGTGATGGAATCACATCAATACTGAATTGTCAACATATTTATAATGTACAGTCTATTTTATAAACAGCTACTGTCATCATTCACCAAATTTAGCTAACAGCTATTGATAAAGCTGGCTAGCTAGCTAACGCTGACATAGGCTATCGGATAAATGCAGTCAATGTATCATGCAAAGAAAAGTTATTACTTCAAACTACAGTCTTGCATAGTCAGACCTACAGGTGCATCTCAATAAATTAGAATGTCATGGAAAAGTTCATTTATTTCAGTAATTCAACTCAAATTGTGAAACTCGTGAATTAAATAAATTCAATGCACACAGACTGAAGTAGTTTAAGTCTTTGGTTCTTTTAATTGTGATGATTTTGGCTCACATTTAACAAAAACCCACCAATTCACTATCTCAAAAAATTAGAATATGGTGACATGCCAATCAGCTAATCAACTCAAAACACCTGCAAAGGTTTCCTGAGCCTTCAAAATGGTCTCTCAGTTTGGTTCACTAGGCTACACAATCATGGGGAAGACTGCTGATCTGACAGTTGTCCAGAAGACAATCATTGACACCCTTCACAAGGAGGGTAAGCCACAAACATTCATTGCCAAAGAAGCTGGCTGTTCACAGAGTGCTGTATCCAAGCATGTTAACAGAAAGTTGAGTGGAAGGAAAAAGTGTGGAAGAAAAAGATGCACAACCAACCGAGAGAACCGCAGCCTTATGATTGTCAAGCAAAATTGATTCAAGAATTTGGGTGAACTTCACAAGGAATGGACTAAGGCTGGGGTCAAGGCATCAAGAGCCACCACACACAGACATGTCAAGGAATTTGGCTACAGTTGTCGTATTCCTCTTGTTAAGCCACTCCTGAACCACAGACAACGTCAGAGGCGTCTTACCTGGGCTAAGGAGAAGAAGAACTGGACTGTTGCCCAGTGGTCCAAAGTCCTCTTTTCAGATGAGAGCAAGTTTTGTATTTCATTTGGAAACCAAGGTCCTAGAGTCTGGAGGAAGGGTGGAGAAGCTCATAGCCCAAGTTGCTTGAAGTCCAGTGTTAAGTTTCCACAGTCTGTGATGATTTGGGGTGCAATGTCACCTGCTGGTGTTGGCCCATTGTGTTTTTTGAAAACCAAAGTCACTGCACCCGTTTACCAAGAAATTTTGGAGCACTTCATGCTTCCTTCTGCTGACCAGCTTTTTAAAGATGCTGATTTCATTTTCCAGCAGGATTTGGCACCTGCCCACACTGCCAAAAGCACCAAAAGTTGGTTAAATGACCATGGTGTTGGTGTGATTGACTGGCCAGCAAACTCCCCAGACCTGAACCCCATAGAGAATCTGTGTGGTATTGTCAAGAGGAAAATGAGAAACAAGAGACCAAAAAATGCAGATGAGCTGAAGGCCACTGTCAAAGAAACCTGGGCTTCCATACCACCTCAGCAGTGCCACAAACTGATCACCTCCATGCCACGCCGAATTGAGGCAGTAATTAAAGCAAAAGGAGCCCCTACCAAGTACTGAGTACATATACAGTAAATTAACATACTTTCCAGAAGGCCAACAATTCACTAAAAATGTTTTTTTTAATTGGTCTTATGATGTATTCTAATTTTTTGAGATAGTGAATTGGTGGGTTTTTGTTAAATGTGAGCCAAAATCATCACAATTAAAAGAACCAAAGACTTAAACTACTTCAGTCTGTGTGCACTGAATTTATTTAATACACGAGTTTCACAATTTGAGTTGAATTACTGAAATAAATGAACTTTTCCACGACATTCTAATTTATTGAGATGCACCTGTATATCCACACTTTGTTTTAGCCTGTTCCAGCACTGGAGAATCAAATATAATATAAAGTCTCAAAGTTTGTAGTAAAACAATCATAACTGTGTAAATTTAATTATGCTACCTTATCTGTCAGCATGATGCCGGTGAATCACGTTGTCTCTTTGTACGTTACGTCATTGTTTTGGCTGATGTTCGCTCGCTCACGTCCCTGTGGAGTGTGCACACGAGCAACAGGTAGCTGGCTGCAGTTCACTTAATGGCCACAGGTTTCATTAATAACAAGTGTTTCTGAATCTTACATACTGCACCTTTAAATGAACTTGGGGTAAAATGCCCCCAGGTGGGTTATATTGATGTAGTGTAGATACTGGGGCAATAGTTATAGGGTAAACGTTATTTGTCAACATTAATCTCCATTGTGATTGGATTAGTCAATGTGTGCTCACTTTGAACACTTTTCATAACAAATCTATTCCCCCCAAATAAGAAAACAATGTGTTTAATGGGGGGCTTTTTACCCCAAATACTAGCCTTTCACTTATTGGACACTTATTGATATATATATATATATATATATATATATATATATATATATATATATATATATATATATATATATATTCCAAAAGTTTGGAATAATGTACATATTTTGCACTTATGGAAAGAAATTCAACTGACCACAAAGTATAGTCATTACTGATATAAAAAACAGCACCATCACTATTTGAAAAAAGTCATTTTTGATCAAATCTAGACAGGCCCCATTTCCAGCAGCCATTACTCCAACACCTTATCCTTGAGTAATCATGCTAAATTGCTAATTTGGGACTAGAAAATCACTTGCCATTATATCAAACACTGCTGAAAGATAATTGGTTTGTTAAATAAAGCTTAACATTGTGTTTGTTTTTGAGTTGCCACAGTATGCAATAGACTGGCATGTTTTAAGGTCAATATTAGGTCAAAAATGGCAACAACAAAAAAAAAAACAGCTTACTCCAGAAACTCGTCAGTCAATCATTGTTTTGAGGAATGAAAGCAAGTGATTATCTACAATGCTTGAAATTGCCAAAAAACTGAAGATTTCATACAAAGGTGTACAATACAGTCTTCAAAGACAAAGGACAACTGGCTCTAACAAGGACAGAAAGAGATGTGGAAGGCCAGATGTACAACTAAACAAGAGGATAAGTACATCAGAGTCTCTAGTTTGAGAAATAGACGCCTCACATGTCCTCAGATGACAGCTTCATTGAATTCTACCCGCTCAACACCAGTTTCATGTACAACAGTAAAGAGAAGCCTCAGGAGTGCAGGCCTTATGGGAAAGTGGCAAAGAAAAAGCCATTTTTGAAACAGAAAAACAAAGAAAAGGTTAGAGTGGGCAAAGAAACACAGACATTGGACAACAGATAATTGGAAAAGAGTGTTATGGATCTTAACCACATTGAGCTTTTGTGGGATCTGCAAAACTGTAAGGTGCGTGAGAGGTGCCCGACAAGACAGCCACATCTATGGCAAGTGCTACAGAAAGCGTGGGGTGAAATGTCACCTGAGTATCTGGACAAAATGACAGCTAGAATGGCAAGGATCTGCAAAGCTGCACGTGGAGGATTTTTTTGATGAGAACTCTTTGAAGTAGTTTAAGAAGTTCTGAACATTTTTTTCAAATTGTAATAGTAATTTTTCACTTTATTAATGTCCTGACTATACATTGTGATCAGTTGAATGCCACTTTGGTGACTAAAAGTACCAATTTCTTTCCATAAGAGCAAAATCTGTACACTATTCAAACTGTATATATATATATATATATATATATATATATATATATATATATAATCACCTTGAACAAAATTGAAAATGACAAACAAGTATTTTGTTTCAAAATAAATGTGATCATTTCAGGGTTTTTCATTAGCTAAACAAACTTGCAAAATTCTAAAATTTATTAAATATTAGAGAAAATTACCTCAAAGTCAAACTTTAGACAATGCACGCAATGATCTCATGGATCAGAAGTGGTAGTTTTTAAATCAAATGTGCCTTTCACCACGGGGGGCCTTTAACCCCGTTGTACACTAATGTAGCTCAGATAGTTTGGTCTTGAAATAATTTGATAAGAAATATTTGAGTTTATAATGCAATGTCTGACTTTTGATTGCATACTATCTTGGCAAACCCACATTTGTTGACATTGTTGAGATCTCTTCTGAAACTCTAGAAGAGACACATGTAAGATTACTAGTGTCTATTTCTCAAGAGAAAATTCTGAGAAGCAGATGACGTAAGCAAAAGTACATATCTTTGCTGCCTAGGAGAAACAATTGAGATACTAAAGTGATCTTATTTGTGATTCTTCTTTCTCATGGGACCAACCGCAACAAATACTTGCTCTGAAAACAGTATCATTTGACATCGAGACCACTGGATCAGAGAAACGACATTTCGAAAATGCTGCCTTGCCTATTAGAGCATGCACACTGAGAAAGGAAGCCTCACAGGGCTTGTCGCACGACTTCACATGGTAAACACACATACATGGCTGCCAGGAAACACAAATGAAAGGAAAAGCACCATTTAAAGATCATTCTCTGCTAGAGGGCTGCTGGAACCACAGGCATCAATGTTCCTCGTGCCTCTGAGTACCAACAGAAGTCTAGAAGAACTACCAGCACTGATCTGTCAGAATTGATGAAGCAAGCACTTCAGCTGCCCAAAGGAATGAGAGAGAAAAATAAGAAATAAAAGAAAAAATACCAAGGATGTACTAAAAATAGGAGGGGAAAAGAGAGACAAGGGCGAATTCACAAAACAGTTGCAACACTTTTTTTGTATATCAACACAAAAAAAATTTATTAGTTATTACTAACCACCCACAATCCAAGTCACTAAATGCACTGAAATACCACTGGACTTTTTTAAAATTAATTAATAGTCATTCTTTTCAGCACAAACATGCTTCCTTTAAATTAGTTTTGTTATACATTGCGTCTTATTCACAAAACTGAGCACTATATGCCTAATGCAATTAACATCGAGCTATTAGTACGTTTCACCATGAGTTTGAAATTAGACAAGATCGGTTACTATTCACAATCATTGACTGGATGTTTGCCAGTGACATGGATTGATTCATTTTTAAATACCATAGATGTATGAAATACGAAAAATACAGCAATCTTCTGAAGATTCTGCTGAATTGGATGACTTCTATATTATGTTAAAATTCCCTTTCTAGGGCAAAGCATTCAACATTTTCATTGATTTTGTCCAGTGGCTTCCAAAGTGATTTTTTTTTTTTTTTTTGCTACAAAACAAGTGAAACTAATAGACCAAACCCACCTGCAGGCTTTCTAAAGGAAATATTCTAATAAAATTTCCCAATAGGGTTGAATCCCCACAGACAGACAGTCTTATGCTGAGTAAACACTGTTGCTATTGCTAACTGATGCTGAGCACACATGATCATTGTTTGTTGGTCGAAGGAGAGAATGACTCACCTGAATATGCCCAATAGGGTTCCCCGGCCGCCCTCCGCTCCCTTTGAGTGGCTGAGCTCCCATGATCCTCCGCTTCCACTCGTAAGGCTGTCAGAGATAAATCAGATGGCATCATAATGGAGACTTTCCACAAACCATTGAAATAATCAATGCAACATCTTATCAAGACTGCAATATTTTACACTCTGGAATACAACAGGAATATGTATTCTGAGAAGCTGACAAATAGGCATGGACATAAATTTGACTTTTTCATGATTTTAAGCTAAATTCATACATTTAAGGGAAATGGTTTATTTTTAGATAATGTTGATACTATTTCTTTTACGTTTTTCCACCAATTATAATATGAAGCCATAAAAACTGCATGCATAATAATACAATGTGAAAACATGCTGTTTGAAGTAGTTTTTGATGAAGTTTATCACATCACAAGGTTTTAAACATTTTGACATATTATTTTCAAGTTAAACTAGTTTGACCATTTGCTAGCATCCTCAGAAATAAGTAAAGCTTTAACTTATTGTATGCTTGTTATTCTCATGTGTAAGTTAAAGGCATTTTCTACGAGAACAGTAAAATTACATGTCATATAAACTGCCCTTCTACAATCATGATGTTGTACTGTACATTGCACTGTGAGTCTGATACCTTGGCAGCACTCTGCATACTGAAAGCTCATGTAACTCTTAATGCATGCATTTGTCATGCAAGTAATCCATATCATCTTGCACTGGCTCAATACTGGCTTGAGTTCTTGAAGTGTACGTAGAAATCCTATCTGCATACACAACTCACTAGAACAGCGCCCACATGCAGTGTCTCTTGACGAAGTAATCAGAAGTAATAATAACACTAATAATAACACTCAAAGAGTTCTCAATGGGGCTTTAAACCTGTGAAAAAGCTGGCACTTCTCTCCTCTCATTAGAAACACTCAAACTAGCTAAAGTTACGGTCGCCTTTAATAACCAAAGAAATACATGATTTGTAACTCTAAGGAGTAGTAGGTGGTCATACTTGACAACCAGAACGTTTATTTTTGATCATCAGACCTCTTTTGCACTTACCTGGCAAGAAAGAAAAAGTAAGAGTTCATGAGTCAATGAACTGATCAATGGAACTTAGACATTAGTCAACATTATTAACAATTTTGGACAGTAGACAATATAGTAAATGTGAACTAATTCAAGCAAAGTGACGTCAGGCTCGTGGGTGGGGTAAATGAGCTTCAACAGTTTTGTTTTAAATGATTCACATTTTTCTGTACCAGATGGTGCTGCAATAATGTATTCAGACCCTCAACCAATTAACCTATTCTTAAGGAATAGTTCACCCAAATATGAAAATTCTCTCATTATTTACTCACCATCCCAGATGTGTATGACTTTCTTTCTTCTGCTGAACACAAACAAAGATTTTTAGAAGGATATTTCATTTCAATGCAAGTGAATGGTGGCCAGAACTTTGAAGCTCAAAAAGGCAGATGAAGACAGCATTAAAGTAATCGGTAACACTTTACAATAAGGTTCCATTTATTAACATTGGTTAATGCATCAGGTATCATGACCAAACAATTAACAATATATTTTTTACAACATTTGTTAATCTTAGTGTGATGAGGAGGAGGGCGTGGCCGGGCCATGAGGGTGCATGGCCGGCGCTGAGTCAACTAATCAGCAGGAGAGAGAAAAAGGAGACGCCAGTTCGGGAGAGAGAGAGACACACACGCAGCCATGCTGTGTGTGTTTATGTTTGTTTTATTTTGTTTTAAGTTCAGTTACATCATTAAAGTTATGTTGACTGTCCTGCCGGTTCCCGCTTCCTCCTTGCCCACCCTGAACCCGTTACATTGGTGCTGAAACCCGGGAAGGAGGAAGGATGTGCTGTCGTGGAATCCTCGCCCCGGCCATCTGCCAGGGGTTTGGAGGACTGGCTGCCATCTGCCCAGGGAGGTGCGGCTGTCATCCGCCAGAGGGCGGAGGAGTGGCTGAGGACCAGGCGACAGTGTGTTCGGGGGCCGGCGAGCAAGTTTTTCTCTCTCTCTCCTCTCTCTCTGTGTCTCTCCTGCTCGCCCTTTCCCTCTCCCCAGGTTTCCAAGAGGCGGGGTAGACCATATGCTGGTGGAACAGCTGGAAGATCAACGTCTCCCCTTCAGAGATGGGGGAGGGACTAGGCCAGTCCATTGTTAGTTCATGTTAACTAATGTTGTTAAACTACTGTTAACAAATGGAACCTTATTTTAATGTCTTACCAAGTAATCCATACGACTCCAGTGGTTTAATCAGTGTCTTCTGAAGCGAGCCAATCGCTTTTGGGTGAGAACAGATCAAAATCTAACTCCTTTTACACTGTACATCTTGCCATTGAAGTCTGTAGGCACGATCATGATTTCAAGCTCGATTGCACGTCCTAGTGCTTGACGCATGTGCAGAGCGCTAGATGGCACTACGAAGTGTAATCGAGCTTGAAATCATGATCGCCAAGGAGACTGAGGTCAAGATTTATTGTGAAAAAGGAATTACATTTTGGTCTGTTCTCACCTAAAACCGATTGGATCGCTTCACTAGACATTGATTAACCCACTGGAGTTGTATGGATTACTTTTATAATGCCTTTATATGATATTTGAACCTTCAGCGTTCTGGCCACCATTCACTTCATTTTCACATTGTATAGACCTACAGAGCTGAAATATTTTTTTTCGAAATAAATCTTCATTTGAAATAAATAAATCTTCATTTGCATTCATTTGTCATACACATCTTGGATGACATGAGGGTAATGAGAGTAAATGATGAGAAAATTTTCACTTTTGGGTGAACTATCCCTTTAAATCACTGATTTTCCACATTTGTTCATTTGGATTAAAGTGTTTGAATGAACAAATGTAAATGTAGAAAATATTCATAACAAAAATGTATTAATCACCTTTTATAAAAGAGAGAACCTCATGTCTTATTTAGAATAGATGACAGCGTTAATGAAAAACAAACTTTTGGTCAATTTGGAAAGTTTTTGTATAATTTCATGGAAAACATTGACTTTAACATATTATGTAATGGAAGTGTAAAGCTAATATAGCCATACTCAAAATATGTACAGTATAAATCTTAGCCTATTTATAAGATTTAGCCGTTTCGATTTCATAAAAAAAAAATCCATCAAATTAAATTGTGTAATCTTTATCAAAATAAAATTAATAAAACGTAAAATATTTTTTGTTTTTAATTTTATTTATCAGTATTTTTTATTGTGTTAAAGATGTTAATTAACCTTTATGATTTATTTTCCCCTATATATATATATATATATATATATATATATATATATATATATATATATATATATGCTCTATAGAATGACATCTTTGTGTCTTTGGGGGCAAGTATGTACAGCTTTTCTGATTCGTTGGGAGTAAATTTGGCCCTCTATAATAGCAGATCAGTTCCAGGTTACTTTTTCCAGATTAGATTTCAAATAGTGACACTAACTCTGAATTAGACTGAGATCAGTACTTTCACTGAGCCATTGTTGGACCTCAACCTTTTTGTTCTAGAGCCATTCCAACATGAATTTGTTTTCTTATTTGAGATCACTGTCCTGAAATATGAGCATTTTTATAGCAGACTTAAACAAGTTCCCTTGCAGTATTTCACAGTATTTTGCACAAACCATTCATCCATTTGTGAAACCCTCCCATGCAGGAGAGTCTTATGCAAAGCTCCTGATACAGTTGACTAGTGCACCTTTACTTGGCTCTCAGCTACTGATCCCTGTAACTGCTTCAAAGTGATTATTCGGCTCTTTGCGGCTTCTCTCTCAAGTCTCCTTCTTCATGTGGGGTTTTGAGGGACTGACTTTTCTAGGCAGAGTCTGGATGGTTCACTCCAAAATGAAAATTTGTCATAATTTACTCCCCCTCATGTTGTACTAAGCCCATATAGCTTTCTTTCTTCTGTGAAATACAAAAGGAATACATTTTCGTCACATATTTATTTATTTATCATACAATGAAAGTGAATGTTGACTGAAGCTAACATTCTGCCTAACTTCTCCTTTTGTGTTCCAAGGCAGAAAGAAAGCATACATCTGCTGTGCATTGAACAAGCACTACATGGACGTCTTTAACGGTTGTGCATTATCACCATGTCAACAACCGCGTCTCCCGCTGAAAGCGTTTAAATGTGCTCCACCTGCTGGGCCCCATGGGAGTTGTAGGTCGGGCTCCATGGGAGTTTTAGGCCCCCGGGCTTCAGCCTGTATAAGCCCGTGCGTTAATGCGCCCCTGGGCATGACAGGGTGTGTATTCAGAAAGCTGTTTGAAAACAAATGCTTAATTTGCAGTTCAGATGGGTGATGCTAGAGAAGCAATTATTAGAGAGAAATTATTTTGCTGGTCGCTTGGTTTCTATTTCTGCTGCACCTTGCTGGGAAGCCCTATCCACAATGAAATCTCATTGGTCAAAATCATACTTCACATTACTGCATATTACACATCGAATATGTTCTGATTAGCTGTGTTTTTATGACTTTGTTGATCATTTTCTCTTTCAGTGTGGATCTATAAATTACTTACCACTAGAATCTTAAGTTAGGACAAAGTATAAGAGTGTAAATCCATGCAACAAGTTGTTCGGCAGATGTGAGAAGTCCATGGTACCAGGAACTGCTAGGAATATTGAGACAGAATCAAAAGTATTGAAGTATACACGTCCTGAAGTGCATCAGAAAGATGCATACTGGGCTGCGCAGAATAGGTTTTCACCTCCAGACATATTAATATTTCAAGTAGCAGTACCCTAAAAGCACGAGTTTCTCCAACAGTGTCTCGTATACATTGCTATTCTCCCTTTGGCTCTAAGGGAACTTGCTTATCTTGCTCTGTGTGTTTCAAAGCTTCCCGGTGAGAAAGCCCCTGTGTTTCTTCAAGACAATTAAAAACCAAAACAGCACTATGCCTTCTCATGCTCAACACTGTCATCTTGAAGAGCATCCGATTTCCTGCTTTATACAGTAGAACCATATGGCAGATCACATGTCAGGTGATCTAGTGCAGTTTTTCAGTAATCTGGTAATAACATGTTAATGGAAGGATTCAGCCAAAAATGAAAATTCTGTCATCATTTACTCACTTTTTATTCTTTTTTCCATCAGTCAAACACTAAAGGAGAATGTTCATACTGCCATTTTTTTTTTTTAATAAAATGTAAGCATACAATAACCAGGGGCTGTCAAACTCCAAAAAAGGACAAAAAGCAGCATAAAAGTACAATAAAAGTTGTCCATATGACTCCTGTGCCATATTCCAAGACTTCTGAACCCATATACAATCGCTTTGTGTGAGGAACAGACCAAAATTCAATTGGGAACTGAGATCATATTTAGAACTGGCATTTCTTATTCAGAATAATAATAATAATAATAATAATAATAATAATAATAATAATATATATATATATATATATATATATATATATATATATATATATATATATATATATATATAAAGTTAAATGTTTTTCAAGACTTTTGATTGTGTTAACGGTTCTTGAACGAGCATTCTTTAGCCTGATTTACTATGAAGAATCCAAACTTTTTTCTCATGGAGCTAAAGCACCATAGGCGAACAAAGCCGGCATTTATACTCCGCGTAGCGTTGTTTTAAAATTAGTTCGTTGAGGGTGACGTCACTGTGTTTAACGTACTGTTCCAGACACGGAAGTAATGACAATAATGCAGGTCTTTCTCTCGATTGATCGTTGCTTTTAGCGCTGCATTAGTCAGTGCATTGCTTCTTTGCCTTATTACACTCGTCACGGGGCCCTTTTCACTTTTGTTATCTGATAAGTTATCTGATCTGACTTCATAAAAAATGCAATCTTTCTCCAAGCATTTGTCGTGGCATCGCTGTCTTTGTGGAGTTCATGCTGCAAATCATATACAATTTTTTTTTAACTTCTTCACAATCTCTGAGAGACAGGCTTCAAAATCATCCATTTTAATGACAGTAACCTAGGTAACAACTCTCTTTAGCTGGCACGCATGATTGTAAATAAAATAAAAAAACCTCACATCCAAACCACACTCACGATTAGTTGTATGTAATCATCAATGCTCTTCAACCAGCCGAGTTCTCCTTAGTCAAGAATTTCAGCGATGTGTGCGAACAGGAGAAATATCACAAAACGAACATTGGTAGAACAAAAACATCACTGCATTTCGTCATCATTTGTAGGCGAACTAAACATAGTCACAATAGTTCAACACCATGCTACTCTGAATTTGTTTCATGTGCTACCATTCAGAGACACTGCAACATACATACAAAATAAGTAACGCAAAACATACAGCCCGACCAGTGTAGTCTGATTCCCGAACAAATGACTCTTAAGAGCTGATTCATTTGAATCTACTGCATGACACTTATGATCCGATTCTTTTGAATCTACTGCACGAAACATTCAGCATAACCAATGTAGTCTGATTCCCAAATAAATTATTCTTAAGAGCCGATTCAATTGAATCTACAAAACATACAATGCTACTTTTCGAATAACTGACTCTTATCAGCCGATTCTTTTAAGTGAATGAATTTAGTTAATTTAGCTAACTTTTTCAGAGAATTTAATGAACTTACTGAACCACAAGTCATTAATTTCAAAAGATCTGTTTCTGTGTTAATGTGCTTAAGGCTTGTGTGACTTCAGTAAGGCTTAAGAGTCACTACTGGATGGTCACTGATATGACAACGTGCAGTTAAAGATACACTTAATGAGTTTTGTTGTAAATAGTTGTATTTAATTTTAAATTAGCGTATTAATATTATATCATTTTAAAAGAAAGTGTACGCACCTTTTGCAAGAATCTGTAACATTAAAATATGAAATTATATCATCATTTGGTAACAGACTGCTGAGTAAATCCAGTAAGAGTTACATTTATTATTTCCAAATATTTCTTCCTCAGAAGTACTAAAAGAATAATTAATGGACTGGTCAAGGAACCGGAATCATTAAGAATTGTTAAATTTCTTACATTGCCTATCCCTAGTTATTAACTGCTAATCTTCTGCTATGGCATTGACTCTCAAATATCATTGTATATAATATGCAAATATTCAAACTTTCCACATCAAGGTCAATGACACGGCATTGGTTCTCATGTGTCTCGTAACAAAACGTAGGGCTGCACGATATTGGTGAAAATGAAAATCACAATTATTTTGCTCAAAATTTTTATCATGATTATTAATCACAAGTATTATTTAATGTGAAATATATATATATATATATATATATATATATATATATATATATATATATATATATATATATATATATGTATATATATATATATATGTACATATATACATATATACACACACACACACACAGTGCTGGGTAGTAACAGATTACATGTAATCTGGATTACACAATCAGATTACAAAATCAAGTACTTGTAATTGGATTAAATTACATTTTAAAATACTTATAATCTGAATACAGTTACTTTTTATAGATTACATGATTACATATTAACAAGGCAATGGCAGTAAATTGTTAATTTATTGATCATCCTAATCATTGTCAGTTTATTCCTAATCAAAGCACATTGCTCTACTGTTGCTGCTGATGCAGTGGAGTCCACTGCATGAAGCTTGACATAAAACTTGACACAATTGTTCCTTGTGTGACTCGGTGGAACTCTTCTGCTCTTTTTCTTGCTGTTTAAAAGATAATATCTTGCACCTCAGCTTTGGAATAGGTGATGGATTATCAGTAAGCTGTAAGGGTTAAAAATGTTTCAGTGTTTTTCGATGAAAGCTTTGACCTAGCAACGTCATTGCTGTTGATTTTATGGTCATTAATTTTCATTAATTTTATTATAGTTTTATGTTGATTTTATGGACATTAATGTTTGTAATGTTGCTATTGTTTTATGCACTTAAAATGAACGATGTTCAAAACTCAGTGTTTTGAATTATAACTTTGGTCATTGCTGTTATATTTAATGTTTATTTCATTCATGTTTAATGCACATTTTAAAAATGTCATAAAGAGCTATTTTTGTGGGGCTCTTTTTGTTAGTAATAAAGAATGGAATAAATTTTCTTCCTCTTTGTACTTCTATGTTAAAATGATTATCCTACTCAAATGCATATGCCATAAAATAAAATAGAATTAGGTTGAAAGTAATCCAAAAGTAATATGATTAAATTACCCCATACATGTAATATACGAGATTACGTTACTGATTACATTTTTTGTCATGTAATTTGTAATCAGTACCTGAATACAATTAGCAAGTAATCCGGTAATCCGTATATATATATATATATATATATATATATATATATATATATATACATATATATATACATATACATATACGTATATATATATATACGTATATATATATATTTATTTATTTTTGTTCAATTGTGCGGTCCTGTAAAATATATATAAATATATTTTAATTTGTATCCCCTTTTCTCCCAATTTGGAATGCCCAATTCTCACTACTTAGTAGGTCCTCATGGTGGCGCGGTTACTCAATCCGGGTGCTGGAGGACAAGTCTCAGTTGCCTCCGCTTCTGAGACACTCAATCCATGCATCTTATCACGTGGCTCGTAGTGCATGAGACCACGGAGACTCCGCATGTGGAGACTCATGCTACTCTCCGTGATCCACGCACAAATTACCACGTGCCCCATTGAGAGCGAGAACCACTAATCGTGACCACGAGGAGGTTACCCCATGTGACTCTACCCTCCCTAGCAACTGGGCCAATTTGGTTGCTTAGGAGACCTGGCTGGACTCACTCAGCACGCGACTCCAGGGGTGGTAGTCAGTATCAATACTCGCTGAGCTACCCAGGCCCCCCAATAATAATAATTATTATTAAGATTATTATTATATTATAATACACAATAGTAATATACATTAGTAATATATTTCTATAATAATTTAGCAAGCAGCATTGCTATACAGTCTCAAGCCTTTATTTTTGCAGAAACCTAATTATTAAATCAAGCCTTTTATTTTGAAGGAAGAGGTGACAGCCTAGCGCTTCTCCTTCCATAAATGGTGAAATGGTCTCCTCCTTGGTCCATAAAACCCCAGTGCCATGATGTTACTTAAGATTTGTTTAGAAACTTGTAATGGCCAGTCATATTTAGAATTATGCAAATGTGCAGCTGAAGTAAATCTGGAGCGCTTTATATATAACGTTGTCAACGCACGTTTCAGAGCGTGCTTGAAAGTGAAACAGTGATTGGTCAGTGCTGAACTTCTGAAGAGAGCTTGATTGGTCAGTTGTGGTGAAAATGGACAACAAAAGAGCTTGTGATTTTAGTCTATTATTCGCAGACACAGCCTTCAATGAAAATGAACAATAATTTGCAACTTCACCCGGCAGATAATTTCTGCATGCAAGCTCACTAATTCCATAAACGGTTATACGTAATTAACCATGAGAGACAGAAACCGTGATCGTGGATAAAGTATGATTAATTATGTAGATCTAACCAAACGTGACTCGCCATGTTTGAAATTGCTGAAGTGCTAATGAGATTCGAGAGCTACAAAAGACTTATACTACAAATACAGCACAAATGTTACATTGAGCTTTTTTTTTTATTTTTGGAGCTTGGCAGCCAAGTTCAAATTCATGGAATGTTAAAGAAAAGCATTATCATTCAGTAAAACATTTATTTTTTGTTGCTTACTTAATAAAAAGAAAGAAAAAGTAAGCTATACAGGTTTGTAGTAACTTGAGGTTGAGTGAATGATGACAGAATTGAATTTTTAGGTGAACTTTTCCTTTAACATACCATTACCAGATGTACTGATACCGCAAAACATTACCTAACTTGGTAACCACTTAAACAGAACACCTTCCCAGCTGATCACTTTGAAACAAACTTGATCTTCAGCTCAAAGCTGAAGTGGAATTCTTTGTTTTATCTCAGTTCAAAGTGTCTTAAAAGTGACTCTGTCTCCTGGGTGAAGACACCCGAGCGCTGCTTGTCTTGCATCAACAGATTTTCCAATCCTCCGCTCTGCTCTTGCCCTCACTTGCATCATTACTTCGGAGATTAATTAGTGGCTGCACTAAGACGATTCCTTCCATTGCAGCAAATACGTCCACTCTTATTGGTTAGTAAGCAATTAGACCCGGCTCTCATTGGTTAATGACCTGTCTGGGTTTGTTCATTGTTTAATCCCAGATGGACAGCAACCCAGAATACGTGAAGAGCTGTACCAGCACAGCAAACAATTAGAAGCATCTGCAAAAGCCATCACAAAGCATTCAAAGGTTATGAATGCTCAACACTAACCTGTAATGATTTTCTCATAGCTCATTACAAAGGGTAAACATTAGGATTCAACTGAAAATAAAGAACATGATCCTTTAATGCTTATGTAGAGTTTGTTTGACGTGTTTCCTATGGGCCTTCAAAACAGTAGCTACAAGTCAACAGATGCCACTTCAGCAAAGCAGTTCTCTGAGGGACTATGTTTGCATGTCTGCCATGTGACATGGTAAGGAGATTGCAAATAATGTGAATGAGAGATGGCGTGTTAAAGATGAGAGACTGTGTTTGTGTTTTTGTGTGTGTGTGTTGTAGTCTTGTTGTTATGAGACAGAAGGGACAAAATAGAGCGAGGCAATATGTGCACTGGCAGATTGTGATGGCAGGTGCATTTATGCAGTTCAACGCAGCTAAATATGACATTAAAGGAACTGCTGTCTCTGAACTCCCAAATATCAACATAACAGGTAACCTTGGTAACCTACTCTTGGGTAAACGCATATACATGCATGCAAGGACTGACAGGTGTACATCTGTCTATTATGTTTAGCATGTCTCTCTGTATCCAGATCAGCTGTTTGTAATGGAATAACATCCCTAACTACTGTATTTTTTTGCATTTTCCAAGGTTAACGCGAGTGTGCTTGTCTGTGCAAAACTTGACGCCACAATGCAAGGGAAGTTGCCAGGGCATGCTCTGCAGTTGATAAGGTATTCAGGGGTGTTCAGCATGTTATGCAATGCAGTTGCTGAGGTATTCTAGGTGGTTACTAGGGTGTTGCTATTCAGTTGCTAAGGTGTTCTGGGTGGTTGCTAGGTATCCAAGTTTAACCCTTCCTTGGTTCTGACATTCAAGTTCCACTGTAGACCTAACCGGGTAAAACTGACCCGACATTATTAATTACAACTCATCCACATTTACCAGTGTTTCCCCTAAAAATTGATCATAAATCATTAACCTACTTATTACTAATATCCTAGTGCATATTTCAGTCATTTTCTGTATAGTATTTCAAATATTTTTATCCAATTCAAAAACATTGAGTCATACTTTTTTCTCTCATAAAAAACTTTAATTTGCATTTATTCTACTTTAAAAAAAAAAAAAAAAAAAATGACAGCTATAATTTCATTTATCTCCAAATACACATTTCCCTTCCCTTTTGGAATTGGGGTTGTGTCTATATATATATATATATATATATATATATATATATATATATATATATATATATATATATATATATATATATATATATATACACACACACACACACATACACACACACACATACTACTGGTCAAAAGTTTTGAAACACTTGACTGAAATGTTTCTCATGATCTTACAAATCTTTTGATCTGAAGGCATATGCTTAAATGTTTTAAATTAATTTTGTAGACAAAAATATAATTGTGCTACCATATTAATTTATTCCATAGAAGAATATCATCTCATAATGCTATTCTGAGATGCGGATTGGTGCTATTTTGGCGGCACGAAGGGGACCTACACAATATTAGGCAGGTGGTTTTAATGTTGTGGTTGATCGGTGTATGTGTATATATATATATATATTATATATATATATATATATATATATATATATATATATATATATATATATATATATATATATATATATATATATATATATATATATATATATATATATATATATATATATATATATATATATATATATATATATATATATATATATATATATACACAACAGTTAGTTCCAGTCCTTGAATCTAACTGGACGAGAGACGTTCCATGAGCACTGATGGTCTCACACCATCAGTACTTGGACGCTTCACTGTGTGTATCACTCCGCTTGTGTTCATGCCGTTCTAAACTAAAGTGTAAGAGCAATGTAGATGTGTTAAGAGCTACTGTGTGTCTCTCTACATGTTTTTTTTTTTTTTTTACATTACATATGTTAGCCAACAGGTGTTGGCAAAAGATAATTTTTGTGTGTAATATGAGCCAGTTAGGTGACGTGAAGTGAATTCGCGTCAGCCAGTGTTTACATACAACAGCACTCCGTGATCGCTTGTATTACTACTACACTACTAAAGCTAGGAAATAGCTTTAAACCGCTTTGAGCGAACAACATCAGCATTAAGGTTCATCACAGCTGAGAGACACAACGGACTGATTAATTACACAAACTCAAGGCGCTTACCTCTTACTGGAGTTTCCATTGGAGAGGACGTACTGTTTAAAATGGGGGAGGAGATTGCAATTTCTATTGTGAATGACTCTTGCTCAGCGGCTACAGCGAAATAGGGAGAAATACCCCCACTTGGACGGCTATTTTTCCACTATTTTTCAGAAAGCTGATCTTCAGAAAGCTGACAGCATCTCTGCTTGGGAGTGGCAACAGGTGATCGTATGCTCCATCTCTCTCTCTCTCTCTCTCTCTCTCTCTCTCTCTCTCTATCTCTCTCTCTCTCACACACACACACACACACACATCCATCTTTGTTTATCCAATAACTTGTTATAAACAGCACAAGCCGTGATACTATTTCTGAAGTGACATTTTTTAATTACTAACGGAGGTTTGGACGCATCATTTGGTTTGAACCAGCAATGGCAGATTCTGATCTGTCGCGTAAGAAAGTAGGAGTGCCATAGGTAATCACAGCAGTGCTGATGTAGGGCCATACCGCACTCTTGCTCGTGTGATATTGCTTATATATATATATATATATATATATTTACACAACCCCAATTCAAAAAAAGTTGAGACAGTATGAAAAATGCTAATTAAAAACTAAAAGTAGTGATTTGTAAATTATCTTTACTTTGCTAAATTGACTACACTACAACTACACATTATATGATGTTTTACCTTGTGAATTTCATTGTTTGTTTGTTTGTTTTTATGTACAGTAATTTCAAATCAGACGACTGCAACATGCTCCAAAAAAGTTGAGATAGGGGCAATTTAAGACTAATAACAATTTGATGAGTTAAAATAACAAGGCAATGTGAAACAGGAGATGTTAAACAAGTGAGGCAATCGTGATATAGTATATAAGGAGCCTCCAAAAACAGCCTAGTCCTTCAAGAGCAAGGATCATTCAAGACTTGTCAATTTGCCAACAGATGCTTCAGCAAATAATCCAGCACTTTGAGAACAATGTTCCCAAAAGACAAATTGAAAGCATTTGGGGCATTTCACCCTCTATAGTGCACAATATAGTTAAAAGAATCAAGGACTATGGTCAAATCTCGGTGCGTAAAGGGCAAGACAAAAACCTCTTCTGAATGCGTGTGATCTCTGATCCCTCAGACATCACTGTCTTAAAAAACATAATTCATCTGTAATGGATATTATGAACATGGGTTTGGGATTACTTTAGTAAACCTTTGCTAGTCAACACCATTTGCCGCTGCATCCACAGATGCAAGTTAAGACTATACTATGCAAAGCAGAAGCCCTACATCAACACTGTCTAGAAGCTCTTTTGGTCCGATGAGTCCACTTTTCAAATAGTTTTTGAAAAACACAGCCATAGTGTTCTCTGGGCCAAAGAGGAAAAGGACCATCCAAGCTGTTATCAGCGTCAGGTCCAAAAGCCAGTGTCTGTATGGGCCAGGGATGTGTCAGTGCCAGTGGTGATTTTTCAGGGCCAGCAAAGCCTTCTCTGCTGGCGTAACATGCCTAATAAATAAATATTTTTTCATCCTTTCATTCTCATTGACCTTTTTGCCTATGTATTTTCAATCACTTTCCTCTCCTAATTAATCTACAAACGAATAGCAAAAAACAAAAAAATGTATCCAATCAGAATTTATTCCTAGATGCTTACAAGCAAAGTGTGACAACTGTTTCACAAATCGCATGCCCGAAGCCATGCTCCTTAGCCGAAGCAGCGCGTGAGTCTAAGCTCCACCCGGTTAGGCCTTCAGAATTTCCACAGAATCCCTCAACACTGCAGTGAATAGGCATCTAAAGTCAGATTGTCAGATTCATCAACCAATCAGACTGATTTATAGTCCATGCCTTCTAGCTGGCCTTGAGTGACGCAATCACGCTTTAAGTGATGTACGTAATTTGAAAGCGAAGAGCGCGAGATCTTGCCGACCATTCGGATGTTATCACTGCTGGTATTGCGGTTGAGAAAGAGATCTTTATGGATTTACAAACCTGAGATGTTCTGCATGATCAAGCGATTGATTAATTAAACAGGAAAGGAGGACTGATTTTCACTTCAAGCAAATTGGTAAGTGCTTTTTGCACTGTTATAGCAACACCACGAGTTTTCTAAGTGTAAATTAGGCTGCTTGAGCATTCAGTGTTGGATCAAGTTTTGAAAAGTAACCGTGTACCCTGACAAAACAAAATTTATTGCAAACAAAATTTAAAACGCAAATATTATTAGAGAGCTTTTTCTTGGTATTAGACTTCCTTGCTTCTGGCTTTCGTGCATAGACGTGCTTTTAAAATGTCAATTGGTATTATTAGTTGACTGCCACGTAATGTATGATGGGCATACGTCGTCTTATTCATTGTGAAACTGTGTTTTCTTAATGGCATGAAATCGCACTGAAGGCCTAGACTTAAAATGGCGTGAGTAACTTGCACATCTGTGAGGGCACCATTAATGCAGACAGATATGTACAAATTGTGGAGCAACATATACTGCCATCCAGCACCATCTTTTCCAGGGACATCCCAGAATTTTCAGCAGGACAACTTCAAACCACATACTGGCAAAATAAGCAGAGAGTGTGGGTGCTAGATTTGCCTGCCTGCAGTCCTGACCATCTCCAGTTGAGAATGTGTGGTGCATTGTGAAGCGCACAATATGTTAACGAAGACCCCATACAATTAAGCAGCTGATGACCTGCATAATGGATGAATGGGGGAAAATTCCACTTTTTAAACTTAACAAACTTGTGTCTTCAATGCCTAAATGCTTAATAAGTGTTATTAGAAGAAATGGTGATGTTTCACAGTGGCAAACACTCGACTGTCCCAACTTTTTTGGAGTGTGTTGCAATCATCTGATTTGTAATTACAGTTCATTTAAAAAAAAGAAAAAAACAATGAAATTCACAATGTAAAACATCAAATAATGTTTAGTTGTAGTGCTTTATATATAGCAAAAGGTGAATATAATTTACAAATCACTCCTTTTTGTTTTTTTTTAGCATTTTTCATACTGTCCCAACTTTTTTGGAATTGTGATATATATATATATATATATATATATATATATATATATATTCATCACTGTCATTCTCAGCAGAATTTCCAGAACATCTTGGGAAGTTTTTGCTCATTCTGCTAATTCGGCCACCATCTTGATTGTTTTGGTTGAATGGATCACATGACTGTGTCACATGACAACAAATATGTCATCGTTTTTAGATATATCCATTTTCCTAGTCCACACTACAACGGTAAGACAGTGTTTTCAAATGTATCCACTTGAGAAAGCATTTTCAAAAAGCTCAGTTTTAGCTGACAAAAACGCTTTCTCATTGTGGACGGAAGGCCAAAACGTAGAGAAAAATATGCGTCTTCAACCAAAAACTTATTAGTGTGGATGTGGCCTAAGTACTGCCACTGTGCGAATGTTATGAAAGCAGCTTCGAATTTCCAGCCATAACAAGTGATTTGTCTGGTTTGGAAGAAAAAGTGTGTGTGTGTGTGTTTGTGTTTATGTGTGTGTGTGTGTGTGTGTGTGTGTGTGTGTGTGTGTGTGTGTGGGCAGGTTTGGGTGGTTTACAAGGACATTTTTGTAGGTTACAAACTGGTAATTACAAGGATATTATGCTATAAATGTGGTTTATGAGGACATTTCTAGTGTCCCCATAATCAAATCGCTTAAAAAAAAAAACATACAAGACGATGTTATTCCAGAAAGGTTTTTGTGAGGGTTAGGTTTAGGGGTAGGCAATAGAATCTATAGTTCATACAATATAAAAATCATTATGTCTATGGAGAGTCCTCATAAGGATAGCCGCACCAACGTGTGTGTGTGTGTGTGTGTGTGTGTGTGTGTGTGTGTATAAGTGTGTGTGTGGGAGGGGGGTTGTGCATGCAATTATGAGTGTAAGTGTACTTAGAAATAACATTTGGAACTATACTACCATTTTACCACTTTCTTGCAAGTCTTTATTTTAGGCCTAGGTGAATTACAGACCGGGCCAATGGGGCAAGTGCCCAGGGGCCCTTGACTACCAGGGGCCCGGGAGGGCCCTGGGCTGCAAGGTCTCGCAGCCAATCTACTTTGAAAACAAATATTGAATATAAGCTTGAATATATGGGCCCCACAGCTTATACAAGGCCCCCTCAACAGGCCGCTGTGACTATGAGGGCCCTCAGTCCTCTTATAGAACCCATTTGCCTTACTGTTTCTAATAAAAAATGTTGAGCCACTCTTTAACCCTATAACGCCGCTTGTATCATATTTGATACATGACATTCTAGAGCTTCTACATCATCAACATGACTAAAACTTAGCTGAAAAACCTGTTGTATGCGGTGTACTAGATGTTTACTGCCTCCTGGTGAAAGTTTCCATGCTCTTCTGGAAGTAGAAGACCTAGTAATTTATATTTTCCAAAATGGCTACCTTCACATTGTGATGCACTCATCTTTTTTATGTCAAATCTTTGCTGATTTTGATAAAGTAAAAAGAACAATAACAATTATATTTTTAATGATATTTCAAAATTTATATTTATTGAATTAAAGCAACATGTGCTCACTTAAAATGTCATTATGTATATGTATAGACAAATTGTGTTGAAAATGTATCAAATATGATACTACAGACTTTTGAGCTATATCTCTCAATCATCATTCAATTCCATTCATGTCCACCACAATAAAAATGCTTTTAAAATACTGAAATATCATTTTTAAAGATATATTTAAAGTGTGATTTATTTTACATATGCAGCTTGCTCGGGTAATTATTTAGATCTCATGGTTTTTATTATAAGGTGATCTTACTATATATAAAAAAAAGGTTTTACAATTTAACTTTTTTTCAAACATATAGTGTTTGGTGTATAAAAAACATGATAATTGATTAAAAAACCATAATGCATTTGAGGTGCTGAATTGTAATGTCATACATTTCTATAGAGCACGGAGAAGAAGTTGTCATGGCCAAACTCCAAAACATTTGGCATCTCTGAAAAGCCCAGGGTGTCCTCTTAAGATACACAAACTATATACTCATTGCTATAACTGCATGTTTGCCCTACATTACAAAATATAACTTTGCTTAGGTGGTTGGGAAAAATAAGATTTTGATATTTTATTTTGTGTGGTACAAAAGTACTGATTTAACTAGATACGTAAAATTTGCAAAATAATATGTTGGTTTGACAAAGCCTTGTCTTAAAATTGATCACTTCTGAATGGAATGCTGATAAGTTAGAAAAGATATAGCAGCGCAAGCCAGAACTGCCTGAACTCTTTGCCGAGTTTCACCAACCAATGCATAGATGCTGTAAGAGCCTATTTTTTAAATTCTTCAATATTTACAATGTTTGATGATGTTAAAATATTTCATAATGTATTATTGCCCCTTTAAATATATGCACGTTTACACATTTTATACATGCTTTTTTTTCCTAATAATAAAATACCCCTTAAAATTTTAATCATTACATTTGTTAACAAGATAAACACAGAATACAATGGTTTGACAGTACTTAACAGGGGGTGCTGCAATGCCGACAGCACCCCTACTTCCCCCGGCTATGTAAAAGGCACTAAATGGATTGCATGGATCTCAGCTTTAAAAGATAATTCAATCTAAAATATAATTTGCCCGAGGGGGCCCTAAATGAAAATTGGCCCCGGGGCCCTTGCTAGTCATAATCCAACCCTGCCTGGAGGGACTACAAAGGGACTTTTTTATAACTTCATTAAAAAAAAAAAACATACAATTTGTAATTTTTATATCGTCAGGTTCAGAACACCTTCATGAAGGATGTCATGAAGTTTCAGGCCGAAAAGTTGAAGTTCAGTTGATATAAATTGGTGTTCTAATTTAAAACGGGTCAAATTGACCCAGGAGGTCCTACAAGGGTTAAGAAATGCTCCACATCCTAAACAAGTTAAACAAAAAAGTACTTTTATGGTACTCAAGTTCAACAAGTTCAATGCAAGTTAAGCTCAATCAACAGCATTTCTTAATTATGTACATTATTATTGGTGCCAAATACCACTAATAATGTGCAGATGAAGCGGTATAGGAGGTTGTCAATTTCATATGTGTGAAATAAAGTCATTTATATTAACTACACTCCTTACAAATGATAAGACAGATCTAAACATTCTATCAGAACTAAATATTGCATTTGGTTTTGGTAATTTGTTACACACAGCTCCATAAACCACAGACTTGCCAGATGTTCCATTGCTGTGCGTTGGACAATATAAAGTTACTGTTACCATGCTCACATAAGCTTCTCAGCGGATTCAAGCATAATACATAAACAACCCATACTCCCACTAGACTTGCTGAAAATAGCTCGTCACACTTTAACACGAGAACTCAGAGTTTTAATTAAGCCCAAACACCCACTATGGCCTTGTTTGACAAATAAACATGGTTAAAGTAAAGCTATGCTAAAACACTGATGCCGTTCTCATCAACCATAATGTATTGCGATGCATGAGTGATAATTTATTTGAAGTATTTGTAAATTTTTCCTTCAGACTGTGCATTTTATGAATAGCCATTCTAAAAACTGTTACTATAGCAAAACATCCAATGATTACAACACCAAATGTAAACAAACTGTTCTCGCAAATTTGTGCCAAACCAATGTCATTAAAAAAAAGTAACATTCGAGTTTGTTTATTATTGTTTAACAAAGTCAGTTCTTCCCAGACTTAATAAATACAAATTAACACTATATTGTGATGTAGTTTATGTTAATGGATAGCTGACATAATATACTTTTGTCTATTTTACATTTAGCTATTTTTTTTAATATTATATAATAATAATAACAATTCTTATTATTATGCATGTTGTTTTTATTATCATATTAACTGAGAGACTACATGGAATATTTGTACTTTTAAAAGTCCATTTGACACATAAAAGTAATATTTAAATGAACTAGAGAAGGCAAAAAGGTGATTAAATTGGCATAGAAACTTACATTTAAATTTAACTTTTAAAACAAATCTTGATGTTAATAATGTTATGCATCAGCTACCCTCATCCATAATTATGCACAAGGAACCAGCTCTGTAATAAAAAGTTTTAAGTATAATACACTTCCAGTTACCTGTAGTTGTGCGCACTCATATATATATTTCATATATATTTATACGTGCACAATTTTTATGAGGCGGAAAAAGGCAAAGCAGCAAAAATGTCAGAGAAATGTAGGATTAATGCACTGACGACAGCGTGATAAAGTATTTCACTCTAAAAAGCATATGAATGTGTGTATGTGTTTGCATGCACGCATGGGTAAGCAATAAGCAAATAAACAGGAGTACTGTATTCAATGCACAGGTCACTGCAGGCGAGTCTATCTTTGCACTACTCAACTACATAACAATACCTCTCTTTTTTCAACCTTTACTGAAAGCTCAAAATCTGCCATACAAACATCTTTAAATGGCATGCCAGACATTTACACTGTGTTCCAAAGCAAGTTCTCAAAGGGCAAACATGCCACACACAGACCCGGGAGCAGAAAAGGTCAGTGAAGCATAATGGATGCGCGACTCCTCCCTCCTACCTAAACACCTGACGTGCATGGAGATATAAACCATAGGGATAAACGGTAGGGATAAACTTCGTTCGGTGTTTGTGCTAGGGGTGGTAATCAGAAGGGACCTGGAGATACAACATTATATGAACACCTGGGTCACAATAAAATTGCGAGTCTTTATGTTCAGTGTACTGCAATTCAAAACTGTAATATATTGTGATCATTTACTTGCTTTCTCATTCACCTTCATTAGACTTAGGTGTTTCGCTCAACAAGTGCAGAAACTATTATATTGTGATTCTAAATGTTCAGGGTTGGGCAGAATACTGGGCTGAATACTAAATACCCTCTCTTATGTATTCTGACATACATCACATAAAAAATATTCAGAATACTTTTAGAATACATACTTATAAAGGCAAGGCGCAATTGGAAGAATTATGTGTTATATGTCATTATTATCTTATCTGAACTTCTCATCACCACTATTAACATCTAAGTGAATCTAAACAGCTTGCTGGGTATTTGTCAGCAAATTACATGAACTTAACACTACCGTCAGATGTTTCTTTAATTTAGATGTGGAGTTGGACGCTGATGTTTTTCTTTTTGGAAGGCAGGAGGCAAGCAGAAGGCAGTTTGCGGTCAACTACAAAATCTCGTCCACTTTCCAATATATAAGAAAAATGCTGCCTGTACCTCCAAGACCCAAAAGCCCCTAGCTGTGTGTAGCTACCAAGCAGGGTTGTTTGTGAATGTTCAGAATAGCATTTTTAAAATTTTTTTTTTTTTTTTTTTTTTTTCATTTGATTGGACTGACAACGATTAATACAGTTTGACACAGAATTAGATTCGAAATGCACATTGACCATATTTTCGAGATGATAACTGGATGCCACTTGCAGAAATTAAACATGCAACATATTGAGCTGCTGTGAAAACAATGTAGTGTATGAACGATTTTAAATAGGCTTGCTTTCAAATTTAGGCCTATTTATTCTTTGTATTTTCTTTTTCTATTATTTCTGACACTTTTATTTTTGTGTGCTTTTAATCTTACATGCCTTTTGATTTTAATTGTCAATTTTAGATTTTTTTTTTTTTTTTTTTTTTTTTTGGTGAATCACTTTGTATGAGATGTTAAATAAATGTATTTACACAGCAATGACAATCGCGGGAAGCAAAGTATCATGCGCTTGAATGTATTATTTGTGTAAAAATACATTACGGTGAGGTTGCCATATATTCAATCCATGAATAAGTTGTTGTATTATCTAGTGTCTACCATCAAACCAATCGGTGACCGCTGTTCATTTTTAAAGTATCCCATACATCACAACCTGCATTGCTATAATTTTAACCCGCAATTGTGGTTTCAAATTAGCCCAATTTGGCATGAAAACCTGGCAACACTGCGCACGCACTGCAGCTGCTCAGGGGAAGAAAGAGCAACAGTGCGAAACAAGTGCTGAAACAATAATATTGCAATTCTTTATGTTTAGGCAATTGAGATTAAAAACAGTGAAATAATGTATTGAGATCAGTAACTCACTTGTTTTTCAGTCATCTTCATTGGACTCTAGTGCTTTTGCGCAACAAGTGCTGAAACACTAATATTGCGATTCTTTATGTTCAGTGTATTGCGATTCAATCTGTGATATATTGCCATCTTTTACTCACTTGTTTCTCATTCTTCTTAACTAGGATTCGGCGCTTTGTGCAACAAGTGTTAATATGATAATCCATTCTTTATGTTTAGTGTATTGTGATACAAAGAAATATTAATTCGCATTTTGGTCGATTAGGAATAATTGAGGGTAAAATGACAGTAAATTTTACCTTCTCACATGCTTGCAGTGGTGCTCAATCTTTTAATCTATTTAATCTATTTAAATATTAATGTGAAAAATGTAACAACAAATACTGATTCTTTGTTAGAATATCGATCCAGTATTGTGAGATAAAACACCTCATTGTTGAAATGTCAATTTCCCCCACCTCCCGTTTGTGCCCACAATCTTTTCATAAATGATTCGACATAGGAGTGATTTTTCTTTGCATCCACAAAGAAATATAATCTGCTTTCATTAAAGTGGCTTTTCTAAGGGAAAATCAAGAGCCAAGCGTGCACTCTCTTGAGCTATATTTAACTGGGCCTCTGCTTCCCGCTCCGGCTTCATAATCTATTTTTGCGGTTAGTGTTTACATTTGCCTGCTGACCCAGTGGAGTTCATCTAAAAAAAAGCCATCAGGTTAAAGAGCTGACCCAAGATTATGTGTCTTTGTATGTGAAACCAGCTTACAAACTGTGAAATCACCAGAAAAGCAAGATCTTAATTAATAATACCCTTTTCAAACTGTGGTTGCAGGGCTTTGCATGGCATTGGAGGCGGTGCACATAAGTAACATCAGCGACGTCTACACAAAGTGCATATATCTTATCATAAAATGCAACCCTGTTCTTTCAATGAAACACTGTCATCATTAAATAAAAATGAAATAAAAACAATTTTTGACACATTCAAAAGAAAATGGGAGTGGACCAGTGCAACACTGGCTACTATGATGTTAAAGTTGGCCTGACAATTTTCACAGTAATTGCTAAGCCACTGCAATAGCATTCGTAATGGTTTCCAGAGTGTTGATATGGCTGTTAGGGCATTTCAAGGTTACTTACCACCAAGTATATACAATATTCTGGGGCTGGATTCACAAACATTATTAAGAACAAAATTCTCCTTAACTACTATTTTTTTCATAGCTTAAGAAAATTTTGTATACATGAAAATAATTCTTAAGAATGTTCTTATCTTTTTTCTTAAACCGTCAAAATTTACACCTAATTTCCTTCTTATGAACCTAATCATTTATCCTATTTTTTTCCTTCCCTCCCCAGATCCTTATATACAGCTGTCAATGCAACTCTATGGGATTTGTTTTCATCCAGCAGGTAAAAAAAAAAAAAAAAAAAAAAAAAAATATATATATATATATATATATATATATATATATATATATATATATATATATATATATATATATACAATCTGTAGTAACAATTATAATTTGATATATAGACTGTAACTCTGATTACTTAAAAAAAAATTGTTTGCCACATGATTTAAGGTATTATTCTTATCTGTAGCAAAAACGGTGCAGGAAGAGTTATGAATCAAAGTTTTAGGTTGAAAAAGTATTACCAACAATAATAGTTAATTTTCATATGTACCACTAAATATCAGAATCAGAATGAGCTTTATTGCCAAGTGTACTCACGTACACAAGGATGTTTTTTTTGTTTTTTTTATGGGGGGGGGGGTGATCAGAGAAACAAGCAAGTGCACACAAAACATTACAGTGAGACACAGAATATAAAACAAGGCAAGAGTATATATAGACATACAAAAAATAGGACTGTAAGGGGGTTTAGTGGAAAGGAGGAGGCGAGAACCGGCTTGACAACTTAAATAATAATTTATTAACCAAAAACCCCAACCAAAAACACACACAAAACACACAACCAAAAACACAGCACAGCTGTCTGTAATTCTCTCTCTCTCGAACTGTCGTCCCCGGCCGCCTTTATCCCTCGCGCGCCCCATCAGGCTGATTGGGGACCGGGTGTGTCTCATTCCAGCCCGGCCCCGCCCTCCTCAGCTCTACACTCCTCCCGGCGTTGCCTCAGGCCGGGGAGCCCCCGGCATGACGTACATCCACCCTTCCTCTCCGGGTGGGGGGGGCGTGCCTTATGCCCCGACTGCCGGCGGGTCCTCCCCGCCTTCCTCGACCTGGGAGGAGACAGGAGGGGAAGAACAGCAACAACACAAAATGGCGAGGGAAAGGCCAACACGGAGCGGCAGAGAGAGAGAGAGGAGAGAGAGAAAAAGAAACTCACGGTTCTCTGATGCGCCGTCGCGTGGTCCTCGATCACTACTCCACCCTCTCAGGCGGACTGCAGCCGCTCCTCCCCGGGCGGACCGGAGTCAGACCTCCGACCCCCAGCGGACAGAACGCCCCTCCGCGTTCCCGGCGTCCCGTGGGGACTCTCCTCCGCCCCTGGCAGCGGCCCTACCACTCCAGGCGGTCGGGGAGTCACTTCCCTCCTCCCCCCGCGGACGGCGGTCTTCTCTCGACCCCTCCGCGTTCCCGGGGGACGGCAGGGCACTCCTCCGCCCCCGGCAGCGGCTCCCTCGCTCCAGGCGGTCGGGGAGTCCCGTCCCCACTCGCCTCGCGGACGGCGGCCGTTCCCTGCGTCCGGGTAGTCGGGCTACTCCGTCCCCCGTCGGACGGCAGCGGTGCTCCCCTGGGTGGACGGCAGTGTCGAGGCCTCTGCGACGGGAATCCCTCCTCCTTCCCGGGTTTCGGCACCAGTGTAAGGGGGTTTCGAGGAAAGGAGGAGGCGAGAACCAGCTTGACAACTTAAATAATAATTTATTAACCAAAAACCCAACCAAAAACACACAACTAAAAACACAGCACAGCTGTCTGTAATTCTCTCTCTCTCGAACTGTCGTCCCCGGCCGCCTTTATCCCTCGCGCGCCCCATCAGGCTGATTGGGGACCGGGTGTGTCTCATTCCAACCCGGCCCCGCCCTCCTCGGCTCTACACTCCTCCCGGCGTTGCCTCAGGCCGGGGAGCCCCCGGCATGACGTACATCCCCCCTCACCCTTCCTCTCCGGGTGGGGGGGGCGTGCCTTATGCCCCGACTGCCGGCGGGTCCTCCCCGCCTTCCTCGACCTGGGAGGAGACAGGAGGGGAAAAAAAAACAACAACACAAAATGGCGAGGGAAAGGCCAACACGGAGCGGCAGAGAGAGAGAGAGGAGAGAGAGAAAAAGAAACTCACCGGTTCTCTGATGGGCCGTCGTGTGGTCCTCGATCACTACTCCACCCTCTCAGGCGGACTGCAGCCGCTCCTCCCCGGGCGGACCGGAGTCAGACCTCCGACCCCCAGTGGACAGAACGCCCCTCCGTGTTCCCGGCGTCCCGTGGGGACTCTCCTCCACCCCTGGCAGCGGCCCTACCACTCCAGGCGGTCGGGGAGTCACTTCCCTCCTCCCCCTGCGGACGGCGGTCTTCTCTCGACCCCTCCGCGTTCCCGGGGGACGGCAGGGCACTCCTCCGCCCCCGGCAGCGGCTCCCTCGCTCCAGGCGGTCGGGGAGTCCCGTCCCCACTCGCCTCGCGGACGGCGGCCGTTCCCCGCGTCCGGGTAGTCGGGCTACTCCGTCCCCCGTCGGACGGCAGCGGCGCTCCCCTGGGTGGACGGCAGTGTCGAGGCCTCTGCGACGGGAATCCCTCCTCCTTCCCGGGTTTCGGCACCAGTGTAAGGGGGTTTCGAGGAAAGGAGGAGGCGAGAACCGGCTTGACAACTTAAATAATAATTTATTAACCAAAAACCCAACCAAAAACACACAACTAAAAACACAGCACAGCTGCCTGTAATTCTCTCTCTCTCGAACTGTCGTCCCCGGCCGCCTTTATCCCTCGCGCGCCCCATCAGGCTGATTGGGGACCGGGTGTGTCTCATTCCAACCCGGCCCCGCCCTCCTCGGCTCTACAAGGACATATAACATAGAATGGCATATGTATACATGTGCAATGGTAGTATATCTGCAAGGTAGGGGTTTATACAGTTATTGAATTAAATATGAGTGAATTTACATATGTACATGACATATTTATTTACATTATTGCACTATGGGGAGTCCTGAAGGCAGTTTAATTGTTCATGTGGTAAATGGCCTGAGGGTCCAAACTGTTCTTGTGCCTGGTTGTCCTGGCGCTGAGTGCTTTGTAGCGCCGGCCAGAGGGCAACACTTCAAAAAGGGAGTGGGCAGGGTGTGTGGGGTCCAGAGTGATTCTACCAGCATGTTTCCTCACTCTGGAGACGTACAGGTCTTGGAGGGTGGGCAGGGGGGCACCAATAATCTTCTCGGCAGTCTATCACTCTATCACACTATCGCTGCCAGGGAGGGACACAAACGAGGAAGTGGGGCAATGGCTTTAACTTAGCATGAATAGAGATGGCCTATTGTAACTTAATTGGCCTACGTTCTTAACATTCATCCTCATTCATTCAATTCTAAATCAATGGCCGAAAAGGAAGAAAAAAAAATCACATCCAGAATAAAAGGCAAGGGACAAGGTGGACCCCATACCAAAAGAGTCTGGAGTCAAAGCAAGCCAGCCCACATTGTGTGCGAAATTCACTAACATCCTGGCTTTATCCTGTATTTATGGAACTAGTGATGGCCTATTGTTTCATTGTGTGGTAAGAGGACTGACCTATTTTCAGCAGCAATACAGTATGACTTCCTGAGTGCAAAAGACAACATTTAAAGCAATAGTGCACACGAAAATGACAACTTGTATGACAGTTCATATGGGTTTGTGACAACATAAGGATGAGTAAATTATGACAGAATTTGTATGTTTTAGTGAACCATCCCTTTAAGCAGACACTGTATTTTAAGTAAGCGCTCTTCTGTTTCATAGAATTTGCCATAGGGTTCCACTGGAGTATTACGTGATCATTCATGAATAAAATGAATATGGCAAAGTAGACCGCACAAGATAAAATTCCATTGAGGCTATTAAGAGCAGAGAATGTCTTAACATCTGCCTGGTGTGAGAGATAATTACAGTGTAATTAAGATCCCTATAGACTGAGGTTCTCAGACCGGTAGCCATCAACTAATACTGCCAAAGCTAACAATGAAGGCTTACTTGCTATAGCTAAATGCTCTGGTGACTGAGTCTATCAAAGGTTTGGGTAAATCCATTAGCTGGATTAATCATGTGTTATAAGTTCGAGTAAAGGGCAAACACATTTTGACCTTTAATTACCAAGTAATGTGAGTGTAACAACCTTTAAAAGAAGAAATGTAATCATAGAATCATAAGATTTTCATCAGGTTTCTAATATATGAGTGAGTGTTTGTTACATAGTTTGAAAGGTTATGTTGAAACATTGAGATATTTAAACAATAGACTTGATACATTTTAAGGAAATTATCTTTTTATTTTAAGGTAACACATAAATGACACTGCAAAAATGTTTTGTGACCTTGGCAAGGTAACCTAAGATATAATGTAGGATGAGGATGAAACCTTGAAAGTAAGCATCCTCCTCTGGTAGGCACACATTTAAATTATGTCCCTATGACTAATATTAGTTAGCCTCATACACTGTTAAAAAATGTTTTGTCAGGTTACTTAGGAAATGTTTCATGTGGTACCATATAAATGAACTGGGTTTATTCAAATCAAAAATATATTTAATGACTCAATCAACTTGACGACATTAAGTTACACCAGCGAAAGTAATTTTTAGGGGTCAGATCGCATAGAAATAGTTTCTTAAAGGGATCACGACATGCCTTTTTTATTTTAATATGTTCCTTGAGGTTCACTTATAATATTAATAAGGTTTTTGCACCAAAAAAATCCCAAAAAACATATTTTTGTTAAACATGATAATTTTACACCTTCATTCGGACCCTCTGTCAGAAACGCTTGTTTTTGGTACTGCTTCTCCTTTAAGACTTGGCAGTAAACACCCACTATTATGATTGGCTCTCTGCTTTGGACTGACCTGCCATCTCACTGCTCACCACTTCTTGCCAGGCAGTAAAGTAAGCGTTCATGTGTTGTGGAGGCGGTCAGATGCAAATGTCTATAGTACCAAAGTGTGAAATCACAATGTGGAGGAAGTAGAGAACGAGTCGTTTTGGCAGCTTGGTTTCAACAAACGGAGTGTCTTTTTGCACCCCAGTGTAACATCTGCCACACAGGGCAGCTATTTGCTTTATAACTGCAGAAATATACAACAAACTACATAATAGATCTCGCTGCAGTGGCATGAGGAGTAAAGACGGTGAATGAATGTGTACTGTTGTCTTAGTGACCGCAGTTCGAGTCTGCGTTTTGTCCCACTATGTTCTCCATCCGAATTCCTGTTCCCACTCTTAATATTTCCTTTAATACTACTTAAAATAATAGACAAAAATGAATATAAATGTTGATTTCATTTTGTTAACACTTTACAATATGGTTGTACGGTTGTGATTTGGTCAGGGCAAATGTTGAGGAGTGCATAGAAGGGTTTGATCCGGAGGTGGGGTCTGTCGATCGCACTTATTCCCGTGGCTCGGCATCGCTTGTATTACTGTATTACTAATATTACAGTAACCATGTTCTTTGGCAGAAACCATAGTTTTAATTCTATTAAACATGGTGTTGTTAGTACAGTGATATGGTGGTAATATAGTAACCACGTTTAATTTTTTGGTTACTGTAAAAAAAAAAAAAATAATTTTAAATACCATGGTAAAACCATGGTTACTGTAGTAAAACCAAGGTTCTTTTTTCTAAGGTAAGGTTAAGGATAGGTTTAGCGGTAGGGGTTAATGTAGTGTGTCTGTGGGACTCTAAACAAATACAATAAACACACTGCAGTGATGCCCATACTGTATGTTATTATTTAATTATGGGTGCAAATAGTAACTGACATTATTTGCACCAGGGTGCAATTAGAATCTACCATTATTTGCACCAGGGTTGGGGTGCAAATAATATCTGCTACTATTTGCACTGGGATGTAAAAAGCATATACCATTGTTTGCACCAGGGCTTTAAAAGTAAACTACCTCAGTAAATAACACACACACACACACACACACACACACACACACACACACACACACACACACACACACACACACACACACACACTCACACACACACTCACTAGAGGTTTTTCAACAAATATCACTATATTAGTGAGGACATTTTAAAAAATGTGGCACTCAAAAGTACACACGTATGTGTGTGTGTGTGCTGTATATATACAGCATATAGATATATCTTTTTATGAGTATTACTCATAAGTATTTATTTTTTAGAATGTATTCATTGCTGTTGCTTTATCAAAGCAAGTGAAGTATCAGTGTGGCTCTTTTTGAGACTGAATGCGTGTTTATCCCTTTTGAGAAGCTCTACTTTAATAGATCTTATAATTTGTTTTCTGAAGGTTCTTTATCAGATTTAAAGGGTTCCTAACAAGCTGCTCTTAAATGAAAGAAATATCATGATGTACCTGTTCTAAAACATTATAAAACACCAAATGGCCATGCAGTAAACAATTTTTGTTATTAGATTTAGATTTTAATATAAAGAGAGGCCATAAAAACATTTAACAAATATCATTATTTTACTTCACGGCTTTCAAATAAACCACAAAAACTAGGGTTTTGATGGAATGGATAAGTCAGATAACTGATTTCACAATCATGATTTTAATTAGTGTTCCCTTTCGTGGAACTTGAGCTGCGTATGAGCGCTATGGGACAACATCCAAGTGTTACATGGTCTGAAGCCCTTATACAATCACGCCAATATATTGGCTGATAGTACTTAAGAGATTGTACCCCTAGGGAGCTACGTCAGGGGCTCCATAAAGGTGCTCAATTTCGCGCCATTTTCTGTTCTTCAGTGCATGAATTGTCTAAGCCCGTGTTTGTTTCTAGCAACTCACATCGAAGCAAGGGGGGGGCGGCGGCACGGTGGCTCAGTAGTTAGCACTGTCGCCTCACAGCAAGAGGGTCCCAGGTTCAAGTCACGGCTCAACTGGGCCCCCCTGTGTGGAGTTCTCCTGCACATTCTCCCCATGATCACGTTGGTTTCCTCCAGGTCCCACACAAGTTCAAAAACATGCAGGTTAAGTGAATTGGAGACTCTAAATTGCCCTGTAGGTGTGAGTGAGAGTCCCCCAGCCCCTGGGGGTTGCATTAGGAAGGGCATCTGGTGTAAAACCTGTGCCAAGATAAATATGCAGATCACAGATGGTCCACTGTGGCAACCCCTAATGGAAGCAGCCGAAAGAAGAAGAAGAAGAAGAAGAAGAAGAAGAATAATAAGACGACAAGGGACCAATGAGGACAACAGCACTGTTCTATGGCCTCCAGATTTGGAGCTCCATGTGCTGGAGCCATTGGGATTTCAGCTTTGTGTCTGAGAAGATAGGAGTGCAAATGGACACCATTAAATCAAGTCTATTGCCCTCCCCCTGAGCAAAAGCATGAGCCTTGTCGGACATGCTCTGAGGCCTAGTTTGGCAGGGGAGGAGCGAGCTGTCATCCAAGCTTGGAGGACATTTTTATGGTGACAGCGTGGTCCTCTCCACATACGTTTGTTAGATATTATAATCTAAATGAGGGTTTGACTTCTGCTTCCCAGGTTCTTTCTGTTGGAACAGGAATAAATTTATAACTCCTTTTATTTAGACTCTTTAGCAGCTGCATAGGCTCGTGCTTTTTGCAGAGAATCTGACTCAATGGCACGAAAACGAGCACCTTTGTGGAGCCCTTGACGTAACTCCCTAAGGGGTGTCACTTAAGTGCCATCAGCCAATAAATTGGTGTGATTGTAAATTATAAGGGCATCAGACCATGTGACACTCAGACGGTGTCCCATAATGATCATATGCAGCATCATGTTTCCCTCAGTGAACCAAGTTTACGTACGTAACCAAGACAAATTCAGAATCATGATTAATGGTTTCACAATCATGCCTTTATGACTTCTAAATATATTATTAATGATATATATTTATTATTATTATATATATAGATAGATAGATCAGGACACTGATTTCACTTAATGATTTCTAAATCATGATTTTACCTCATGGTTTCCCAAATACAGTTTTACTACTGTACACAATCGCACAATCATTATTTTAGCTTTTTACACAATAAGAATGTTTTCACTTCATGATTTTACATGAAGGCTTTCAAATAAACTACAAAAGTGTTATTTATTTATTTATTGTGGGGAGTTATGAGGCAGGACACTGTGAGCAAAGTGTACTGTATGTGTTGTATTGAGTGTGTGTGTGCATGTTTTTTTTTTTTGTTTTTTTGCACATGTCCTTCTGCTGTCCATCCTCTGCACTATCTAACCTGGAGTACATCTGAAAGGAGGAAATTACCACTTCTCTGAGATTTTGTCCAGGCTGCCTACAACTCCGGGTGAGATAACTCTCTCACACTTTTATACTTCAATATTAAGGTCAGGAAGATAGTGAGTGAGAAGGGAAGAGAAGGACAAAGCAAGCGTATGAGAGAGAGAGAAAGAGATCGCCACTTCAATTCTCCAGAAGCTGTCAGCCTATTAAGGGCACTAATCAATCATAACATTAAGATAATATAACTTCTCTCTTAAAATAACATATAATTAACAGAATCATTTTTAAGAGGCCACATAGACTGACAACCAATTAATGCCATCAATGTTATCTTCTTAATAGTTAAACTGAGTTCTGAAAGGGAATGTTCACCCAAAAATAAAAATTCTGTCATCATTTACCCACCCATATGCTGTTCCAAACCCACATTACTTTTTTTCTTCTTCCACGGAACACAAACGGAGATGTAAGGCAGAAAGTTAGCTTCAGTCATCCTTCACTTTCATTGCATTATTTTTTTTCCATACAATGAGCCCGTATACATGCACCAAAATTAACTCCCAAAAATCTACTTATTTAAAAAATCTGACAAAGCAAGAATACCATGTTTACATGAGAATTGAAACCATTGAGTTATTCTCTGCTCATGCGTACATTGGATAAGTCGGTAAGAATGATGTTAAAGGTGTTTACATGCAATGCAAAATCAGGGTAATGGGGGTTTACATGAGCACACACATTGTCAGCTTAATACGAATTATTGGTGTAAGAACGTGCATGTAAACACACTCAATGACAGTGAATGGTGACTGAGGCTAACATTCTAAGAAGGTGAGAAAATGATGACAGAATTTTACATTTTTGGGGGAACTATCCTTTTAACTTCTAGCAGCTAGTCGTACCCTTTAAATATTTCTGAATAAACATGTTATTAGTAACATTCTACACATACACCACATGCATAAAAGAAACATGAGACTGCCTTCCAGCTAAGTAGCTTGCTTGAGTGCTCTCATCAAAGAAGTCTATGATCCACCAGAAAGTAATCACGATTTTTCATTTCAGCATCCTAAACCTTTCATCACAGTTAGCTAGAGTCATTGGTGTGGGAGACTGGACAATCGGCTGGGAATCAGTACAAGGTTACACCAGGTCAGGGCCCTTTATCAACCAATGACTGCTCCACATAAGAGATCCAATGCACAGTATGTGGCAATTGGAAACATATGATAAAAGAAGAATCTTTGACCCGTGCTTTGGCCTCAAGTTGTGCACTGCATCTTCAAAAAAAAAATGTAAATATCTCATCTGTTCCAGGCGGCTACACTGCCGGTAAATATACCATGGAAATTCTGCTCTAAATAAGTAGTGGGTTGCATAAATGTTCTCACTCTCTCTTTTTCTCTTTGTGTCTTTGTCTTTTGGAGTTCTAATTAGTATGAAATGCTATGTTATGAATACAGAATATTCTTTACAAGAAAAAACACTAAATAATCTAATAGCATTCTCTCTTAGTTTAGCTATGAATCCTATTGTTACATATTTTCATTTAACAGATAACTTTATCCAAAGTGACTTACAGTGCATTAATTCATTGCTAGCACCACTCTACATTTTGAGCTCCAGGAATTTACAGGAATTAACAGTACAATAATATTTTTTACATGCATTAACACACAATCAATTCAAATATGTAATGTGGACTTCCGATGACTAATGTAGATTTTTAAAGGAATATTTCACCCAAAAATGAAAATTCTCTCATAATTTTTTCACCCTAATGCCATCCCAAATAAATATGTTTGGAAGAATATCTCTGCTCTGTAGGTTCATATAATGCAAGTAAAAAGGGTCCAAAACTTTGAAGCTCCAAAAACCACATAAAAACAGCATAAAAGTAATCAACACAACTCCAGGGGTAAAATCCATGTGTAGGGTGGGAAACAGATAAATATTTAAGTGTTTTTTTTTTTGTTGTTGTTTTACTATAAATCTCCACTTTCAAACAGCCCTCCTAAGTGCTCTTCTCTCCTAAGACAACTTCTTTTGTTTTTCGTGATTCCCATTGTTCATGCATATCGCCACCTACTGGGCAGGGAGGATAATTATAGGAAAAAAGTACTAAATATTCATCTGTTTCTCACCCACACCTATCATATAGCTTCTGAAAATATATATTTAACCACTGGAGTCATATGGGTTTCTTTTAAGCTGCCTTTATGTGCTTTTTGGCACTTTAAAGTTTTGGACCCTGTTGACTTGCATTGTATGGACCTACAGAGCTGAAATATCTACAAATCTTCATTTGTGTTCCACAGAAGAAAGAAAGTCATAAACATCTGGGATGGCATGAGGGTGAGTAAATTATGAGAGAATTTGCATTTTTGTGTGAACTTTTCCTTTAATGCCAGATGTAATGGCTAAGACAAAAACATATATTTTTGAATGTCAGAAATTACTATGCAAAGCAAGTAAAATAAGGTATGAGGTGGGAGGGGGAGAGTTCCCTCTTGAATTCCTCCTTTGCTGACAACATCATGCTTATAAAGCAGATTTGAGAGCATCTTTGGGTGATCTGCTGTAAGATACAGTACATGCTTAGCATCCAAGAATAATATGTTGCAAATCCTTACAGATATATCTGAATCCGAACTCAGTGTTTATACCACTGTAAAATCATTACTTTGTACTTGGATTCCAACCACTGATTATAATTTAAAAACTATGGAGAGAATGTTTTTGTTTTATTAGTCTAACAAGCCATAACGGATGAAATGCTCACAACATCTACCATTACATCTAGAGTGGGAACTACAGCCTTAAACAGTCTATTAAACCACTTCCCTGCAGTCAAAATACTAATCCCTTTTAAAAAGACTGTAAAATGCATGCTGTAGTGAGCCAGTGACATATGTAAAAGTCACATCCATCTTTGGATATGAAATATGGATCTGTATCACTGCTTCCCGTTATTTTTAATGCTTCCTGCATATTGATTTTTGACACTCTGCTTTCAATTAAACGATTTACAGGTGCTTTGTATGCAGCTCAGGGTTTTTGAGACGGGCAAATATGATCAGCAGAGGAATAGAGGGGTTCTCTTCTGATTTTATTGCACGACTGCCTTTCAATCACACAGAAAAGGACTCCTCATTAGGGGAGAGTGAGAGCGCCGCAGCTGAAAGTGAAGGGCAAGGTACAGCATTAAAAAGACAATGTCTTTTGACAAGAGGTCCTTGATGGATACTGGTGTCAGGCTGAAGCATCCTGTGGTGTCGGGGCCGTGTGTCGGACAGAGGAGATGATAGATACCCACCATGGGGTTGGAGATCGTTGACCTTCCCTAGCACAGAGAGAAAGTTTGAACACTAAATGCTGGTGCCCAGTGACCATACTGTCTATAATGAGCATACAACGTCTGTACTGATTTTGAAGTCAGTAGGTGTGTTCTACGTGAACTGCGCCTCACCTTGGTGATCAGCGAGACACTTTCTGTTCTGTGTCTATGGAAATAGTACTAGCTACAACACTATATGAGATAAAGTTGATGAGGACATGAGGTGCGACAGTATACAAAAGTGAATGTCTATACTTAAAATCTACTGAGTGCTGGGACAGGAAAAGGAAACTCTGTTCATCTAGTTTTCCATTTTCCGTTCATCTAGTCACATGCACAGGTTATTATCCCTGAGTAATGAGATCTCAACTAATTTTCAAGCTTACATTTTCTCTTAATTTCAGTGCCTTCTATATGGTAGTACCGGAAAGGTCTGGTTTGCTTTGTTATCATGTACCATTTTCCTAGACAGACTTATAGCTTTGAATTTTTATATCATGCTCATTAAGCTCACACAATGTCAATTGCATCCATGACCCACAGTTTCAAATTCAAAGGGAATGCTGGCATGCAAAACTCATAAAGAATGGCTATGCTTGCATGCCTTCTGTCTTTGCTGTAATTGCTTACATGATCCATGATCTATTACACTGTACGACAACATTTGCAATGGTAATGTGATAATGAGTGTACACAACAAGTGACTGTCAAGTGACCACAGACAGTTTGAAACCAATACTGATCTCATAGTGAAATCGGAAACAGTAGGTTGACATTTCTTGAGCTTAATTTTGTCTGTGCTTGGTGAAATGTAATACACTGCCCCCATTGGCCAAAGCAGTAAGTGTTGTTGGGCATATGGGGCTCCACTGGGCTCCATTTTCCGGGTGTTATGTCCACGGTGAGGCGCCAAAAGCGAGTTGTAAAGCAACTTATTTTTTAGCTATACAGGAGTGAGGAGGAACACATATTTTATCAACTGTACACCCAACCCAAAACCCAAACCATCAGTGGAGTAAAAATATAATGTTAGAGGGAAAAAATGCAACCTCCGAACTGCACTCGTAACTCATTATGCAAACGCGATTACTTCCTGGTTTCATTGATCCTAACCTAGGTGTCGCATTCTGCTGACACAACATGCTTCCAGTTGCGCTACAGGAAAAGGTACGTTTTGCACTGAAAGAAAGCTACTTGCCTAGTACACCACATTCAATGAGGGTTGCTGGTTTTTCACTATGTGCCAGTACCAGTGGCGAATTCTCAGGGCCAGCAAAGCCTTCTCTGCTGGCCTAACATGCCAAATAAATAAATATTTTTCATCCTTTCATTCTCAATCACCTTTTTGCCTATGTATTTTTAATCGCATTCCACTCTTAATTAATCTACAAACAAATAGAGAAAAACGAAAAGTTTATCCAGTCAGAATTTATTCCTTGATGCTTACAAGCAAAGTGTGACAACTGTTTCACAAATTGCATGCCCGAAGCAGCGCGTGAGTCTGAGCTCCACCTGTCAGGCCTTCAGAATTTCCACAGAATCCCTCAACAGTGCAAATGAATGGGCAACTAAAGTCAGATTGTCAGATTCATCAGCCAATCAGATTAATTTATTTGTTCTTGGTGGGTGTGATCTTTAGGATATGTCCCGGTCGAGGCCCTCTAGCTGGCCTTGAGTGATGCAATCACGCTTTAAGTGATGTACGTAATTTGAAAGTGAAGAGCGCGAGATCTTGCTGACCAGTCGGCTGTCACATCACCACTGAGAAAGAGATCCTTATGGATTTGAAAACAGGAGATGTTCTGCATGACCGTGTGATTGCTTAATTTATTAAACAGGAAAGGAGGACTGATTTTCACTCCAAGTAAATTGGTAAGTGCTTTTTGTATTGTTATAGCAACATCAGGAGTTTTCTAAGTGTAAATTAGGCTGCTTGAGCATTCAGTGTCGGATCAAGTTTTGAAAAGTAACGCTGCGTTCCATTCAACTCGGAAAGTCGGATTTTAAAAACTTCCTACTAGGAAAAGTGCAATGGAATGCATCTTGAAGTCAGAATTACAACTTGTAGGCTCGTGCAGAAATTCGCAACTCTCAACGATTTCGCCGAGATGCAGGGGCATGATGTCACACAAACATGTCGACACTCAGGGAGATATACAAAGTAAGTGATAAACATTCACTTTATTAAGCAATATCGATAAATGAGTTCATTCCACATTACATGATATTAAAGCTTGTTTAACAAACACCTGCAGAAACAGGTGTATAAAACATGGTCAATTATAATCTCTTTTGATAATCGTACACCTGAAGCACAGATGCTAGCACTGCAGCATTGTTTATCAGTTGGGTTGCTAGGAGACATCTCTAATGAGAGTCAAACTCCTACTAAACTAACGGGAGCATTGCAGTTTTGTTTCCTTAAACGTCATCTTCCGAATATAGGGGAATGGAATGCATTTATGGTCGGAGATATCAAGTAGGAATATCCCACATTCAACTTGAATGGAACGCATCATAACCGTGTACCCTGATGAAACGAAATTTATTGCAAGCAACATTTAAATCGCAAATATTATTAGATAGATTTTTCCAGGTATTATAGACCTCCTTGGTAGATTCATATGAAAAATGATGATTTTTGACATTCACACAGTGAAGGCCTAGACTTAAAATGCACGGCCCGTGGCTGAATCCCACAATGCACAATGTAAAAAATAAAATTATGCACATGCACAATTGTCATTACTGTAATTGATTAAATAATTTATTCAGGACCAGCTTGTGCTCAGTCTTTTATTGTCATGTGTGAAACAGAAGTAAGTGCTCCACAAGATTCCCTTTATTTTTGCAGCTAATTTTGCAATTATTTTGCAATACTTAAATCTTTAAAATACTACAAATATAAAAAGTAAATAATACATATATATTAATATAATACTTATACTTTATACTAGAGCCTGACCGATATGGGATTTTTTGAGACCGGTATCGATTTTAGAGGGGGAAATTCACCGATTACCGATATGGTGGCCGATATAGTTCATTTTTGAGCTGGAATGAAAACAGACATTTTCTATGTGGACTGTTCACCAATTCTGCACCAATATGACTATGCAGATGTACTCAGAAGGCTGCTTTATTAAACAAATATTTTTATCAAAGAATATTCAACATTATTATTATACATTGTCATCAAATTCTAGAAATGAACACTGAGAAAATAAAGAATAAATAAAAATACAATAACTAGCTAAATAAACATCAGTACTGTTTAGTATCAGTCAACTGCTGACCATTTAAATAAAGAATAAATTCAAATAAAATAAATAGCTAAATAAACATCAGTACTGTATGTTTAGTATCAGTCCAGTGCTGACCATTAAAATAAAGAATAAATAAAAATAAAATAAATAGCTAAATAAACATCAGTACTGTTTAGTATCAGTCAAATGCTGAACATTAAAATAAAGAATAAATAAAAATACAATAAATAGCTAAATAAACATCAGTACTGTTTAGTATCAGACAAATGCTGACTATATTAATACTGCAAGTCAATTGGGGCAGGTTGTAACACAAGAATCATTTACACCTGCTGAGACAAGAGAAAAACAGCGGCAGAGGTGTTACACCGTATTCTGCTATACAAGTTCAGGGGAAACTTTCAACGGTGTTAAACCAGACTTTTAATTATTACATTTTATAAATGCATTGACTGGAATTGTTCGGTTGAAGGGGGTACCAAACTGTGAATCCTGAACAAAACAGTTTGGTGAATACATGTTTACACATTAGCTTCCACTCAGCAGACAAACAATGAAAGTAGCTATGTGGTTAGCTAGTTAGCTATAAGCTTGTTGCCACGGAGAGTAAAAGATGGACCAGCATTGCATCTCACCAACTAGGTAACAACGTAGCGTGAATTCAACACTCAACAGACACAAAAAGATGCTGTGATGTTTATCTTTCAATCTGCTACATTACTGACTGCACTGACAAACTATAGCTGGCTAACAGCAAACATATGTGATAATCATGTGTGACATGGTTGTCAGGGACAAGGTTAACGTTATATTAGTTATATTGAAAAGGGAAAATGATGGAGTCATTGTTTATTAACATTCCAGTATGTATTTCACAAACTAGTTAGCAACATACCGAGAAGACAACGCTTAAATCCGTACCGCGTAACTCCGCCCTGTCTGCAGAGCCACCTTCAGCTCAGAGTCAGCTCTGTAAACAGTGGAGTCGGAGCGCGCTCTGCTGGACAAACTACGTTATGACACCAATTCTAAAGCACTGTTTTCTGCATTATATGTTCTGAAAAAAGTTTTCATATCTGCGCATATCAGTAAACATATACGCCGATAACGATATATCGGTGAAAGGCTAATATCAGCCGATAATATCGGCCGGTCAGGCACTAACGTATACTTTAATATATACTGTAATATATTAATACTGCACTATAAGTGTTGGGTCTGTGCAAGCCACCTACTTAAAACAACAAAAATATGCATATTATACTTCAAGGTCAAACAAAAATTGACAATTGAAAAGAATGAACAATCGTAGATAAAACAGCGAATAGACAATTAGTCAAATCCTGGACCATCTGCTCACAACCTGCACGAACTTCATAAAAACTCTCGCTATTTCTCCGCAGATTTATTTCATGTGTGCCAGATTGCAAGATATGCATTTATGAATGTGAGTCGTGCAGCCTATATGATCCCCCCAAAAAATATAAACATAAAAAATAAAGAGAGAGAGAGATTCATTAACAGAAGTCGTGTCTTTTTCTTTCTTGACACCACATAGCCTGGATTACATCACCTTCGGAAAAATCAAGTACACACGACTATACGAGCTCCAAGTGATGCCCTGACTTCTGTTACCAAAGAGCACCAAGAAACTGGCATTCGATACGTGCACCCTTTGAAAATATTTAATTAAAGCATTTACGGATCCTTTTGCTTTGCAATGCACACATTTAATCTTGCATAGTATCTTTTGAACAATAACCCGTAATGCATAGAAAATCCCTCTCTATATGCATTGTGATATTTGGCGCTGTTCGACATGAATGCACCTGGCTATTTAATAGATCAATAATCAACTCAACTTTTTACATTGAAATCTAACATAATCACCACCGTGGTTATAAAATATTAAGCACGAAGGCCCTCTTACCGGGATGACAGCTGATCCGTTGGATGAGAAGGGCTGACAAAGTCAAACACAACATCCCCAAACGACACGGTCCTTGCAGTCTCCACATGTCAAAATGCGCAATTAGAGCTAAACGGAATGGCGGATCAAACTGATGCGTCAGTGCGAAGAATGCACTAAACTTGAACAACTAAAACAATTGCAAGTGATTTAATGACCGGCAACAAATCTCGTGCCTGTTTCGTGGGACATTTCGTGCTGCCCACAATCCGCACGCTCACACTTGTTCTCTGTGGCGTCCTTTACATTCTCCAAGTTAATCCCGACCGGTATGTTTTGCCGGACGCACTTGAAGGCGCTCGTTTTTAAAGTAGCATAAAACACTTGCTTAATCCCTCTTTTGTATGTTATAGAGGCTGTCTCTGCGTATCTAGAAACGTTCTGATCACGTTCAATCACGTTCAGCGCGCTCCGCTTCTCTATCCAGGAAGTTGTGCATATGAGCGTTTCGTGTTTTGCTAGAGGAATTAGTTGACAGCCGGGAAGGAAAATCAAAGCCCTGCCCTCTGGATCCTAGCGCCGAAGGCTGGAGTTCTGTACGCCTTTACTGAAGGCGAGGATTGGCTACTGGACAGCTGGAAAGTAACAGCCTGTTTCTCAGTGTCTCTTTCAAAAGGATCTTGTAGGCTACTTGTAGGTAATGGCTTATTTTGGTTGTTGGGAGAACTCTTGATTTGAATACTACAAAATCGGTGTTGACAAATAAGGTTGTCCGAGTTCATAAAAATTAGAATTTTTAATTTAAAAGATAAATAATATATATATATATATATATATATATATATATATATATATATATATATATATATATATATATATATATATATATATATATTTAAAATGGCAAGTGGTGTAACCATCAAGTAAAAGGTATTAAAATATTTCCCTTAAAATACTTAAAAAAAAAAATCAAAAAAAAAAAAAAACGTGAAAAATATGTAAACTTTTTTTTTTTTTTTTTTTTTCAAATATCACAAATTTTTTAGTTGCGAATATAAATACATTTTCCTTGGTTTACTCCATTTGAGATGAACAAAATTTGCCTGTTCTTAAAAAAATGTCAAAATATCAGATTTTTATTTTATTTGTTTATTTTCGTCACATTACAATAGAATGGCTACATGTATGTTGATTATACCACCTGATTATAATTTGGTGGACAAACGTTTTCATATATATATATATATATATATATATTTTTTTTTTTTTATTTTTTATTTTTATTTTTTTTTATTGCTTCACTGCTTATCCCCCCCCCCAAAACTACTTACTCCAACATTCATTTTCAAAGAATTTCAGCTTTTAATGAGACTTATTTTATTTCATTTATTTATTTTTACTTTCTCCGGACGGTTTCACCAAAAGAAGAAAAGGAAAGAAAAAGAAAGGGGGAAAAAAAAGACCTTTGTGTTTCATGAGGAGACACATAGACAGTTGCCATTCTATAATATCAAGGCATGACATCGTCATTCAGCACTACAGTTCTTTTAGGAGAAATGGCAATGTGTCAAAGTCATGCGATGTCGATAAAATGACATGACATCTTTTGAGCTTCTCAAATTTGACTGGTCCTCATATCTTCCCACCCGCTAACATTTCCGTTAAAACATTATGTATATATTATGGTGTAGATATCATAGATCAATTATCCTTTTCAGAAACACCCAGTCTTATTCATGTTGTTCCTGTGGATTTCACGGTGTCCATAGACACGGCGCTGTCCGAGGTGCTGAAACTTTCTCAAACCCTAATGCGTTATTCATCTGACGACTCCTCTTTCAAGTCAGTGGCACCAGTTACACTGTAAAACGTTTAAACCTGCAAGTGTTACCCTAAAAGAGCTATTTCTGCCTGAGCTAATTCTTGAAATTAGTTTTGTGGGTTTAACCAAGTCGATTCAGACATGCAGGTTAAATATTTTTGACCCAATTCAAATTAGTTAATTTAGATGTTTCCAGATGTAGCAAATTTTTTAGGTTTTTTAGTTTTTTAGTTTGTTTTTTTTTTTTTTTTCAGTAGGAGGAGGCTGTTTCACTTTTTGTAAATCTGGTGTAAAGTTATTGCAGTTCCTATGCAACACCAAACAGCTTAACCCTCCAGTTAAGATTACTCAATTCTATAAATTGAAATGTGTAAATATATATATATATATATATACACTATATTGCTAAAAGTATTCGCTCACCCATCCAAATAATTGAATTCAGGTGTTCCAATCACTTCCATGGCCACAGGTGTATAAAATGAAGCACCTAGGCATGCAGACTACTTCTACAAACATTTGTGAAAGAATGGGCCGCTCTCAGGAGCTCAGTGAATTCCAGCGTGGTACTGTGATAGGATGCCACCTGTGCAACAAGTCCAGTAGTGAAATTTCCTCGCTACTAAATATTCCACAGTCAACTGTCAGTGGTATTATAACAAAGTGGAAGCGATTGAGAATGACAGCAACTCAACCACGAAGTAAAATGACAGAGCGGGATCGGCGGATGCTGAGGCGCATAGTGCACAGAGGTCGCCAACTTTCTGCAGAGTCAATCACTACAGACCACCAAAGTTCATGTGGCCTTCAGATTAGCTCAAGAACTGTGCGTAGAGAGCTTCATGGAATGGGTTTCCATGGCCGAGCAACTGCATCCAAGCCATACATCACCAAGTGCAATGCAAAGCGTCGGATGCAGTGGTGTAAAGCACGCCGCCACTGGACTCTAGAGCAGTGGAGACGCGTTCTCTGGAGTGACGAATCACGCTTCTCCATCTGGCAATCTGATGGATGAGTCTGGGTTTGGCGGTTGCCAGGAGAACGGTACTTGTCTGACTGCATTGTGCCAACTGTGAAGTTTGGTGGAGGGGGGATTATGGTGTGGGGTTGTTTTTCAGGAGCTGGGCTTGGCCCCTTAGTTCCAGTGAAAGGAACTCTGAATGCTTCAGCATACCAAGAGATTTTGGACAATTCCATGCTCCCAACTTTGTGGGAACAGTTTGGGGATGGCCCCTTCCTGTTCCAACATGACTGCGCACCAGTCACAAAGCAAGGTCCATAAAGACATGGATGAGCGAGTTTGGTGTGGAAGAACTTGACTGGCCTGCACAGAGTCCTGACCTCAACCCGATAGAGCACCTTTGGGATGAATTAGAGCGAAGACTACGAGCCAGGCCTTCTCGTCCAACATCAGTCTGACCTCACAAATGCGCTTCTGGAAGAATGGTCAAAAATTCCTATAAACACACTCCTAAACCTTGTGGAAAGCCTTCCCAGAAGAGTTGAAGCTGTTATAGCTGCAAAGGGTGGGCCGACGTCATATTAAACCCTATGGATTAAGAATGGGATGTCACTTAAATTCATACGCGTCTAAAGGCAGATGAGCGAATACTTTTGGCAATATAGTGTATATATAATTGTTTTTTTTTTTTTAAGAGTGTGTACTTAATAACTGCCATTTGGACATTTAAATTTAAATGAAATAAATATTTACATTTGTGACTCCCAGAGGAGGATGGACTTCTTGTGTCTGGTTCCTGCCATGGTTTCTCCCTCATCCTATCTAAGTTTTTCCTCATCACTGTTGCCTTTGGCTTGCTCAATCACGATATTAAGGCCCTATTATCTGCAAAGCTTCTTCAGAACAGTATTTATTGTGAAAAGCCATATACAAATAAAACTGACTTGATCTGACTAATCTGTTTTAGATAACAGTCTGTTTGTACATTAATCATCAGAATGACAGTGCCATGGATTAAATCGAGAATATATAGCTCTATTTACCAGTATTTTGTCTGTAATCTGCTTTGATGTACTGTAACTATAATATTTCAAGAATCTTTACCCTTTTGAAAATATGCAAAAAAAAAAAAAAACAACAACTAATATGACATGATCTGACCTGCACAAATTACATTCTTCTGTGTAACCCAATGTAGTTGATTGTCATCTTAAACAATATTTGTAGATGTAGATGTTACCACATGAAGCACATTTTTAGGTTACCTCATAAAACATTCCTCAAACAGCTATAATTTCTTGTCAATTACACAAAAAATGCTTAGATATTTCAAAATTATGCTCTCTCCAATCATAGAAATAATGTTGCGTCCTTGTTGTCAGGTCAAGCTCTAAGAAAGCTCTCATGGGCCAGTGGTTCTCCATCACCCAGTCAGAGCTGTGAGTTGAATACTTTATCTCTAATTATCACTCCCAGGTTTTCTCACCAGTGCACAAGCCGGTGTGTTTGTGTGAGACTCCAGTTTTCTCTGAAGACTGACATGAAAGAGACTATGGGACAGGGAACAGCAGGGGAGTTTGGGAGAGCTGCCCAGCTGGACTTCAATTTGAAGAATCTGATTAAATTTGGTATTTAATTACCCTTCCCTCAGAGGAGCTGTTGGGGATTGTCACAGTGTTTTGAGTGTGTAGAGTGTGAGCCATCTGCCTGTACTTCTGCAGCGTTCTCTGGTGACCCCTGCAAAAAGGAAGAAATCTTTGTCGATTTCACTTCTCAGCTTTCTCTCACTTTCACACACACACACACACACACACACACACACACACACACACACACACACACACACACACACACCCTGTCCTTTAAATATAGCAGCTCTTTACTATTTTTTCAGTTGATTTCACGTGTTGACAGTTGCTGCATAATATATGGCGTGCATCAATTATTTACCATTTATTCAGGCAACAACTATACAGTATGTGAAATTCATTGAATCTGTGCAACACTGTGCATTGTAAATCTCAGACAGAGTTATAATTCACTGTTATGAAGGGCAAATACATCTTCCCAGAGGGGCAGGTGCACATAGTTTATGCAACTGAGCATATAGCTCTTTTTTAATAGAAAACATATAAAGGAATATGAAGAAAGTGCTTGACAGGATTTGGTGTATGCGAAGGAGTTCATAGGGTGGGAAAAGAGGAAACGGGAAACTAGGGACTTTAACTGAAAAGGTAGGTCTTCAATTAGACAAACTCAAAATGGCTTTTCAGCAAACACTCAATGATCATGCTTTTCAGCATCCACAGCTCAACGCAGTCTCTGCTTGTATGTGGGAGCTCTCTCTCCCCATCGCTGACATGGTTCCTCCTTATATCGCTCTCCCCAGTGCTTACTGCAAACAGAAACAGGTGTTAGACATTATAGCGCTCAGGTGTGTGCACCCTTACCGCTTTCTGTCTCTCCGGACAAACGCTCGACCACGCCCCCGCCGCCACAGTGTTGTTCATAAAAGTGTAAAGACCGTGGTCAAAAAGAGAGTGATAAAGTATCAAGGACACACTGGAATGCAATGGCACGTTGTATACCTTATATAATAGCATTTATTGACAAACTTTCCTTGCAGTCACACTTCATTGTTTTATCATAATGGAAGAATATGGTGTAAAGAAAGCCACATCCAGAAAAGGGCTGTAGAAAAAGAGTTTGTCCACGAAAACTAAGAGATGGCTGCCTGTAGACCTTGACAGTAATATGGCCTGCAATTATTCCTCCTCATAAAAAAGCTTTAAAAAGACAGTGAGAATCATTTGAAGACAAGTGCTTTATGAGAAACAGCACAGCAATTCAATGCTAAGGTCATTATACAATAGGGAATGGCTCAAGTCACACTAATAGAAAGGCATGTTAGAAAATTCTTAATGATGTTCGGATGATTCTGAAACCAGAGGGGGAGGCTCATTTTTCGTCTTTCCATGAATTATTATCTTGCCTTTCCCTCAGCGCTGATACTAATCAAAAACAGACCTGAAACCCTTATTAAAGACTTATCTGAATGTATCTCTGCAATCAGTCTGCCTCAACTCCGAGAGGGATATTTATGCAAATTTGATGGTTTGTCACCATGGTTTGTCTTTGTGAACTTCATAAAGAGCTTAGCTGTGGTTAAAAATATCTATATGTTCTTGACAACTGCATACAAATGTAGCCTATTTATAAAACATAAGGTATCATATCCAACATATGCATGTGGTATTTCGGTTTGAGTTATACACCCATATCAGTTTATATGATGAATATCCCATTTGCATATACAGTATATGCAATTTAGCATATAATTTCATCACACCAACAAATTCAATCCGCAGGAAAATCTACTTATCAGAATAGCATCCACAACCCAAGACAAACCAGATACTAACCCGAGGATGCTTGTCAAAATAAGTAAGAGATAAGAATAGGAGATTTGCCTCCGCTTTCACACGCCATAGCCCATGATTAGGGAATTTGAATTTCAGCAAAAATCTGCTGCGCCACTGCTGTTCCAAGACTGCTTTACATTTCTGCTTCAGTGTGCCAATAGCCCTAGGCCGTGTGAGTTAAACATTTAGAAGGTACTGACTCAGAGTCTCAGTGTTGGAGTTGGAGCCGAGAAGTCAGATAGAGGGGCTGACCCAAAGACTGAAAGAGTAGGGGCAAAATGAGTTTTCCATTTTTAAAACTCTGACTGGGTGACTCTGATCAGTTGCTATTATAATGGGCTTGCTTTAAAGAATTAAATATCAAAAGAGTGCCAGTTTATTGGGATTTGGCAGTTTTCCACTGATCATACAACCCGGTCTCATGACAAGCCATACTAATAGTACGAGGTGGCAAAATCATAAGAAAGTAATCATACAAGTTGGCTTGTACAAAAATCTGCTACGTTTACTGCAACAGATAAAAATAAATGAACCAACGAACAATGTTATTACATTTTTTCATATGCTTAACTCCAAACCAAAACCTAACCATATTGTTTTACCACTTACCCAAACCCTAAATCTAAATCCATGGTTGTAATCAGAAAATATCTTGTGTACCACAGAAGGAAGAAAAATTTGTGCTTGGAACAAGATGAGGGAACCATATTACAGGTCATTGACAGACAGTACCCGTATATCAATCATTTGTATTGCATAAATAAAAATGGAATTAGTAACAAAACTTGTTCACAGACGTTTTCTTTTTTTTAAATAAAGTGTTTGATTGGAGGCTGCGTAGCTAAAATCTGATGCCTGTATTGTACCGATTTGAAATTCTGTTTGTTGATTGGTTGGTCTCTATAGGAATAAAAGTCGTACCTTTTCCTATGAGCCAAATTGTACGATGTCTTATGATTTTGTCATCTCAGCTGGTGCAAATTTACCTACATCTGTATGGTTGTTTGCATAGATTAGTCTACAAAATAAAAATCAAATCTACTCAAATAGGGTACAGCGGGGCTAAAGGCACCCCTTAAGGAAATGTTGCATTGTTTCTGGTCACAAAATGTATCAGGGTAAAAAAGAATATATATATACATATATATATATATATATATATATATATATATTTATTGAATATTGATGGAGCAACATAATTTGTGTGAAAAGAAAAAAATAACAGAAGGTTGTTTAGAATAAAATAAAAAAAATAAAAAAATATTTTTAAATAAAAAAAAGGTGGCGAGGGAGCCTTTTACCCCACACTTGGTGTAAAAGGCTCCCTCACTTGGGGTAAAAGGCCCCTAGGGGGTTTAAAGTGATATTGTGTAGATACAGTGGCAATAATTATAGGGTACAATTAGTCAACTAATGCAAATAATTCTGAGACAGAAAGATGCTTTTATGATGCTGACTCAGAATAACTACTTCAGGAAAAGTCACTCATTTCCTGTTAATTTCAAACACATTTGGCATTTTATTACATCTCAAGTATTCTATAACCAAACTAATCTCTATTATGATTGGATGAGTCAATGTGAGTCCACTTTGAACATTTTTCAAACCAAATATATTCCCCCCACTCAAGAAAAACAATGTGTTTAATAGGGCCATTCAGCTCCTGCAATAGGGGGGCCATTTACCCTAAATACTATCCTTTCACTAATTTGACAGGTAATGAAATTGTTTGATTTAATGACCTTAAACAAAACTGAAAATGACAAATAAGTATTTTGTCTCAAAAGAAATGTGTTAATTTCAGGGATTTTCATTAGCTACATACATTTGCAATTTAAAAAAATAATAAAACTTAGATCAAATTATGGCCGTGTATAGCGTGTAAGCGCATTAGCGCCATGATTGCAAAAGGTAAGCATTACAAATGACACATTATCTACTGCGTATATACAATACATGTTAGTTTAAATAAACTTTGAGTTGGTAATACAACTGATCTTGTGTGAATTCTACACATAGTTTGAGGCATGAAATCATTGATAACACATTTTAATGTCATGTGAGTAGATGTTTTACATTTAGTCTTGAGCGTCCTCATATTTAAATATACCTCTATACACCTCCTCCAGCGGTGTGGCCGGTGTCTGAATGTGCACAAACAGTATTTCGTCGCTTAGCTGTTTCGAACTTCTTTTTGGCTCTGAGCAAAGAACAAAGAAGCAGTTTGGTGTGAGTGTGCTTGGGCCTTTATGAACATTACATCAAAACAAACGTCTTTTTATAAAAAAACAATTTGAAAAGTGTGCTTGTGTCTGTCTTTCAAACAAATGAGACATTGATTGATATTTTGTTACCTAATGCAATGACATTCATGCATTTTTTAATTTGCCTTACACCTTTTGGGTCCAGTGCATGTATATTTTATTCTACACATCTAAGGCTTCGCTCACATATCACAAATGTAGCCAGTGCTAAAAGGTCAGAGGTTTTTGAGAGTCAAGGGACGTCAATGAATCTATATGTACTGTCAGTGTCATCTCTCCAGAACACCCTTTCTTCTCTTCTCTCTCCCCTCACAACCCCCACAGCAATCTCTCTCTATTTGTCAATATCTGTAACCATCAGTTCTCCCAAGGACATGCGAATAGAAGGGTCAAATGCTGCCGCTCATCCTAATTATGCTGATGGCGACAGGCGGCTAAAAGCCGGAAGGTTGTTAGCTTCCAGAAAAGTCCCTTTACTGTCCTCTGAATGGACACTCAGCATTGAGATTCCAATATACTGTATTAGCTTTGCCAAATGGGCCCACTGGGGCTGATGTTTTTCGTGACAACATCAAAATACATGTTCTTTTCAGAAAGCCAAACATGACCTAATGGCTGCTCAAATGAAATGTCTAATGAATACGCAATCAAATATGCTGAGCTAATTCAATATTATTAACTCGAAATGTTGCACATGGTGTGATATACAAAAGAATAAATCAATGCATGTGAAAATGGAGCCATACATATAGTAAAATGCAGTTACATTTGCACAATTTGAAAAGGGCTCCCGTTCTCTGTTGTAGAATGGCCCATTTTGAAGAATCAGAGGCTTGTGTTGCAACTCTGCTATAAATCAGTTTAATAGCATGTGACTGCTTAACCAAACCTTTAATATATGACCACAGGGCCTTATCCACAACTCTGAAGGTCCTCTAGCTCTCTTCCCAAGATTCTACAATGGGGTCAGTTTTTTCTGGAATGTTCATCCATGTTAGGCTAAAAAGTGTGGACATACATGAAATGCATGAAACATACATTTTTGCATGTTAAAGGCATAATTCTCCCAAAATTTAAAATTCTGTCTTCGCTCATATCCTGAAAAAAGGACATATTTAGCAGAACATCCAAGCTGTACTGTCACTGGTCACTATTCATTTTAATTGTCATTTTTTCCATACAGTAGGAAGACAATAAGCAGGGTTGGGGAGTAACAGAATACATGTAACGGGATTACGTATTTAAAATACAAAATATAAGTGCCTGTATTCCACTACAGTTACAGTTTAAATCATTGGTATTTAGAATACAGTTACATTCAAAAAGTATTTTGATTACTGAAGAGATTACTTTGCATTTTATTGTCATTTGTTTCATTTAATATTTAGTCCTTTCAGATGGAAAACATTTATACATATAAATGATGCGATCCAAAGTGCATTTGAACAGCAGTGAAACACTTTCTTATGATGTGTTCATACGAGCAGACAGAGAAGTAAGTTTGATGTAAGTTTGGAGCAGAAGAAATAGAAATAAACCTTGTGTAAATTGTCAGCTTTACGCTAAGCTAAAATGCTATTTCTAGCCATTTTACATGCACGTTACCAGGCACAATTATATTTTTTTATCAAGAAAATTCAAGTTGGATCATAATTTCTTTTTTTCTAGTAAGACCTTTGATATTAGGGCAAAAATCATATTCTTGATAATAATTTTTGTATAGTTTTTCTGTAAAAATATCAAAAAATCCTTAAAACAAGAACAATTTGATTTATCTTGTTTTAGAAACAACATAATGCATAAGATATTTAGGTTTTACAGAGAATGTATTTTTAACGTGTATTGTGTCTTACAGTACTGGCAGAGTTTTTATAGTCAAAACAAGTGAAAAAATCCAGTGCTGAAGAAGTAATCCAAAGTATTTAGAATACGTTACTGACCTTGAGTAATCTAACGGAATACGTTACAAATTACATTTTACAGCATGTATTCTGTAATCTGTAGTGGAATACATTTCAAAAGTAACCCTCCCAACCCTGACAATAAGGTACTAATTAGCTTGAACATTCTGTCAGATAACTCCTTTTGTGTTCCATCTAAGAAAGAGAGAAAGTCTTACGAATTTGGAATGACAGGAGAGTGAGTAAATGATGACAGTACTTTTTTGGGTGAAATATCCCTTTCACATTCAGAACAACAGACAGAAATGAGTGAATAAATAATTCAATCAGTGATATTTGATGAGAGGGAAATTTGAAATTAGGCCAGAATCTTGCAACAAGACCCTAGTGTGGTAGTCAAAGTCTATATTCCAAATTTTGACTAACATTACCTTGTGATGTCTTGCCCCCCCCCCCCCCCCCCCCCCCCATGTAGTTGCCATGCAGATTCACAAAGATATAATCTTTGGGGAAAAAATTGGATTAAAGTAATCATTCATTTAAATAATTCAGTTTTCATTCAGTGGACTCAAGGCCTGCAATTGTGTGATATGATTTGCCAGAGTAAAATGGAACTTGTATCTGTGAAATCTGTCTATTTTCCCCAGCCTTTTCCACTTTATTGGTACATTATGCAAAAATGATTGTACACCGGCTGGAGACTGATGCTAATGTTAACATGACCCACCCAACATGTCATGTCAGACTTTCTTACATAGAGTATGTATTTTTTATTTTTATTTTTATTTTTTTATTTTTTTCACCAAACATGACCAAAAAAAAGTTTGAAGAAGCTTTGTTAAAGATTTTTTCAATCTAGGACATTATGCATTGTTAATGTGCAATCTATATTTGTTTATGGCTGCACTTGGAGGAAATGAATAATGGATGTTGTACTCGCATTTCCTATTGGAAAAAGAGGGAGTGCACTAAAGACAATTAACACCTCAAAAACATTAATTCTCAAGTCTCAAAGCAACTTTCTAGAAGTGCATATGATGTCACAGCGATTTTCAATAAGCATTTATATGAGCAATAAATACATAAATACTTATTTGTCAGGGTAGTGGCACAGAAGTACGTTCCTAAAAGCAAATAAAGAGTTGTTGGTTCGAATCCCACCTGGGCCATGTTGTGATCCTTTTCCTCTCTTTTCCTCCACTTGCCTGAAAGTTCTCCACATTCCTATCTAATAAAAGCAAAATATCAATAAATAAGATTGAAAAATAAAGGGTTTGTTCACATGCTTAACCCTAAGTATGAGTAAAAGTAACAGTGATTCTTGTAATCATCACTAATAAGAGTCAATATATCTGGGACTAAACTTCTAAAATAATATGTAAAGAAATCTGGGCACTCTTAAAAGCCACACTTTAGACCATCTGCCACTGCCACTTATTATTATTAGATTGTTACTGTAATACCAAAAGTACCCATAATATATTTATATAGTCACATCTGAAGTGCTTTGCTTTTTATTATTGCTACTTTACTACTTTGAGTATCCAGTCACAGTTTATCAGCAGTACAGAGCTTTTTGTTCCAATTACATGCTTCTCATGCCATTGGCAAAAATACTTTTTTTCTACCAACAGTCCACTTTATTCACTATAAAACTATCTGGCTCTTTATTTAGAAAGAAAGCACAACCTGTTCTGAAGAGATTTATTGTGGGCCAACATATTCCAAGACAAACTGTTCATCTCTGAACATTAGCCGTGGCAGTTCTTCAATAAGCTTATCATTGGAATGGATGGTGTTTGCCTGCTCTGAATCAATTGATTAGTGAATTGTAGTGTATTGTATTAACACTGGAGAATAGCAGATGATATATCACTGAAACTGAAACCTAAATCAGATCATACTTTAAAGGAATATTTAACCCAAAAAATGAAAATTCGCTCATAATTTACTCACCCTCATGCCATCTCAGATGTGTATGACTTTGTTTCTTCTGCTGAACACAAACAAAGATTTTTAGAAGAATATCTCAGCTCTGTAGGTCCATTGAATACAAGTGAATGGTGGCCAGAACTTTAAAGCTTCAAAAAGCACAAAAAGGCCACACAACCTTAGTGGTAAAATCCATGTCTCCAGAAGCGATCTGAAGTGTGGGTGAGAAAAAGTTTGATATTCAAGTCCTTTTTTTGCTATAAATTCTCCTCCCTGTCCAATAGGTGGTGATATGCACGAAGAATGCAAATCACCAAAAACAAAAGAAGAACTCTTCTTAGAAGAGAAGGAAGTGCTAAGGAGGGCTGGTGAAAGTGGGCATTTAGTAAAATTGGACTTAATTATTGTTCTGTTTTTCACCCTCACCTTTCATATCGCTTAAAGTCATGGATTTAAAGGAATGTTCTGGGAATACAAGTTAAGCTCAATCGACAGCATTTGTGGCATAATGTTGATTACCACAAAAATTCATTTTGACTCGTCCCTCCTTTTATTTAAAAATAAAAAACAAAAATCGAGTCACACTGAGGCACTTACAATGGAAGTGATTGGAGGATTTAAAAGCAGAAATGTGAAGCTTATAATTTTATGAAAGCAATTATATAAATTCATCTGTTAAATCTCATGTATTATTGAGCTATAATGTTATTTAAATTGTCATTTTTACAGTCATTTTAAGGTTTTAGGATTTCTTAACATTACATCATCATGGCAATGAAGTTGTAAAATTGGATATAACTTTACACAGAAAAGGTTAGTTAGTGATTTTATCACACTAAAATCATGCTTACACGCATATTGCTTATGTCTTGTGGCTATACTTTTGAAACAGTATGTATTTTTACATAAACAAATTGGCCCCCATTCACTTCCATTGTAAGTGCCTCACTGTAACCCCGATTTTTTATTTTTAAAGAAAAGAAGGGGCAAGTCAATGTATTAATAAATTAAAGTCAATAAATTAATTTTTGTGGTAATCAATATTATGCCACAACTGCTGTCGATTGAGATTAACTTGTATTGAACCTGGAATATTCATGTAACCACTGGAGTTGTATGGATTACTTTTATGCTACCTTGACACTTAAGTTTCTTTAAATTCTGTAGCCATGCTTCCTTTTCATTTAAACCAAGCAAAACAGAAAATCTAACTGTTTATATTAGAGCTACATGATTAAATATTAATGATTACACATAGCGTGTTAATATTGCTGTTAGAACTTGATAACATTATCCTGTCATTATGAAAATAAATCTTAAAGGGATAATTCACCCTAAAATTCAGAACATTTACAAATACAGAACATGAGGGTGGGTAAATCATGACAAAATGTACATTTGGGTTAATTGTCCTTTTAAGATCAGAAGCGGCATGCTAATTCAAGCTCTCAGATTTCTGAACCAAAGTTTTCAAAGTGGATTTTGAATGCAACTTTGTGCAAAATTGCAACTGATATAATTATTATAGGTAAAAAGTGTCTAAAAAGCTGCTTTGGACCTTTTTTCCCCTTAATGCAATGTAAGTATTATGCGTAAATATAATTAGATGTTATGCTTTGCTTTTGTTCTAAAAGCAGCTGCTAAACATTAGCTGCCTACAAATGAAGAATGAAGCGATATAGTGACTCGGTTACAGAAAAAAGAAAGGCTTTAAACTGACAGGAGAGTGCTTCCCCTCTACCCCCATCTTTTAATCATCAAATTTCTGCCAAACTCTCAATTACATATGACAGTTGTCTTTCTGTTTGAACGAGGGCCACTTTATCTTTGTATGTCATGATTTGTTAATCACATCTTTCTTCTATTCATGTCTTACCAGTTGAACAAAATCAAGAGGGAAGTCTACACAATCGAGAAAGCAATTGTAATATTTAATGGCTTGTTAAACTTTATTTGTCTTGCTTTTCTTTTTTCCAGGAGTCTATCACACCACTATTGCAGTATATCTAGTGTGTCCATTATGAATATAGCAACTAGAAACAAGAACTGTACAATTTCTAATTTCCCCCATTATGCTAGGGTGTATATGGTGGTTGCCAGGGTGTTGCTACAGTGGTTGCTACGGTGTTCTGGGTGTTTGCTAGTTTCTTACTGGCCCAAGTGATGGGGAAGCATGTCTACCCTGATACTACACCACTGGTTTAATGCCTAGTTCCATTGTTGCAAAATACCCCACAAAAGCTCAATGTGTATTCGATGAACTGTAATCTTTTTACATGGGCAAAAACTGTGAAAATGTTCAATAGTTTCTTTGTGGCCAAGACTCCAAGGGATGTGGCTATGCAGAATTTGACTTTTAAAAGTAAATCTATCCTGAAAAATATTCACTGATGTAAAAAAATGTTATTTGTATTTTGTATTTATTTTATTTATAAAGCACTATTAAAACAACAGACTGTTGACAAATGTGCTGTACAGTAATAAAAGTAAATAATATAATATAAAATTTGTCAACTAGCCCCAGTCTCCCCTTTGTTTAAGACTTGAACCTATTCTAGAACAGATTTTATATATACACATGTGGAAATGGTCACAAGAGAAACACTTTTATACTTAATTGTTGTGGTACGCAGGTTTTGTCATTCCTTGGATGATTTGGAAGTGTTTAACAATACACATCAATTCTACCTAGGCAGAAAGCCTGTGCCAATGTCTGGGAAGCTTTATGGAGGTGACCTGGTCTATGTCAGTTGGTCTATAGACCTCTGTATCTAATCTCCTCACTGCATTTTTAAATGCCCTTGGTCCTCTGTCAATTCTACAAGCTCAATGTCTTCACTGAAGTTTGTGATATGCTGACACAGCACGCTGGTAATGATTTATGAACATGCGCTAATTGGAACCTTTGCTTACTCTGGACATGCTAGAAATTTTGCTGGCATACACATTTTAATCATCAAAACATGTATGGGGTGTCTGGGACATCTCATTAAATTTTCTTGGTTAAAATTGAGACTGAATATTATACAAATTATTACAAATAGAAATGTCTCGAGATAGAAATTCTTGAGAAATTTGTATGTGAGATGTGTGTGAGATGTGCGAGCTTGTGCCGTGCTTTCATTTATGCTAGCATAAAATCAGTATTTATGCCTGATCTGATATGTGATATTTAAATTGAGCCAGTGCCCGTTTATGGACTTTCAGCTAAGCGTATGATGGATTGATGAGTAATGGTTAATGGGGCATCCCCACAAATCTAAAAATTTGATAGTGCTCTTATCGTTCACTTGAGTCATTTAAAGTCATAACATTTATGATGTCATTATAAAGTCTTATTTAGTCTATAATTCTTAACATTGCTGGTCACTGATCCTCAAAATAACTTTTTGAAAGACTGAAACTTTACTAAAACTCAGCATGGTCGAATTGCTGGGCATCTTTTCCAGTTCTGATACTGATTGATGGCATTACGAGTTATTTGCCAGTAAAATTGGTTTCCAAGATTACATCATCGTTCTTAATTACACAAAGTCATTCATGTGAGGTGGCAACAGCTAATTGAAAACTAATTCCCTTAAGTGGACAAGACTGATTGCTGCTTTGAGTGTAGGTCAGTAAAAGTTATATAACCACAGCTACTGCTGCCTTTCCCTTCTAAACTTAATTGTTAAACCTGATACATAAAAGGGATAGTTCACCCAAAAATGAACTCACCCTCATGTTGCTACAAACCTGTATGAGTTTCTTTCTTTCCTGGAACACAAAAAAACTTTGTGAACTATCCCTTTAAATTAAAGAGTGATGTTTGTCTTTGATAGGGTTTCTCAATTAGGCTTGGTTGTTGAGCGAATCCAGATTCGGTGGGATAATAATTTAGTTGCACAACAATCATATAAACTAGAAAAAGTTCATGAAAACAAACATTAATGTCGACTTGACAAAGCCTTGACTGGTAGTTTAAATTTACAAAAGTTTATAAAGTTAAAAAAGGTATTAGAAATGCCTGCATTTTATTTAGACCTTTCGATTTGAAGAGAGACTTGTTTGAAAAGTTATTTTGTTGATGGTGAGCTCTAGGTGGTTACTAAGCCATTGCTGAGAGGGTTGCTATGGCATTGCTATGTGATTGTTAAGGTGTTTTGAGCGATTGCTGAGAGAGAGAGAGAGAGAGAGAGAGAGAGAGAGAGAGAGAGAGAGAGAGAGAAATTAATAAAATTTTATCTGAGCTCTTCCATGCTGATGAGGAGAAAGGTCTGATGGGATAAGGAGAGGATGACAGCACGCCTTATTGCACTTTTTCACTAATCACTCCATCCAGCACTTTTCTATCATCCGGCTGCCTCTTCCTCCTCTCTATGCTCATCCATCTGCCTACATGAGCTAGTTGCTGGCGAAGGGCCTGGGAAACAGACTGGTAGCTGGTGTCTGACAGATGCTGGCCAATGGATTGAGCAAAAGGCTGGTTAACGGCCACTGGGAACAGGACAGGCTCGTCAACGGCCATGGGGGCTGGACAGGCTCGAAGGCACCGGGTGCCGAACAGGCTCGTCAATGGCCACAGGGAACTGGGCAGGCTCGTCAAAGGCACCGGGGGGCTGGACAGGCTTGTCAACGACCACAGGGAACTGGGCAGACTCGTCAACGGCAACGGGGGCTGGACAGGCTCGTCGACAGCCTGGGTAACTAGATGGACTTGTCGACGGCCACAGGGAACAGGACAGTCGATGGCCACAGTGAATAGGACAGGCTCGACGACGGCCACAGGGAACAGGACAGGCTCATCAATGGCCACAGGGAACAGGACAGGCTCGTCGACGGCTACAGGGAACTGGACAGACTTGATGACCACAGGGAACTGGACAGACTATGTGGCGACCGCCGTGGCCGGGAGCGCTGGCAGCGACTGGGGAATGGCCTCTGTGGCCGGGAGCGCTGGCAGCGACTGGGGAATGGCCTCCATGGCCGGGAGCGCTGGCAGTGACTGGGGAATGGCCTCCATCACGGGGAGCACTGGCAGCGACTGGGGAATGGCCTCCATGACCAGGAGCGCTGGCAGCGACTGGGGAACGGCCTCCGTGACCGGGAGCGCTGGCAGCGACTGGGGAACGGCCTCCGTGACCAGGAGCACTGGCAGCGACTGGGGAACGGCCTCCGTGACCAGGAGCGCTGGCAGCGACTGGGGGACGGCCTCCATGACCAGGAGCGCTGGCAGCGACTGGGGAACGGCCTCCATGACCAGGAGCGCTGGCAGCGATTGGGGAACGGCCTCCTTCTCCTCCTCCGGACAGTCGGAAGCACTTGAGTGGGAAATGGCCGTCGCCTACTGCCGGTCAGCATCGGGAATGGCCGCCGCCTCCTGGTGGGCAGCCACGTATTCGGGTGTGGAGCTCCGTCTCTCCCTCCTATGAGTGATAGGAAGAGGGACTGCAGCACCCACCATTGGTGAGGGGGCATCGCTGTCCTCGGGCTGGGATGAAGAGAGAGAGCCTTCCGAGACACAGGCTGAGATAAAATAATCCCACTTTAAAGCCAATTTTATGGTCTCGGTAGACTCCCGTCTTCACCCCCAACAGGAATACAGGACTTGATGGGCTCAACCAGGCCTGCCATTAAGAGATCAATGAGGCATTCCTGGTTGAAGCCCAAACCCATGGCCAATGCTAGAAATTCCAGCGAATACTCCCCCACCGACTGGTTCCCCTGGCGGAGACCAAAAACATTTCAGTTTTAGTAGCTCTTTTGTGAACTGGAGACTCAGAACTAAAAAAAAATAAAAATAACTAATTCCTGCTGGGTTCATTTGTGGTCAGATCATTCTGTCATGGAATGAATCAGCAATGAGGACCCAACTGCAGGAATGAGGGACAATAAATATTTTATTAAATAAAACAATTCAAACAGGAAAAACAAACTCTCACAAGGGAGAAAAACTGAAAAGCAAAACAATAACAAACTTCTTAACTGAAAGACAAAATGACAAACCGTACTGGAAGCTGAGCAAACAAAACACTGACTTAACAACATGAGAACAAAACGATCCAACAAAAAGTCAGAGCACAATATATACAGACTGAGCACATGAGGAACAGGTGAAGACAATCAGTATAACGAGGACTAGACTAGAGAGTGAGGCCAGAGGGAATGAGGAGGCAGGGTCGGGACAGCACATGGCAAACCACAACACTGACTAAGACACATACAAATGCACAACACAAACACACAGAGAAAATAAACACACACAGAACATAGGGCAGACTGAGTGGGATGGACGGACCAAGGGACAGACAGACAGACAGACAGACAGACAGACAGACAGATAGCATGCATGCACAAGTTTGGCATGCATGCAATCTACTGATTCATTTTCTTACCGTTTCTATGTGTTATGAATGAGTCATTGAATCATTGATTGAACTGATTTGCTAAAAACCCCTTGTATGATAAATACAAAGAAATGCATGAGTATTTATTGAGACATTCTTAAAATAACAAAGAAAGTCCATTATCATCTCCTTTACAGTATCTCCTTTATTACGTACTGGCGAGGTAGCTAATATGGGAGTATTTGTTCTGTTGTCTGTTCAAATTTTCACAGAGAACTCTAGGTGAGGAGATGTTTGCTCTGCCTCAAGTCAGTCTGGCAATTATGAGGTTGTCACAGAAAAAAATGAGGGCGGTATGAGAAGGACATTTCCTTCTCAGATGTGGAGCAGTGGCCAAAAAGCCTCAAAGGAAGCTTATTTTTCTTCTCTTCTGTATAAGCATGCAGTCACTTGTCAAATATATGCCTACAAGTGAAACTGAGACTGCAATATGGTTAGCATAATGAATGTAACTGATAGAAATTGGTATGTGCTTTTTTTTCTGTCTATGCATTTGAGCCACTGATATTATACTGTATCTCAACTTTTAAAGGCATAGTCTAACCAAAGAAAAATACAAATAATAATCACACTCTCATGTTGTTCCAAAACTGAATAATTTATTTTGTGGAACACAAAAGATGTTAGCCAAAGTCACCATTCACTTTCATTGTGGCTTTTTCTATATTTCTTTCTATAATATAAAAGTGAAAATAAAATAATATATGTATATATTGTATCATATTCTTTATATCAAAAGGTTAAGAACATGAGAAACACAAATTTTGTCGTGTGTGTCCAAACTTTCGTCTGATTAATGTTCAGTACAGTACATGAATATTGAAAACTATTGCATAACATCTTGATCTGTTAATTAAAGAATTGCAAAACGTTTGTAACTCATTAATAAATGGTTCATAGGTGTTCACTTTACATTAACATACACATTTTCATTTACTAATGTTTGTAACTCAATAAATGGTTAACAGTTGTTCACTTGACTTAAGGTACACTTTCAGCTTACTAATGTTTGTAACATTAATATATAAGGTACATTTTCATAGGTTAATAATTTTAGTAATAAATGGTTCATGGTTAACTCATAAATAAACAACATAGGTGTCCATTTGGCATTAAGGTACCCTTTCTGAGGTTACAAAGGCTGATATATTCATTTTAAAGCTTTATAAGGTATGATTAAAGTAAGTTCATAAATAGCCAAAATATTTTACATTCATGAACAGTCTTTTGATAAACAATAAATAAATCAGAATTGTCAAACAATGCTGTGTGTGAGCATGAAGACCTGCAGAGGACTGACACCACCATTTAGAGTAGCACCATTATTTTTTACATTAACATTATCAGGAAAGTAGACATTACAGTAATGAATATAGACACAACACCTTTTAATCTCCATACTAATCTATTTCTTCTGAATTATGATATTTCATGATTTTGATTAAAATAATTATGAACAAGTATCTTTATCAAGCATTTAACATGAGTTAAAATTGGCTCACTACTTGGCTGGTATTGCATGAAAGTCGCCCTTTTATGAACATCTTTATAAACCCTTTACAAAGGGAATGTTAATGTAAAGTGCTACCGTCTTGGTCACCATTTACTTTATTGTATGGAAAAAAAATCAGTGAAAGTAAATGCTGACTGAGGCTGTCATTCTGCATAACATCTCCTTTTGTGTACCATGGAAGAAAGAAAGTCATAAGGGTTTGGGACAACATGAAGGAAATGGGTATCATTTACTTCATCATTTACTTTTACCCAACATGGGTAAAAGTAAATGATGACAAAAACGTAATTTTTGGTTAACTATCTCTTTATCTCTTATTCTAAAAACATGATAGATGAAGTCCATTGAAAAAAAAATGGGATTGTTAGGTTACATTTAAAGGTAATAAAGCATTGATTAGAAAAGGCCATGTAGTAATGTGTTTTTAGATAAAAGTTGTCTTTTATAAATCTTTCACACTGGAGAATTATAAGACCGTAGTGCTAACTGTAATGTAAGCATTTGAAAACACAAACTAGGAGTGAATTCTGCTGCAAAGAATACAAGGTAATATTCTTAGAAAACTAAAACTACTAAAACTATAATCTAAAGGAAAAAAGGGTGACAAAAGTACTTCTTATTGTGAGTTCCATAAGACATGCATTTTAATAGTTTCATAATAGCAGTTTAAAATTGCTCCATATAATGTTTCTATAAATAGCAATAAAATGCATTTATCTGACTTTAAGCTAGAGGAAACAGGATAAAACCATGTAATATTCCATTTGAAGTATGACTATTTGTCTAACAGCAGCATTGATGTATGACTCAGGCTTTAACGGTATGCATGGTGTGTGTTTTTGAGCTCTTGTGTAACTGAAAAACACACAACAAGAAAGAGCTCTCATTACTTAAATGACCATGAGCTGTGCAGGCTTTGTGTTCAAGCCGATCAAATGCTTTGGTGAAGAAATCCAAAGGCAGTCTATGGGTCATCAGCAAAGTAATTAGAGTGTGAAACAGTCCATGAAAACAAATAAGACCTCGTGACTCTGTTCTTGCAGAGCTTCATTTCCAAACCAAGAACCTTCATCATTGTGTTCTCACGAAGCAAACGTCATGTTATTGTTTGAATGACAACTGCATCAGAAAGCATCTTTTCTTAACCTAGAATTTTATTGCTTGCTTTCATGTAACAAGTCATATCAATTATTGAATACATTTGGTTGAATTATTCCTACTTTTTATATCAATTATGCCCACTCATAGCCCCATTAATTTGCACGTTGTCTATGTTTTTTTAGCATCCGATTCACTAAACAGCCCCAGCTTTACAGACATAACTCATAAATCAGAATATACTCTACAGTTTTGCTCGGATACATCTACAGTAGTTTAGTATGGATAAAAAAAAATTAAAAATGGTATTCATTCTAGCTGTCAGTTCTATCAAATAAAGTGTCTCCAAAAACACTAAGCTGCAGTTCTGTCTTTGGTTTGGTTCTTTCAGACTGCTATATACCTAGCTAATTGAACTGATAGATTTTTGTTCAGTTATCTTGTTCAGTCTGGCTCCATGGTACAGTATCAGTTATTTTCAGAAATGAATCATAATCTTTCCTTATACGAGTCTGGCAAATGTGTTTTAAGAGTAATATCTTATATAAATGCAGACAAATTGCAAGGAAATATTTAAATGTAGTTTTTTTTTCTTTCTTAGTAAATATTATTCACAGCTAAAGTGAGATCCTGAACACATGTCTCTTTAAAATAAAGCAAATGAGTGACATAATGAGACCATCTATTATATATCTGGCACATTTTTACCAGCAGTAAACATAGTGACCTATATATCAAATATTGAAAAGGGATAAGACAGAGACGGAAATAACAGACCATGAACATCTCATTCCCCGGAGCCCCAGTGAGATTGAAATTGCAGTTCAAAATGTCACTTTATAAACTCTCTCTTATTTCCGCAGCAGGTCTTCCGTAAAATATTACTAACAAGACCACGTTATCAGCAATATAGATGTATATGGCTCCAAATGTGAGGTTACACAGAGCATTGCCTGTAAGTGCTACACAGAAATTATTAAGGAACAGGCTTTCCCTAATGGGCACCCCAGGAGCCAGGAGGTCAAATGGACCGAAATGTTTCCATACTGGCACCAAACAAATCAGCTTCTGGAACAGAAGGTACGAGAGGTCAAAATCATTTGGCATCCACCAGGCTCCTGTGTGTCTGGTTAAACAAAACAAAGCAAAAAAGCTGCTCACCATAATGACGGTTGCAAACCAGTATGACTTTCTTTCTACCATGGAACACAAAAGCAGAAATTTGGAAGAATTGTACAGGTCGTTTTTTTCCCATGCATTTTTAGTGAATGAGGACTGAGGCTTTCAAACTTCTAAAATGATAAGAAAGCATCATAAAGTGATCTATATGACCCTAGTATACAGTACAGTATCTTCTGAAGCCATACAACATAACTTAAATTTCAAATAAAGCTACTTTATAGTATCAAGAATGTATATAATACATATTATATACTGTATATTTGAAGCTTTAGAGCCTCAGTCCACATTTCTTGTAATTGCATGGAAAAAACTACCAATACAATTGTTCAAAATGTAATCTTTTGTTTTCCGCTGACAAAATTAATGTGGGTTCAGACAAACATGAATGTAAATAATGACAGAATTTTCATTTTTGGGTGAACTAATCCTTATGCACTATCTGCACTGCAAGGCAGAAACGGGTGTGAAATAGTCTGGGGCGTACAGTCCCCGAATGCACAGGGTCAGCTGCAGGACCCATGTTCAGATTTAATTAGAACAGCCCCCTTGCTGTGATGTATAAATGTATTATTGTGTATTTACTTATGTAATTGGCCCATTTGAATGCTTTTTTGCAGAGTTTAACATTCCACGCCATCTAAAATGGAATGATGGGATGTATTAGGGCCTGCAGGGATAGCTCGTAAAATCTAATTAAGGCCATGCCTTAAGGAGGCGGGCCGGGGGAGTGGTGGTCACGCTCCAATCACTTTCAGTAGGCTAATGTGTGTTTTTCTTGAATAAATGTCCGTAGGTGGTGAGACAAGACTTCCCTTGTGTTTAGTGGAAGTGGAATGATTAGTTCGAGCACGCCCATGGGCAAAAAAATGCAACAGTTAATTTAAATGGAAAGAAAATTTAATTGAAAATTCATGTAACAACACGTAATTCATAAACAGATTTGTTTCTTCTGAAACTTCATCTACATTCCAGAGATGTGCAGTGCACCAATCAGAAATTAATCGAGAATGCCTTTTAAATATTAAATTCTTGAATTTTATTTGAAGTAGCAAACAGGATGAGGAAGTGAAAGTTGAATTCAAATTAGAAAGTAGAATTAATATGGAATTAAATGAAAAGAAATTAATATAATGTACACTATGTTGTAGTGTTTTCTAATTATTTAAATTTATTCATAAAAATTTTGAAAAGTTTTTCAACAAAAATTAATTAATTAAAATGGTATCATACCTTACTCACAACATGGGTATTTCCAGAAACATTACATTTGATGATCTTCACAATAAATGTTTGAAATCCCACCAATAGAACTTTGTTTTTAATATACCATATGTTTACCAATGTAGTGTAATGTTATGTATTGTAATATAATATAAAGACTCCAATTAACTTATCCTGCATGTCTTTTGGACTGTGGGGGAAACTGGAGCACCTGGAGGAAACCCATGCATACACAGTGAGAACATGCAAACTCCACATAGATGGGCCCAGTTGAGCTGGGACTTGAACCTGGGACTTTCTTGCTTTGAGGCAGTGCTACCCACTGAGCCACCATAATACAAAACATGTTATGTTATGTTATGTTATGTTATGTTATGTTATGTTATATGTTATGTATGGCATAAATAATATAAAATGAATATAATAATTTTATATAAAGTTGAACATTTTTTTTCAATATGAATTACCTTTTTTATTATCTATGTCATTAAAGTTATTAAATTACATTTCTTTTTTTCTACCATGATGGAAAAATACTTTAGCTCCCATAAATATGTCTACTTAGTTAATAATATATATACAGTGCTATGAAAAATTATTTGCCCCCATCCTGATTTCTTCTGTTTATGTGTATATCTCATACTAAATTGTTTCAAAAATTCCAACAAAATCTAACATAAAACAAAGGCAATCTGAGTAAACACAAAATAAAGTTTTTAAATGAAAATGTTATTTAATGAAGCAAAAAAGGTATCCAATACCAACTGGGCCTGTATGAAAAAGTATTTGCCCCCTTAGTTACAAAATCCCCAAATCTAGGAGACTTTATTTATAATGGAATTCAGCTGGACTAGACACACCCAGGCCTGATTATGGTCAGACCTGTTCAATCAAATCAATACATAAATATAACTTTTTCAGCAGCATGAAGTTGGCTCAACTCAACTCAGTTTTATTTATAGAGCACTTTCAAAAACCACACAGGGTACCAAAGTGCTGTACATGGAGTCACATACATACAGCTCAAGAATACAACAAGCATTTAAAACTGGCAAAGACAGGATAAGAGAAATTGACGTAGTACAATTTATAATGCAATTAATTAAAAGCTAGGGAAAATAAATATGTTTTTAAGTCCCCCTGGAAAGACACTAGAGACGGAGATGATTTCGTGGCCAACGGAAGCTCGTTCCAAAGTCTAGGGGCTGCCACCACAAAAGCTCTATCACCTTGAGTTTTAAGGCGAGATCGAGGAACTGACAGACACAGCTGATCACCAGAGTGGGGAGACCTTGTTGGTTGATGCAAACTTATTAAATCAGAGATGTACTCTGGTGCTAGACCATGGAGAGCCTTAAATACATATAGCAACATTTTGTATTGATTCTGTATTGGATCGGTAACCAATGTAGGGAAATCAATACTGGGGTAATATGTTCTCTTTTCCTGGTTCCAGTTAAAAGCCTAGCAGCTGAATTCTGGACCAGCTGCAGGCGAGAGAGAGAGGACTGATTCACACCCAGATACAAAGCATTACAATAGTCCAAACAAGAAGACACAAAGGCATGCACAACCTTCTCCAAATCATCAAAAGAGAGGATGGACTTCAACTTTGCTATAGATCTAAGATGGAAAAAGCTATTTTTAACAACAGCATTTATTTGCCGATCAAACTTGAGCTCAGTGTCAAAAATAACACCCAGGTTTTTCACATAGGAAAGTTTTTTCCCTGGAAGCAATGACAAGTTGCCATCTAAATTTACCCCACATCCCCTTTGACCAAAAATAATAAACTCTGACTTATCTTCGTTTAATAGGAGAAAGTTGTTTGCCAACCAACACTTCACATCGGCCATGCATTTATACAGAGTCTCAAAAGAGGGTTGTTTCCCATGTTTGTTAGTGTAAGCCATGCTTATCAAAGATCTTTCCTAATGGAAGCATGTAAAGGGAGAATAAAACAGGCCCCAAGATGGAGCCCTGAGGAACCCCACACGTTAAAGGAACAACTGATGAAGAACAGTTCTCTAAACAGACTGAAATTGTACTGCCCTTGAGATATGAAGATACCCAATCCAAGGCTAACCCCTGAATACCAACCTGGTCTCTTAGGCGATCGATGAGAATGTCATGATCGACCGTATCGAAAGTGGCACTAAGATCCAGCAGCAGAAGAGCAACAGGACTACCAGAATCCACACCTAATAAAATATCATTTGAAACTCTCAACAGAGCCGACTCTGTACTATGACCGGCTCTGAAACCTGACTGAAATTTATCGATCAGATTATTGCTAGCTGAAAAATCATTTAATTGTGCAAGCACCGTCTTCTCTAATATTTTTGACATAAAGGATCATTTTGATATAGGTCAAAAGCTGTTCATATCAGACAAATCAAGATTTGCTTTCTTAAGAAGAGCATGCTTGAAGCATGCTTGAAGCAGCTGGGAACAATACCAGTGGTCAGGCTACTGTTGACAATCGATAACACGCTTGGACCAATTGAGTCCACCACCTCCATAAACAAAGCGGATGGAAAAACATCACACGAAGAACCAGTAGGCTTCATATGTCCAATTATGTGTTTGAGTTGAGACAGTGACACAGGTATAAAACAGGTCAACAGATTTTGCAGAACAGAATAGGTGACAGGATCATTACTAACAGGTAATATCTGTGAGCATATACCAGCAACTTTAAAAAAAAAAAAGAAACTGCTCACATGTGTCCACCGAAGGGGAGATGAAGGAAAGGGCAACTGGATGAAGAAATGATGTCTAAGAAAAAAGAACTTTAGAATTATGACAGTTCTTTGAAATTATATTAGAAAAATAGCTTGATCTGGCTAATTTAACTGCTCTTTGAAATTTATTGAAACAGCCTCTCAAAATCTCATAGGAAACTTGTAATTTATCTTTGAGCCACTTTCGCTCAGCCTTCCTGCACTCCTGCCTAAGAGCACGGGTATTACTATTCAAGCAGGGCTGAGCCTTGACTTTTTTCTTCCTAATTTATAACGGAGCCACAATGTTTAAGATGCCAGAACATGACGAGTTGAACTGGGACACCAACTCCTCAGGCCCCATACCAGAAAATGGAGACTCCAGCAGTAATTTTAGTGGAGAAACATTAAAAGCAGCTGAAAAACTACTAAAAGGTCTCACCCAGTAGCACACTATGCCAATGTCGAAAGAAATTCCAGAAATGAAGAAAAAGGTGATTGAAATACATCAGACTGGGAAGGGTTACAAATCTATTTCAAAGGATCTGGGACTCCAGAGAACCACAGTGAGAGTCATTATTTCCAAATGAAGAAAATTTGGCACAGTAGTAAACCTTCCCAGAAGTGGCCGACCTTCCAAAATTCCTCAAAAAGCTCAGCGACGACTCATCCAGGAAGTCACAAAAAAGCAGAGGACAACATATTCTGCTCTCTACCAGAAAATCCTAAAGGAGAACATCCAGTCATCAGTCTGTGAGTTGAAGCTCAAGCGCAACTAGATTATGCAGCAAGACAATAATGCAAAGCATAGGAGTAAGTCCACCTCTGAATGGCACAAAAGAAGCAAAATTTAAATTTTGGAGTGGCCTAGTCAAAGTCCTGACTTGAACCCAATGGAGATGCTGTGGCAGGACCTTAAACAGGCAGTTCATGCTCGAAAACCCTCCGATGTGGCTTAACTAAAGCAGTTCTGCAAAAAAGAGCGGGCCAAAATTCCACCACAGCATTGTGAAAGATTGATCTCCAGTTATCGGAAGCGTTTGGTTGCAGTTGTTGCTGCTAAAGGTGGTACAACCAGCTATTACGTTTAAGGGGGCAGTTAGTTTTGCACATGGGTAATATAGGTGTTGTATAAACATTTTGCTTCAATAAAAAAAAATAAAAAAAATAATATATTTGAAAACTGTATTTTGTGTTTCCTTGGGTTGCCTTTGTTTTATGTTATATCTCGTTTGAAGATCTAAAACAATTTAATATGAAAAATACAGAAAAATAGAAGAAATCAGGAAGAGAGCAAATACATTTTCACAGCACTGTATATGTATATATACACAACAGTTAATTCCGGTCCTCGAATCTGATTGGACGAGATACTCCACGAGTACTGATGTCTCAGAACATCAGCACTCAGATGCTTCACTGTTTGTATCACTCTGCTTGTGTTCATGCCATTCTAAACTAAAGTGCAAAAGCAGTGCAGATGTGTAAAAAGCTAGGTGTGTCTCTTTACATTTATTTTTGTGACATCGCAGATTTTAGCCAGCAGGTTGCAGCAAAAGACCATTTTTGTGTGTAAATGATTCAGCTGAGGTGATTTCTCGGATTACTACTACACTACTAAAGCTAGGAAATAGATTTAAACAGCTTTAAACTAACAACTTCAGCATTAAGGCTCATCACAGCTGAGAGACACAACAGATTGATTAATTACACAAACTCAAGATGCTTACCTCTTACCGGAGTTTCCACATTGGAGAGGACATAATGTTCAAAATGGCGGAGGAGATTGCAGTTTCTATAGTGAATGACTTTTGAGCACTGACTGCCGCAAAACAGGGAGGAATGCCCCCGTTCCGTTGCCTATTTTTCCACAGAGAAAATAGGATGCATTATTTTCAGAAAGCTGAGTAACTCACTACAGCATCTTAACTTGGGAGTGACAACAGAGACAGGTGATCGCACACGCTCCATCTCTCTCTCTCTCTAGCTCTCTCTCTCTCTCTCTCTCTCTCTCTCTCTCTCTCACACACACACACACACACACAAACACACACCCACCCTTCTCTAATAACTTGTTAGAAACAGCCCAAGCTGTGATACTAGTTCTAAAATGACATTTTTGAGAGGCTTGGATGCATCATTTGGTTTGAACAGTGGTGATTTTTCAGGGCCAGCAAAGCCTTCTCTGCTGGCGTAACATGCCTAATAAAATATTTTTTCATCCTTTCATTCTAATTGACCTTTTTGCCTATGTATTTTAAATCGCTTTGGTTCTGGCTTCTGTGTGTCGACTTGTTTTTAAAATGTCAATTGGTATTATTAGTTGACTGCCACGTAATGAATGATAGGCATACGATGTCTTATTCATTGTGAAACAGTGTTTTCTTAATGGCTTGAATCACACTGAAGACTTAAAATGCACGGGCCGCGGCTGGGTTTGAACCAGCAACGACAGATTCTGATCCGCGTAAGAAAGTAGCTCCATGCACAAATGCATTTTTTGTTACCATATTCAGTTTTTCCTCATTTTATTGACTAAATATCACACAAGCAAGAGTGCTATATGGCCCTAAATCAACACTGCTGTGATTACCTCGTGCCTGCGGCCAAATCACAGCAGTGCTGATGTAGGGCCATATCGCACTCTTGCTCGTGTGATATTGCATAAATATATAAACTCAGCAAAAAAAATAAACTTCCTCTCACTTTCAACTGCTTTTATTTTCAACAAACTTAACATGTGCAAATATTTGTATGAACATAAAAAGATTCAACAACTAAGACATAAACTGAACAAGTTTCACAGACATGTGACTAATAGAAATGGAATAATATGTCCCTGAACCAAGGGGAGGTCAAAATCAAAAGTAACACTCAGTATCTGGTGTGGCCACCAGCTGCATTAAGTACTGCGTTGCATCTCCTCCTCATAGACTGCACCAGATTTGCCAGTTCTTGCTGCGAGATGTTACCCCACTCTTCCACCAAGGCACTTGCAAGTTCCAGGACATTTCTGGGGGGAATAGCCCTAGCCCTCACCCTCAGATCCAACAGGTCCCAGACGTGCTCAATGGGATTGAGATCTGGGCTCTTTGCTGGCCATGACAGAACACTGACATTCCTGTCTTGCAGGAAATCACGCACAGAACAAGCAGTATGATTGTTGGCATTGTCATGCTAGAGAGTCATGTCAAGATGAGCCTGCAGGAAGGGTACCACATGAGGGAGGAGGATGTCTTCCCTGTAATGCACAGTGTTGAGATTGCCTGCAATGACAACAAGCTCAGTCCGATGATTCTGTGACACACCGCCCCAGACCATGATGGACCTACCACCTCCAAATCGATCCCGCTCCAGAGTTCAAGCCTTGGTGTAACGCTCATTCCTTAGATGATAAACGTGAGTCCGACCATCACCCCTGGTGAGACAAAACCACGACTCGTCAGTGAAGAGCACTTTTTGCCAGTCCTGTCTGGTCCAGCGAAGGTGGGTTTGTGCCCATAGGCAATGTTGTTGCCGGTGATGTCTGATAAGGACCTGCTTCACAGCAGGCCTACAAGCCCTCAGTCCAGCCTCTCTCAGCCTATTGCGGACAGTCTGAGCACTGATGGAGGGATTGTGCATTCCTGGTGTAACTCGGGCAGTTGTTGTTGCCATCCTGTACACTGAGGTGTGATATTCAGATGTACCGATCCTGTGCAGGTGATTTTACACGTGGTCTGCCACTGCGAGGATGATCAGCTGTCCTTCCTGTCTCCCTGTAGTGCTGTCTTAAGCATCTCATAGTGCATACAATGCAATTTATTGCCCTGGCCACATCTGCAGTCCTCATGCCTCCATGCAGCATGCCAAAGGCACGTTCACGCAGATGAGCAGGGACCCTGGGCATCTTTCTTTTAGTGTTTTTCAGAGTCAGTAGAAAGGTCTCTTTAGTGTCCTACGTTTTTGCGTAATTGCCTACCGTCTGTAAGCTGTTAGTGTCTTAATGACCGTTCCACAGGTGCATGCTCATTAATTGTTTATGGTTCATTGAACAAACATGGAAAACATTGTTTAAGCCCTTTACAACAAAGATCTGTAAAAAAGGGAGTTTTTTATTTTTATTTGCTGAGTTATATATATATATATATATATTAATATTCTACATCAGACAGCAAAAAGACATAATTTGTCACAATTAATGATTGTTAATGTTTTGACAAAACTTGTGTTGGACTGGTTAAATTGTGTTGAATTTCTTTAAATTCAGTAAATTCTTCTTCTTGTCATTCTCATTCAAGTTCCTCATCAACATCATGTAAGGCATGGCCAGATTAATTTAAATTCCAATACATACATCGAAAGCTAACCACTTCTTAAATTCCGATTTAAGTCAAACAAAAATGCTGACAATTACAACACGTAATCCACAAACATGCTTGTTTCTTCTGAGACTTCATTTGCATTCGCCAGTTGTTATACTCACAAATCTTCACCTGTTGCCTTCGAATCAACATATTCAAATTGAATGCCTTGCTCCTAGCAGCGCCGTCTTACTAGAACCAGAAGGCTGCATTCTGATTGGCCCCCTGTGCTGAGCTCACTTAGTCGAGAACCTTCAGAGAAGTGTCAGATTTGCATATGCCGGCCATCCTCAACTGTACTTTATAGACAGGTTGGCTGCTTTCCTATTACTACAATAACGCCACCCTCCCCCATTGTGTCAGCTTCTGAGGACTATTCATCTGTGCCTTACAACCCTGCATTTTGTCAACAACACTTAGCAGTCAGCCCCCAAAGGATCGCCAGTGGCAAGCTATTATTAATCTTGTTTGTTCCATTCTTTTTTCCACTCCCTTCCCGGTACTACTTACGCTTAATTCCCAGAGGTCTCAGCTATCCATGGATCAGTGTAATCAATGATTTATCTGCATGCAGATGGTGACTGCAACCCATGTAGGACATGTATGCTTAACAGAGGGTTGCTCTTCTGTCCTTCAATAGTAATGGGATCCTTGCTGTCTCTTATCCTAATATCATTTGAAGACAAAGACACCCAGAATTAAAAGAAACCTGGTGGTTAGCTGGTTTTAGAGGGGTTTTGGACACTTCAGGCTGGGAGACCAGCTGGCCGACCAGTTAAACCAGCTGAAACCAAGCAACTAAGCCCACCAACCCACCTTATGCTGGTTTAAGTTGTTTTTAAGCAGGCTTTTTATTCAATAAACTGTCTAAAAATGGAGTTATTCATATGATGACACAGTTGAAATTTGAAAGTGAATAGTTGTTGCATTCAATCCAGTACCAGTGCACTCTACTGTAACACATTCTGTGACTACATGCTGAATATGTGCATTTGTTTAGCATTCATGGTTCACAAACCACAACAAGAATAGTATATACCTCAGCACGTATAATGCAGTCAGCGTTACCTACCTGTTGCCTTTTCCATTTGAATACTCTGGCTTCATTTAAATATATTTGAATAATACATTCCATGTACGCATTTGATTTGCAGTTTTTAGAGTGCTGGAAAAAAATGGAATCCACAAATTCATGGACGAAATTGGTTTTCAGGTTCATTATAGTTCGCTTGTCAAACCATTGTAACTTAATAATGTGTATAATGCAGTTTGTTTATTGTGTATTATTCCGGAAACACAGGAATAATGCAATACACAAAGAAGGATGCCCTGGTTGATTTAACTTGTTTCTTGAAGCCAACAAATAGTGTAGGTGCGTTTCTAAAAGCAATTTTAAATAAAGTAACAGCTAAAATGTGTGAAAACAAAAATAACCAGAAATATATTTCCATGCAAGAAGCACATTTTGCATTACCAATATCCTCCTATATCAATATCCCCTGTGTCTCCATAACAAATAATTTCAGTGCATACTCCATCTTATCACAGCACACTTCATAACACATCCCTCAAGCTGTCATCCAACCCACCAAATTAATTTAGCCAAGAATATGGAAACTATTGACAGTTATCATTTTATTTCTGTTTTATTGTGGAATCCAATACATATATCATAAACAAACTGAAGGCATTAAGCCCATCAAGGCACAAGGCTCTCTCTGATTATGAGTCAGAACTTCTGCTGAGTGGTTTAATTGTGGAATTACATGGCTGAAAGCAGTTCTGATGGGGCAATTTAAAGGTAGAATTGACAAATGGCACAGAATCATTAAAACTGGTATGATCAAAGAGCTCTTGCACATGTAAAGCACATTATGACAAATGCATACTTATCAGCTTAATAGACTTAATGACTTTATCAAAAGACCGAAGCACAGTACCAGTGAAGTTGTAGTGCTAGATACAAGTACCTTCACTGAAATAAAAGCAAATAACCAGGACATCACTTTCATTATCGGTAATGGCCACAATAGCAACCATTAAGAGGGCTTTTTGTTGAAATCATAATTGCTAAAAAGCAAAAGCAAATAAACTGAATGTACAATGGAAAATTTGCAATGGCGTGCCACTGATTTTCATGTCCTTCTGTTTTTGGGGAGTTTATTATAGATGATTATTGATGGAAAATTGAAGGTATAGTTCACCCAAAAACGAAAATTCTGTCATCATTTACTTACTCTCATAGCCTCAGTCACCATTCACTTTTATTGTATGGAAAACAGACTCGATGTAAGTGAATGGTGACTGAGGCTGTCGTTCTGCCTAACATATTTTGTATTCTACAGAAGAACGTCATGAATGACATGAGGGTTTCATTTTTAGGTGAACTATGCCTTTAATAAAAGCATCTTAGTATCTTTGTAACAAATCAGACTCCAAAATCAGGATGTGGTATGACTCCAAGCTGGGGAAGATTCCCGGTTGACCTATGCCTCTTACTGGGCTGCTAAATAAAAACCAAAGGCTTGTTATCAATCTGCACTTAATTAGTCTCCTTCACACAAAATCTGGCATGACAGATTGTGATGGGTAATTATGCATGCTGATGAACAAATATCACACATGCCAAGATATGAAGAGACATAAGCAGCACGTCTATGGATGAGACAACTCAATGAGAAAGGCGAAAGCAACACAAGCCTCACAAAAGCCCATTCTCGCAGTTTGTTTCACAATTGACCCCATTTACTTTTTTAAATACACATACCCGGTTTTATTACACATTTTTTTTCAGTGCACAGTACTTCAAAGAAAAAAAAAGTCTTCATAACCTATTATCAAATCTAATAAATTGCTCCGTTTCTGATATGACTTTCCTTTTACGCTGATGACACCTAGTTAATGTTAACCAATGGCCAAATAGCGATTTAGAAATTGTTATAGGCTACTGTTAAAGGTAATGCAGCCTTTCTTATCAGTGTTGGGTGTAATCTGATAACAAAGTAGTAATTTACTGTAATCAACTTGCTTATTAGTAAAAAAGTAAAAACACATCAGTTAAAATTCTCATAATCAGATTACAGTTGCTGAATTTCAGTCAAGCATTACTTGGGTTACACATTTCTAAAATAATATTATTCATGTAGAATAAATGTAAAACATGAATTATGTTCATAAGCATGCCTGTGTGTGTTTCTGTGAAAGCTGAAGGGACACTAGATCAGCAATAATGAACAAGGAAAAATACGTAGACATTATTTTGAATTTGTTGAGTGGTAAAACAAAACGTTTTTTGTATAAAATGCTTTACAAAAGTAACTTTAAATTAATTTGTGATTACTTTTACCCACAAAGCAATCAGTAAATAATTTTTGTAATTAGTAATTTGTCATGGATTGTTATTTTTAAGTAATTTACCCAACTCTGATTTTTAATATATTGCTAATGGTAAATGTTTTGATTTAATACCCATTAATTTTCATTAAAAAAAAACATAATTGTAAGTTAAATAGTAATCCAATACAAATTACATCTTTCTAAAATGTAATGTGATTACTTTACTCGTTACTTAAAGTAATCACATAACAAATTACTTTTTTCTTTTTTTTTTAAGTCACTTTCTAAAACACTTTTCACAGAAAAGCTTGTTTTTCCATGCTTAACAAATTCAAAATGGTGTCTACAGTATATTTTCTTGTTCATTGTTACATGCAAGTCATACACTCGCTCCTCCCTTACAATGACTAGTTAGGGGGGGCACATTATATTTCTAGTTGTATTTCTGTTTTTCAGTAATTGATTTAACTGAAAGTCATTATCTGTAATCTGATTACAAGAATTTAAAATGTAATGTTTTACACTACGTTTGGACCAAAAGTGCTTAGATTACTGTACTTACTTTGTAATCAGATGTAAACAGTACTAATAGCACATAAAAATAAAGAATATAAATAGAATGGCAAAGACTGCCAATTCATGTTGGCATTAAACATGAAACTACTTACATAACCAGAAGGTATATCTGTTATGTGACGTCAATGAAAAACTGAACAGGAATACAATTGGATAAAGCCAAAATCACTTCTGCATTAGTATTACAGTAAGACTAATGCTACAGGTTTTTATTGCTCGTCATTTGGCAGTCAACAGTTATTTAAGATGCTGTACTACCTCTCTAAAATGGGAAATACCCCAGCGTTTTAATTTGATCAAAATAAATAATTTGCCCAGGATAGCTCTAACTGAACTAAAAATCACCAGTTACAAATGAGAAAACTTACATTTTTAAACAGTTTGAATATCATTAAAGTAATTATAAGAGAATCAACAACCAAAGAACTGAATTATGCCAAGTAAATTTTTTACATAAAGGAGAGGGACATAAATTTAAATCAAATAACTGGAATTCCAACAAGACATTAAACAACATACACAACTTCATAAATATACTCAAACTGATTTATGGATGGGGGTGTGGTGCGAGGAGGGGCAGGCAGGGGATGGGGGCAGGGGTAAGTCGATTGGGAACTCCTGGGGTTAGGTGGGAAACACATTTAGAAGCAAATACCTGGATCTTGACACTACACACTTCCTCAACATCCTTGCCAGCGCTGTCAGCAAATTAAGTGTAGACTCCAATCACTGGCTTTCATCACTGCGTTGCCACATGGTCCTCCAGATATCTCACTCACCATAACAGTGATAACGGCCTCTGTTGTATTGGACAGTGCAATGGCAGCGCTTTGATCAGACACTCCAATAATGTCTCCACCTCCTTCGTTTCACCAAACGCCCCTACACCTGCGTTCTGCTCCACTCCATTTTCATGCCGCCGGTCTTCCCCATGTTTCGTTTCAGTCTGCCATCTTTTAAACTCTCTCTCTCATCTCTGCTTCTCTTAATTAAGACAGTTGTAATCAATCGGGCATTGGCGGTTTTCCGTACTGCCACACTACCACTACCAGTACTGCATATTGCATTAACAAAAATGGAGCAAAATTATTTCTCGAAGTCATGTTTAGATTAATCCACTTTAGGCAAAGTTATTTATTAAATGTCAACCCGCATAAGCCTGGAAGCAAAATTATTTTGGTACACACATCTTTATCTCTCCTAAGGGAAAGGGTTACATAAAAAATAGATATGTGCAAGGCGCAGCAATGTCTTAACTCTCTTACAAACCTAAAAGAAATGCCAGGGCTGATATGCTATGTTAAAATACTTTCTTCAATCCAAGTTTAATGCACAGAGATAACTATAAGTAATTCATAGGTTGAATTCCCTGAAATGAGTGTAAACACTGTGGCTCTGCGGCACTATCAAAACATTTTTCAGTTTTTTTGAACATCCCGACCAGTCTGACACAGCAACATTGGCTCGACCATCGAGTAAGTTTTGGATGTGACTATTTGTCCAACCAATGGAGGTTGCAATGTCGTTTAGTGAAATTAGTAGCACAGAAATGACACACTTCACCTTTAAATGATGCAGTATTTTTCCTTTGACTGTGTATTGTTCATTGTAAAGGAAAATTCAAAGAGAAATACATGTATCCAGTGTGTGAAAAGTTAATTTGATGTAACCTTGCATCCTCTTAGATGAAATATTCACTAAACATTTTTAATGTTTTGTATCTGTGTATCTGTAATACAACAAGCATTTTACATTATATTGTCTTGAATATAAATTAATATGCCTTTCAGACAATTCTGTTACTGGCAAACCTCACTGTCAATTAATGATCACATAATAGATATCAGCACACATTCTCTGCCTAAATGTTTTTCTCCAGTTGAATTTTGTTGTAATTGCACAAACAATCAAATGTGGCCTTCAAATGGCATTTAAAGCTGACTTTTATTTACCTCATGCATAAATGGTAAGTACATCTCATCTGTTCTTTAAACAACAGCATGGGCAGGGGGGCCTGGGTAGCTCAGCAAGTAAAGACACTGACTACCACCCCTGGAGTCGCGAGTTTGAATCCAGGGTATGCTGAGTGACTCCGACCAGGTCTCCTAACCAACCAAATTGGCCCGGTTGCTAGGGAAGATAGAGTAACATGGGGTAACCTCCTTGTGGTTGCCATAATGTGGTTCTTGCTCTCAGTGGGGCACGTGGTGAGTTGTGCGTGGATGCCGCGGAGAATAGCATGAAGCCTCCACACGCGCTAGGTCTCCACAGTAATGCGCTCAACAAGCCACGTGATAAGATGCATGGATTGACGGTCCCAGACACGGAGATTTGTCCTCCACCAACCAGATTGAGGAGAGTCGCTACACCACCACGAGGACTTAGAGCACATTGGGAATTGGGCATTCCAAATTGTGGAGAAAAAAACAGTAGCATGGGCAATATTCAATCTATCCAGGTAAATAAATACTGACTCTGAATGAAAGAAAATACTAAATAAAGAGGAGTGTTTATTGGTGAGTTTTGACATTTCAGTCAGACTATAGCACAAAGGACAAATGACTGTTGATGACTGACCAAACACTGTTTGGGCTTTTACTGCTATTCCTTTCTGTCATCTTTTCTCAGAGAGAACCCAAAGAAACTCTTGAATCATGAGTGTTTGTAAATGTGACAGAGGAGTTCTGTATAGATAAATGCAGGAGGAGGTCACAGATTGCTCAAAGTTGCCAACAAGTTATTCATGAGATCCGCAGCTTGCAGAGCAATGAACTGCACACATGGCTGCCTTGTAGCAGATAACTCTAACTGAGAATGTAATCCTTTAGAGGTCAGAAACATGCATCATGTGCTGAGAGCTGGTGAATCCATCATGCGTGCTTGTGAGATAAATGATCTAAGAGAGAGGCCAGCTCTAATGACTGCTTTTAATGGGTGTTGTGCTATCACTTGTCTAGGAAATGGGTAGTACGGAATAGTAGATGGCTTGCCTGTTAGATTTCAGGTACATTCACAAAAGCACCACTTTAAAGAAATGTTCTGGGTTAAAAAAAAAGAAAAAGAAAAAGGCAATTTATTAATTCTGTTATAACAGATAAAAAATATATGTGGACATGTCCCACAGTCTGTAAAAACAAAACAAATTAATGCTAATGCTCTAATGAGTTTTAAAGCAACAAAACCTACCTCCCTGCCCTAAACCGTAAACCTAAACCTAAATGATAGTGTCACAAAAAGCAAATGTGAGATCAAAATTGCTGAAGCAACCACATCATTTTGTGCTACTGCTCTGAAGGTAAATCAGTAGCAAAACCCGAGAGCTTGCAAATTTGGATTTGAGAACTTTAAAAATATATATAAAAAAAATATTTGTACTCATAAGTTGAAACTTACACTTAGAGCACTGATTTGAAAACTTGTAAAATAAAAATTTGAAGTTGAATGTTGCAATTTGCACTCACAGACAATAATTCAAAGCTTGTGTTCTGAATTTGCAATTGCAGACGCGTGTAAAATGACATTCACATAAATACAACTACAGACACAAACTTGTAATATACATTAACTTTTGTATTTTAATTCATTTTCACAGTACAACCACAAATCAGCACTTACAACCTCTCAAATCTGACACTGCAACTTTAAATCTTCACACCTTGACTTTTGCAACTACTTTTATGAAAAACATGCAGCAAAAATCACTTGTGCACTTGTAAAATCCTAATGCGAGAGAGCAAGACCAGTATTCGGCAGAGGAGGGGGAGGGGGGGAGGGGTCAATGAAGTCATTTTATTGGTTGATGCTAGGGGTGTAACGATCCATCAATCTGGATTGATGCATTGATCCAATGTTATCAATACAGCACGTATATATCGATATACATTTTTTTTAAGATGTACCTTTATTTTGATACTTTCACGTCAGCCACATCCGTACTTATTTCCAATGAAGCAAACTTGTTACATTCATTTGACTTTATGAGCGCTAAATATGCTTTTCATGTGGGACACGGATGTGCGCAGTGTCTTTGATACCAAATTGTGCTCTGCTATCCGTGCGGCATGCGCACGCTTCAACCGGGCGTCCCGCGAAATGCGAGCGTGTGCATGTGAATAATTTCACTTGCCTTTTCAGCAGATTCGTTCAATGTGAATTGCCAAGGAGCAAAGTAAAGACGTTTTGCACATTATAAAAACAATGTTGTTATCATTATTAACACGCTTTGTTTAACTGATGTCTGTTCTAATGAATTTGACACAGTTTAAGAGTGATTTTAACGGTTTCACAGGGTAACATCTGGTTTACTATGCTGACGTAGAACATTGGTTTGAATGGGAACTGGTGATTACACTTGTCAGAGCAGTAAATCGTAAGTGAAATTATTTTATTTGCAACATTAAAGCATCATAGGCTGATATGTGTCAATAATACACTTTCAATTGCCTTTATTTCTTCATAATGAATAATGACTTGATTAACCTGAAAATCAACAAAGTGACAGATCAAATAGTGCTGAGATGCCGGTCCAGTGGTAAGTGCTACTGGCAGTACATTCAGTGACCTGAGTTTAAATCCATGTCAAACAGGATGCATTTGAAGCTTTGCTGCAGATTTTGATGTATTTTTAACAGATATAATGAAAACAATTTTGTAAAACACACATACAGACAAACAATTTATAAAATAAATAAATAAAAATTGTAACTGAATCTGACAGCCAGCAATTACAGTATAATCTATTGAATTTTCTGAGAATGCTTGAATTAAATTTAAAAAAAAATATGAACAATGTTTTCCATACATAGTTAAGAGGCTTTTTAAAATTGTTAAACCAATTTGAGATGGAAAATCTTAAGATTTTGACAAACAAACAGAATTAAGTTTCTGAAGAAATTTCTCATGCTTTTTCAGAGTTCATTCTCATTTATTCTCACCCATTGGTCAATTTAGCATTTGTACTTGCTCTCCACACATTAAATTAATAAATAAAATGCGCTGTTCTGAAAGATCCCCTTTTGGCTGTGTCATGGGTAATTATAAGCATACGACACTGTCATGCAAATAACCTTTGAAAAGAAAAGGATGCTATTATAACAATGTAAATAAAAATGCAGATGTTTACAGGGGATTTGAACCCATGTCAATATGCATGGTTAGCAGACATGCTACCACTAGACCAACGAAAAGAGATCAATCATTTTATCAAGGTATTATTTTTCATACAAGAATAAATGTAATTTAAGTGCATAAGCCAATTATTGAGACATTTCAGCCAATGATGCTTTAATTTTGCAAATAAAATAATCCCACTTGCGATTTACTGCTTTGACAAGTGTAATCGCCAGTTCGCATTCAAACCAATGTCCCACGTTAACATAGGTAATTATGTTACCCTGTGAAGCCATTAAAATCACTCTTAAACTATGTCAGATTCATTAGAATAGACATTAATGACACAACGCGGGTTGATAATGTTACCAAAAATTTTTTATAATGTGACAAAACATCTTTTCTTTGCTACTTGGCAATTAACATTGAACGAATCTGCTGAAAAGACAAGTTAAATTATTCACATGCACGCACACATCCCCAGTTAACATGATCCACACCAGTGGCATTCAATGGCTAGGTATCAACCAATAAAATGACTTCATTGACCCCTCCCCCTCTCTCCTCCTCTGCTCAACACTTGTCTTGCTCTCTCGCATCATAATTTTACAAGTGCACAAGTAAGTTTTGTTACAGGTTTGCAAATGTCAAGGTGTGAAAATGTAAAGTTGCAGTGTCAGATTTGAGAGGTTTATGTGTTGATTTGTGGTTGTACTGTGAAAATGAATTAAAATACAAAGGTTAATGTGTAATACAAGTTTGTGTCCATAGTTGTATTTATGTGAATGTCATTTGACACATTTGTGACTAATTGTCTGCAATTGTGAATTCAGAAAACAAGCTTTGAATTATTGTCTGTGAGTGCAGATTGCAACATTCAACTTCAAATTTTTATTTGACAAGTTTTCACATCAGTGCTATAAGAGTAAATTTTAACTTACGAGTACAAATATTTATTATACAAGTTCTCAAATCCAAATATGCAAGCTCTCGAGTTTTGCTATTGATTTACCTTCATACACTTCTATGACACTTTCGACTTTCTTGTCGACTTAAGCCACTGCGCAGATTCACACATTAACAAGCTTGTATGTAGTCCTGATGGGAGAAAGGTACTTGAAGTTGTTCCTGGCAGGCTACTCATATGGATAGAATTAGGGATGGGGCAGGGCATCTGCTGCCTACCTTAGCAATTCCTTTGTACAATGGCCATATGTAGTTGGTTAAATAATGCAAATGATAAAATGTATCGCCTCAAAAGTTATGCACTACAGTAAAAGTGTTTAGATGTCATAAGATAACAATGTGTGAGAAACAGGGAGAAAAGTGTTTTTGAACCGATTTTATGTCCTTTTACACATGATATGTGTGAAAGTAAATAAAGTCATTGTTGTTTTTGTGCCTCTAGTGTTAATTTCACCAGGAATCTGCCGCAATGTGCAGCCTACAACAAGCCACATAAAAATCTTTTTGCCAAAATGTAGGTATAGGAATGTGTTTCTAAAATAAGATAAGATCTTAACTTGTACTTAACCTGGAAAAAAGTTTTAATTCCGTAATCTTTCATCAAAATGTAATAACTTGCTCCACCTCTAAAACAACTTTACTTTTCAGCAGACATCACCAATCCCTCTTATTTTATACCCTGTCCCTCCAATCACATTTCATGGTGGGACTTTCATGATCCAATCAATTCCTGATGGATAAAATCAAGTCACGTCCTACATTTTTAACCATAATATTGATTACCACAAAAATGTATTTTGGCTTGCCCCTCCTTTTCTTAAAAAAAATAAAAATAAATTCTGGGTTACAGTGAGGCACTTACAATGGAAGTGAATAGGGCCAATTTTTGAATGTTAAAGTACTCACTTTTTTCAAAAGTATAGCCACAAGACATAAACAATATGTGTGTTATGAAATCACTTACTAACCTTTTCTGTGTAAAGTTATAGCCAAATTTACAACTTTGTTGCCATGACGATGTAATGTCAACAAACCCTAAATTGACTATAAAAATGACAGTTTTAGAGATCAAATAATACATGGGTTTTTAACAGAAGAAATCATTTAAATGCTTTTATGAAATGGTAAGCTTCATATTGCTGCCTTTAAACTCTCAAAAAAGAAAAGGAGGGACGAGTCGAAATAATTTTTTGTGGTAATCAACATTATGCCACAACTGCTGTTGACTGAGCTTAACTTGTATTGAACCCCAGAATATTCCTTTCAAAAAGTTTACTGGTTAAGAAATCTGGTTCCATAAATCTACTTTTCCAAACTACTATCCGTTTTTTGAAGATAAATGATTAAACACCCCACCTTCCATGCCAAACTCCAAAGAAGTTGTGCACCTCGCAATTGTTTTGTTTGCTTTTTCACCTCTATATTCCATTACCAACTTGCTGGGAAGACACAAACGGAACTCATTAACTGCAGAGCCAAAGGTCCTCGAGCAGTCGGCACTCTCATACTTCTCTGTTTTGTACAGTAATCTAAAAGTGTACAGTAATCCTGGGGAGCAGAAAAGGTCAGTATGTGAGTGGGAGCTGTCGCAAAGCCTGAGGCTCCAGACAGAGGGATTAGTCATCGCTACAAGAGACAGAAAGCGAGTGAGAGACAGAAACGGTAGCTTGCTTAAGATGAGAAAGAGGGTTTCAGAGTGAGAGCGAGGCAGAGAATGAAAGAGAATTAGAGTGATGGACTTGCCGGCCTGTTTAATTAAGGTGGACAAGTGCAGAGATATGATTCAAGCCTCAAGCATACTGAAATCCTATTTCACACAACTTCCAAAACATTTCATGCACTTTTTACTGAAGTAAAAATACAAAATTACAAACTAGACACCTTAGAACTCAAACATATACTCAAACTTTGTACTATTTGACAGATTTAAGTGACTTTCCAGCTACAACAAAGCCCAGAGCTGAGTTTGGAAGAGTTTTTTTTAATTAAAAGACATAAAATCTATTTCCGCATGGGTGGTGGAAATAATGTTAACCAATAGCCAAATAGCTAACACATTGTTGTAATTACATACAGGTTAACAACAATGTAATAAATGTTATGTCAATAATAGTTAACAATAATTATAAAAGATTGGAACATGAAGCATTACTTACTGAAATAAATTAACATGAAAATGTGCTTCAAGTGGTTACATCAAAATGAACTATTTTTATTCAAGTCAAAAATATTAGGGATGCACTGATAACCGATAAATCACAGCTTACTTTGGACAATACCGATAATTTTACTTTTTGCTTTTTAACCATTTAAACGTACTAATTAATTAAAAACTATTCACTTGAAACAAAATAGGTGTTGTATAAAAGCTTGGAATATGGACACTATTAATTTTAATGATACTGTATACAAGCCACCAATCTATTGTGCACCCCTAAAAAATATTAAATATTATCACTGAATTAACCTTAATACATAAGGTTACACCAACAAAACTCATTTTACGGGTTAGATCAGGTACAAAAAGCTATTTAAAGGATAGTTCACCCAAAAATGAAATTTCTCATATCATTAACTCACCCTCATGCCATCCCAGATGTGTATGACTTTCTTTCTTCAGCAGAACACAAAGATTTTAGAGAACTATTTCAGCTCTGTAGGTCCTTACAATGCAAGTGAATGGTGATCAGACCTTTGTAGCTCCAAAAATCACATAAAGGAAACATAAAAGTAATACATATGACCCCAGTGTTTAAATCCATGTCTTCAAAAGCAATATAATAGTTGTGGGTGAGAAACAGCATCAGTATTTAAGTCCTTTTTTTACTCTAAATTGCCACTTTAACTTTCACCTTTAGATGGTGAAAGTGAAACTAAACAGGCACCTGATCTGTTCCTCACCCACACCTATTATATTGGTTCTGAAGACATGGATTCAACCACCATAATCTTATGGATTACTTCTATTTTTCCTTTATGTGATTTTTGGAGCTACAAATGTTTGATCACCATTCACTTGCATTGTGTGGACCTGGAGAGCTGAGATATTCTACTAAAAATCTTTGTTTGTGTTCTGCTAAAGAAAGAAAGTCATACACATCTGGGATGGGGGTGAGTAAATGATAAGAGAATTTTCATTTTTGGGTGAACTATCCCTTTAAGGTGACAATTTGATGTTAACACTTTTTCAGTGCTGTTGGAATGCTACATTTTTGCTTGTTGAATGTCCTGTTTTACTCAGAAATTTGTCACATTATGGTTGTTAAATGGTTGCAAATGCAATTTTATGTCGACTTCAGTGAGTGAAAATTATATTCAAAATGTTTTTTTTTTTTGTTTTTGTTTTTTTACAGATAGTTGATATTTTTTTTTTAGCTACGGCAAAGTCAGGGCTGAATGTGAGGTCATGTGAAGACAAAAAGTCAAAAGACAGCTAAATTCTACAAAAAGAAAAATGTTAGCAATTCTGAATACATTTGGCAAATTGGGGTCAAACTTATTGTTTAAACATTCTGTAATAATATCCTTGAGTAAATACCACCATTTGTGTCCCCAATGAGAGAACACTGAGTGCTGTGTTACTGTAGCATATTTCATGTGACTCTGTAGAGTGAGCAGGAATTTCACTGTGTTACTGCCTGTCAAAAGATCAGTTCTCCTTGAGAAATCTGTGATTAATGTCCTCATCCCCATATTGTTTTTTGCTGCGACCTCTCTTGTCCTATTTCAGGAACATAAAAAATGAATCCTATATTTAGTGGCCTATTAACAAAGAGCAATATCTTGCAACATTTATGTTTTCTGGTAAAGGCTGGTAAAGCCTCTGACTGGCATTTTAACCAATGGAGGATATTGCATTTTCTATATTATCTATATTCACCAAAGACATCGAGGGGCACATATGTTCCCCAGCACTGAGAATAGTAGTTGATCAATATTGCTTCTTCAACAACAGTTCTTAAATTTTTCATTTGGTGCCCCTGATCTTGAATATTAGATGATATACTTGGCAACAGCATGTGTTTGTATTGATATTTCAACACAGAAACATACTTTAAGATGGGTGATAATATATAGAATCTAGTTAACTGGAAAAAGTTTTCATTTGAATTATTACCACATGGTTTGTATCGCATATGTCTAGTGCTTATATGACAGCTCATGATGCTCAGTATGAGGCTTGTTCAAAGCAAGCAATTGTAAGAATGATCTAGAGTGGGAGTTGCACATGTGATAAAAGGCTTTGGTGTCATTGAGAATTTTATATGGAAATGGAACCTTTATACTGAAAAAGCAGTGGTCTTTAAAGCATTTTGAAAAATTCTTTGAAAAATATTTTCACCACTATGATTCCTGGAACTGTTGCGTGAGCGATTCAAATAGTCTTGTAGTGCCTGTTGAGTGTTCATGTACCGAGTTCAATAATATATCACATTCCTCTGAAATGGAGAAATATTCTTGTAGTTCTGGTTTTTCATTCAGAAGAAAAATGATATTTAAGGAAAGTATAGAGAAAATCTCAACTCTTAACTGTTACTTTTTAATTCTGTGTACACAGAAAAATTATGGCAAGTTAAATATGAAGGCAATTTTGATCACTTTATTCATAAAGACCATTAGGCCTACTTCTTGTATAGAATATTTCTCTATACAATTACTTTGACAGTAACGTTTCATTCCTTCCCAATCTACAGAACATTGTTTTGATTTGTAGGGGTTCAAAGTACATTGAGTCTTCATTGAAAATCTGGGATTAAAATAGTTATTTAAACCTGGAAATAAACAGAAATATTATGTCAGAACATGAATCAGATTTTGCACCATTTCTAGGACACTAATCGAATTTTTCCACAAATGGATTCATACTTTTGTACCCCACTGTACATCTGCATAAACAGATTCCACAAACGGTCATAGCTGTGAATAGCTACATAAAAATAATATAGAGAAATATTACTTCTAAATTAATTCTAAACTAATTTCTTCCTTGAAATGAAATGTACAGAATAAACTGTGAATGGTAGATATGGGGAATCTGCTGGTACACAACTGTGCAATAAAGTTCACAAAGCATGGATTTGTGTAGCTAAGGTTTCATTAACTGTGCCAAGATTATTCTCTGAGAACAACAGAACAGTGTTCCAAATCTGGAGTGTGGCAATGCTCACATGTGGTTAAAACTTTAAGTGATTTAATGCATCTAATGAACAGTAACAAACAAGAATGTCTATACTAAATGACTGTACAATGAGTTAGAAGCTGTTTATTGATTTCTGGCTTGTCACACTGTGTGCTAGCTCAAAGGCACTGAAAAAAAAAAATATATAGCAGAAAAGATTAAGTACTTTCTACATTGAATAAGTTAAAGTGTGAAATTAAAATCAAATCAAATCACTTTATTGTCACACAGCCATATACACAAGTGCAATGGTGTGTGAAATTCTTGGGTGCAGTTCCGATCAACATAGCAGTCGTGACGAGACATATACCAATTTACAATAACATCAAATTAACACAGCACAATTTAAACATCTGATGTACACATAATTACACTCAACAATATACAAATAATAACATACACTGTACAGTATACAATACGCACTATATAGATACACATTATTCAATAAAAATAAAAAATAAAAATATATAAAAAAGTATATATAGTATATATAGAATGTACAGTATTGTACTGTATTGACATTCAGGCTGTCAGCTGATAGTCAGTTGTTAAGAGAGAATATAATATAATAATAATATAATTTATGACAGTCCAGTGTGAGATATAAAAGTAAGGGTAATAAAGTGCAGTGCTGATGTATTTGATCGTGGGAGATCAAGAGTTCAGAAGTCTGATTGCTTGGGGGAAGAAGCTGTCATGAAGTCGACTGGTGCAGGTCCTGATGCTGCGATACCGCCTGCCTGATGGTAGCAGTGAGAAGAGCCCATGGCTCGGGTGGCTGGAGTCTCTGATGATCCTCCGAGCTTTTTTCACACACCGCCTTGTATATATTTCCTGGAGGGAGGGAAGCTCACCTCCGATGATGTGTCTGGCAGTTCGCCCCAACCTTTGCAGTGCTTTGCGGTTGTGGGTGGTGCTATTGCCGTACCAGGCGGAGATGCAGCCAGTCAGGATGCTCTCTACAGTGCTGGTGTAGAACTGTGTGAGGATGTGGCGGTTCATTCCAAACTTCCTCAGCCGTCTCAGGAAGAAGAGGCGCTGATGAGCCTTCTTCACAACGACTTCAGTGTGGATGGACCATGTGAGTTCCTCAGTGATGTGGACACCCAGGAACTTGAAGCTGCTGACTCTCTCCACTGGGGCTCCATTGATGGTGATGGGACTGTGTTCTCTGTCTTTTCTTCTGAAGTTCACCACAAGCTCCTTTGTCTTACTGACGCTGAGGGAGTAAGAGTAAAAACTGAAAATGTTTAACTACATTTTACATTTGTTTTTAACGTAAATGTAAAAATGAATGCTCTAGCTATAAGTAAACTTTTTTATGATTATTTGTTATCTTTAGAATGTGTCACCAGGCCTTTCTGTGCGGAGTTTGCATGTTTGCGTGGGTTTCTGCCGGGTGCTCTGGTTTCTCCCACAGTCTAAAGGCATTCAGGTTAAGTGAATTGGAGACTCTAAATTGCCCATTGGTGAGAGTGTGAATGTGTCTGTCTGTGTCAACCTGTGATGGGCTGGCCATCTGTCCAGGGTGTTTCCCTGCCTTTGGCCCGAGACAGCTGGGATAGGCTCCAACACTACCCGTGACCCTGCATAGGACAAGTGGCTATAGAAAATGGATGGATTGTTTTTTGAGCACAAAGTAATAAGGTCTGCGTGCATAGCACCATGTGTCTTGTGGAAAGTTTCCGTAAGTCATGTGATACATTATTTAAAGGTGCACTCAGTATTTTTTTTTAAATTATGGCTCACACTGACACCTAGTGACCTGGATGCTGCATAATTCAAACGCAGTAGTTTTCAGTTACCAATGCCATTTCAGAAATTCACTACGCACAGTAAGCCAGTATTAATTTAATCCATGAGTGAAAGTGTCCAAAAACAGGGCAATTACTGAGATGAATCTAACATAGCTGCCCCATTGAGGCACCCCTGACCCATGTAGAATAAAAGAGTTTTTACAAGGTAACTGATATGACTGAACTCTTCATCTCACATGAGTGGTCATGATGTTATACTTTTGTTTCAAAATGACTATTCATTTCTTTAGAAGTAAATTGGGATGAGGAAATAAATTACTGAGTGCACCTTTAACATGTTAATAATGAAACTTCAAAATGTGGAATGTTCTAGTAAAATGTTCATTTAAATTTAAAGTTTCATTTAAAGTTCATTTAAAATTCATTTAAATTGTATTTAAATCCCATGTACATCATATTTGTAAGTGAAAGTTACTGAAATGTTTAAGTTAAATTTGCTCGCTCACTTTAATCAATGTTATGTCATGAAATTAAGTAGATTTTACTTCATTTTAGACCATTATATTTACTTAGGAAAACTTTGTTGAAAAACCTGAATTAATAATAATAATTATAATAATAATAATCATCATTTTTTTTTTATAAATCTTGCTCGTCATTTTTTCAGTAATGGTGCATTGTGCATTCATTAAATTCCAAGTAAACCACTTTTATGACTCCTAAATTTGTCATTTTATCTGTATTTATTTATATATTTAATTCGTTTTTCCTTTAATTCCCTTAATTTTTGTATGATAATTTGGGTTTAAATTTGGGATTAGGGATGTGAACAAACTCCTTAAGTGTTAAACATGAATGATAATTCAAACATATCAAAATGTTTGAAAAGGTAAAAATACAAATCCTGTAGACTCACATTGAAGAAGGAACCTGAGCCATAGGGACCAGATCTCAGAGGCTTTGGAATGGGCTCTTTTAACTTGGACCAGTAAGCAACCACCTAGCAACCACCCAGCACACCCTAGCAACCACCCAAAACATCCTATGAACCACAAATAGGCTGCATCTGAAAACGTAGGCAGCTGACTTAGTGTTATTATAATTCTGGATTTTTTATTTAGTTTTTATTTCTATTTTATATTAAATTTGTCATAACAATTTAGCTTAGTTTTTGTTATTTTTACAGTTCGTTAGTTTTAGTTTCATTTTCATTTTCTCAGTGTTTTGTAGTTATAATTTATTTAGTTTTTATTTTAGTTTTAGTTTTAGTATTTTTTATGGCTGCCAAAGCTGAGCGTTTACTGGTGTAATTTAAAAAGTTTAATATAATTTCAATTCTCAGGGCGGTCTTGTATTATCTCTATCTAGTGGTATTTTTCATGTTTAATTTGGATAGTAAATGTTGCAAATTTTATAATACAGGGTGAATACAAGTAAAGTGACAAAGGACATTTAAACTTGATCCACATTGTATCCATATGTATTTCATTAAACTATTATAAATCATTACTAAACTAATCTTTGGGAAGTAAACAATCAAAGAGATAGTTCACCCAAAAATGAAAATTCTGTCATCATTTACTCACCCTCATGCCATCCAAGATATGTACATATAACACAAAGAGAGATTTTTAGAAGAATATCTCAGCTCTGTACATCCATACAATGCAAGTCAATAAGGGGCAAAATGTTGAAGCTCCAAAAAGCACATAAAGGCAACATAAAAGTAATTCATAAGACTCCGGTGGTTAAATTCATGTCTTCAGAAGTGATATGATAGGTGTGGGTGAGAAACAGATCAAAAACTTTACATCAGCTGTCTCCTTGACAAACATGGTTTCAGTCTTGATTATATTTTCCAACGCCACCTAGCACTCTGCAGACTCTACTAGTAAGTGTAATCAAGCTTGAAATAATGATCGGTCCTGTAGACTGCAATTGCAAGAAAAAGGAGTTACATTTTGGTCTGTTCTCATCCAAAACAGATTAGATCACTTAAGAAGACATTGATTAAACCATGGATAAATGGATAACTTTTATGCTGCCTTTATGTGCTTTTTGGAGCTTCAGAGTTTTGGACCCTGTTGACTTTTATTGTATGGACCTACAAGCTAACTGCTTGTTAGATTTCATTTTAGTTTTCGTTAACTATAATACTGAGCTACTGGGTTACTTTTGAAATGTATTCCACTGCAGATTACAGAATACATGCTGTAAAATGTAATTTGTAACGTATTCTGTTAGATTACTCAAGGTCAGTATTCTAAATACTTTGGATTACTTCTTTAGCACTGGTAGAAGGCAGCATTTCCCTGGTTTCGGACGCAGCCACAGAATGCTAAAAACACTCAGATCACCTTTAGCAACAACACCCCAGAACTGTGACAGGGAATTTTGTTTTAAGGCAAAGAACTTAAATCTAGTTTCATAAGATTTTCTGGAAAAACAAATAACAATCAAATATCTGTTCATAAATATGTGTGATTGTATGTTTGTTCCATTCATGGTCAGATAAAATACCATCCCTTAAGGAACTTGTTGGCTTGCATTTTTTTATATTCATTATAGCATCCCATAACCCTGTAATATCCCTTGGGCTGTGTTTAAGACATCCATAGGAATAGGAGAACACTTTTGCATAACCTCTCTACAGCACATGCTTAAGGACATATGGTTAAAGTGTTGTCATAACACAGAAATATCACATAATTACTCAGTCAACAACGATGCCCATGACATCTGTCACAATTTGTGGCAGCGCCCCTAACATTGCATGTCAAGGCAGATCGGTCGGAGAGCTTTCTAATGTATTTTGGCCTCATATTTGCACTCCACTTGGCCGAGCTTTTGACATTTCCAGAAGAGTAGATTTGTTCAGCTCACTTTCCATTAGGCCTAACCAGTAGGCTCATATTTATTTAAAGAGGAAGGAAGAATAAGGATATTATGAATTAATGGATTTCACACAGAGTTTTCTGCTGTAATATTAGTGCTTTTATTTCTTTAATCTGAATTTAGAACAAAGCCCCAATATGAACAAGTCACATGGCAAATAAAACAATAAAGTACTTTGATTGTCTTTTCCACTTTAACATCTCCAGACATATCTAGGTCGTTTTTTAAAAGAAGAACAATGTATGCTTGAGGAAACAGGAGATGTTATGTAGAAGAGCATCTCATTAATACTAGTTAGCCCTACTTGAGTTTTAAGGACTGACTTAATCACAGTCGTGATTGTGTTTCTCATCACAGTCGCAGAACGACTGTCAAATCTCCCACACGTGTACAGTGCTTTTACTTTTATGGAAACACATTCCTTTACTGTAAGTATTATGGGTTCTTATTATTAGATATGCCTAGTTCTCAACACTGTCTATACTAAGCTATACTCTATCAAAGACATAACCAAATATCCAGGATTGGGTTTAACCAAATGTAAAAATGTAATAATCTATCATTGAAAAAGTAAAACCCCCACCTAAAGCCCCTTTTTTAGGGGTGTGACCCATCACTTGAGAACCACTGCTATATGGGGTACATTGTCGCAATGGGAACCTGCCATTAAATAGCCTATTATACTTTTGACTCATAACCTTATAATTACTGAGATATAGCCCCTGTAACAACTTCCCCATGTGACAACTAGCCACGGTCTCTCCTACATACCTGTACAGTCATGCTAAACTGGAAACCATTGCGAAACCAGAATAAAACTGAATACAATTACAGAATATGCAAGCAAAATGAACCTGCAATACTGTAAAAGACTGATATGTTGCTTTTTATGTCATGGAGAAATGATCATTTGGAACAGATGTCTAAAATAAATTTTGAATTGTTTTATTAGAGGAAACTTTCACACCTCAATCAGACAAGGAGACAGTGATTAATTGTTTAAAGGGAATTGTTTCCCTAGTGGGCCACTCTGCTATTTCCTTACGGTCAGTGAATAATTAGCAGTTTATTAGCAGCTTGTTTACATGTGTACTGCACAGTGAAAAACAACAACAACAACAAAAAAAAAAACACTTCCACTCTACATAACACCATCAAGGGACAGTGAATCTAAAATAGTTATGCAGCACAATTATTTTCCCTATAATTGGTTTACTTAGCTGTTACATTTATTGTAACTTGAAAATTGTCAAGCTGTTTTGTAGTCAAATAAGGGTTTATTTATAGTTCACATCCCATGCGCCAACATCAGCCTTCACTGACATGGAGAATGCAAATAAATAAGACAAAAAATAAAAAGACAATAAGATAACAATATTTTGGAACTGGATGATTCATCACCATTACTGTGAATGTATGAGATTCAATATGTTATTGATGTTCTTGACTAATTGAATAAAACAAGTCAATTTGTCATTCTGCCTTCTGTGGTGTTGTGTGGTGTTGAAAATTATACATTTATGAATTACAGCCAATAATTTTCTCCAATATACAAACACTTCTGCCTTTAGTGTCCCATAGAAGCAATTCAGCTTTATCAGAGTAATAAAATCAGTCTTTCACTTAATGTAGTAAATGTGTTTAGTAAGCCTCTGTGAGTTGGCTTTCACATTCCTAAATATTAATACACAGTGATAAAACAACAACAACAATAACCAGTAATACTTTTGCAAAGTAGACAGTTTCCTTTGTAACTGCTTGTTTTGAAAAAACCCACATTACATGCTGAAGGTGAATGTTTATTAAAAAAGGCCAAGTTGTCTATATATGTATATATATATATATATATATATATATATATATATATATATATATATATATATATACACACACCTGTATATATTCATAACAGAACACACCACTCAACATCATATAGGCACATTCACACCAGAACAAACTGATTATTCAATAGTGCAGAATGTTTAATTTATATGTATTTATGCAAAGTAAATTAACAACAGCAACAACAATAATTAAAATATGCATATATTATGCATATTATAATATGGACTGAATAATAATACAGACATTATAAAATACAACTATTTTCAATATTCAACAGATTGCCTGCATTCATTATCAATGGCCAGCCTTTGTGGCGTCATAGTGTTGTACGCTTATTGATTGTGTGAGTTTGTCAATTCAAGTATGATTCAAGCTGCTATCAAATTACATATTAGACCTTCAGTGACAATGTCCTTAATTTACATTGCTTAGTAATAGACTTATTAAAACCCTTGAAAAATCAAATATTGGGAACAGTTTGCGTTTGCTGCATCATTAATATTGAAATGCATGTAAAGACCTACCATCTGCTTAAAGTAGTTAAACCATTGTCACATACAAACGCAGGACACACGTTGCTCCACAAATTATCAAGGATAGAAACCCAACAGATAATATTTTTTTCTTTCTTTCTTTTTTGCACATTACACAATTAATACTAGTCATCATACTGCTGGTTTCCAGAGTCATGGGGTAAAATGCTGAAAGTTTAATCTCTAAATTACAAGAATGTATGCATTTGACATTTATCATTCAACAATGATGATTGATCTACAATATACTTGCAGCAGTAGGTCTTAAAGGTATTGCAAGGCTGAGGGTGATATAATTGCTAACATATGTCATTGCAATGTCATTCAAAATTCAATAGATCTAATATGCAATATTAAGACATTCTGCATTACTGAAGAGTGACATGTAGAGTCAGCAAGACATTAGGTCCATAAATGCTTTAGTATTTCTGAATTGGTTGATTAAGTTTGATTAAGGTTAAGATTTAAGTCTGTAACAGTCTGTAACAGCAAAGCAGTGGCATAGCCAAGGGTGGGCTGGGGTGGGCCTGGACCCACCCAAATTAGACCCAGGCCTACCCAGAATATTACAGATTATTTCTTTACTTCAAATATATATTTATAAAATAGTTAAAAATTGTATACATTCTTCTTTCTGAAAGTGTGAAAGAACTGTTTGAATGTGCCGCCTTTCTGTTGCTAAGGAAAATTTGGAGAAAACAAAATTGGGCAAAATTTTGGCCCATATATTTTTATTGAGGCCCACCCAAAAGTTATTTCCCAGCTATGCCCTTGCACCAAAGGCTTCATTGATAACCTTTCTACATGTTTTATTTTATATATATATATATATATATATATATATATATATATATATATATATATATATATATACTGGCGGCCAAAAGTTTGGAATAATGTACAGATTTTGCTGTTTCGGAAGGAAATTGGTACGTTAATTCACCAAAGTGTCATTCAGCTGATAACAAAGTATAGTCAGGACATTACTGATGTAAAAAACAGCACCATCACTATTTGAAAAAAGTCATTTTTGATCAAATCTAGACAGGCCCCATTTCCAGCAGCCATCACTCCAACACCTTATCCTTGAGTAATCATGCTAAATTGCTAATTTGGTACTACAAAATCACTTGCCATTATATCAAACACAGTTGCAAGCTATTTGGTTCGTTAAATGAAGCTTAACATTGTCTTTGTGTTTGTGTTTGTGTTTGTTTTTGAGTTGCCACAGTATGCAATAGACTGGCATGTCTTAAGGTCAATATTAGGACAAAAATGGCAAAAAAAAAAAAAAAAACAGCTTTCTCTAGAAACTCATCAGTCAATCATTGTATTGAGGAATGAAGGCTATACAATGCTTGAAATTGCCAAAAAACTGAAGATTTCATACAAAGGTGTACATTACAGTCTTAAAAGACAAAGGACAACTGGCTCTAACAAGGACAGAAAGAGATGTGGAAGGCCTAAACAAGGATGTACAACTAAACAAGAAGATATGTACATCAGAGTCTCTAGATTGAGAAATAAATGCCTCACATGTCCTCAGCTGACAGCTTCATTGAATTCTACTCGCTCAACACCAGTTTCATGAACAACAGTAAAGAGAAGACTCAGGAGTGCAGGTCTTATGGGAAGAATTGCAAAGAAAAAGCCACTTTTAAAAAAGAAAATCAAAAAGAAAAGGTTAGTGGGGGCAAAGAAACATTGGACAACTGATAACTGGAAAAAAGTGTCATGGATCTTAACCCCATTGAGCTTTTGTGGGATCAGCTAGACTGTAAGGTGCGTGAGAAGTGCCCAACAGCCACATCTATGGCAAGTGCTACAGGAAGCATGGGGTGAAATGTCACCTGAGTATCTGGACAAACTGACAGCTAGAATGCCATGGATCTGCAAAGCTGTCATTGCTGCACATGGAGGATTTTGAAGTAGTTTATGAAGTTCTGAACATTTTTATAGTAATGTTTCACTTTATTAATGTCCTGACTATACATTGTGATCAGTTGAATGCCACTTTGGTGAATAAAAGTACCAATTTCTTTCCATAAGAGCAAAATCTTTACATAATTCCAAACTTTTGGCCACCAGTGTGTATATATATATATAATGAAATAAATTAATATGGTGACACAATTATATTTTTGTCTACAAAACTCATTTCAAATTCAAATATATATATTTACCATGGTGATGGCATGTTTTTGGATGTGTACCATGGTAATGCCACATTTTGTAGATGTGTACTATGGTACTACCATTTTTTTTGGAAGTGTACTATGGCAATGGCAAGTTTTTGGATATGTGCCCTGGTAATACAATGCTTTTTGGATGTGTACCATGATAATGCCATGTTTTTTGGATGTGTGATATGGTAATACCATTCATTTTAGACGTGTACTATGGTAATAGGATTTTTTTTTTCTTTTTTTTTTTGGTCGTGTATCATGGTAATACCATGGTACTTGGATGTCTACCATAGTAACATGATGTTTTTGGACATGTACCGTGGTAATGCTATATTTTTTGAATGTGTACCATAGTAATGCCACATTTTGTGGACGTGCACTATGGTTATACCATGTTTTCTGAAGTGTACATGGGCAAGTTTTTGGATGTTTGCCCTGGTAGTACCATGCTTTTTGGACATGTAACATAGTAATACCATTTTTTATTTTTTTTTATTGGATGTGTGCCATGATAATACTTTGTTTTTTTGGATGTGTACTATGGTAATAGTGTGTTTGGGTGACATCATGATATACCATCAGTTTGGACACACACACACTTGACTAAATTTATGTTGCTCATGATCTTGAAGAAATTTGATCTAAAGACATATGATTAAATACCTGAAGAAAACAAATATTTTCAATATATACATTTAAAAAAAAAAAATTTTTTTTTTTGAATGGATGAACTGGACCAAATAGTGAAGGGGAAAAACAGTCAGCAAGTGTCCAGGCATACATGAAAAATTATGAAGAAAATGCATTTTATACATTATTCTCAAACCACTGCATTTCAAATCATTCCAAAGATTCCAATTTTCACGTGATCTGAAGTACAAGCAAAAGAAAAGATGAAAGAAAAATGGAATACAGACGGATGACAGTGACCCGTTGCCATAGAAACAGCCCTGTGTGGGGGCAGCCTGGCAGGTACCCTGTCGAGCTGCCCCAGAGAGCATTGCCCCCCTAGGCGCCTGCCTATATCGCCTATGCCAGGATCCACTACTGGCTAACTGGCTAACAAACTTGCCCTTTAATTAATAAAGAGGTTTTACAGCAGATAAATGACAAAACCGATGGCGAAAGTATTGATAAGGCATGTTGTAACATTGTTTTTCGTTGTTTTGTGTGAACGTGGTTGAAAGGGCTTACTGAACACTTTAGCTTGTTATTCTGTTAAGATAGATAACATTATGAAAGCAACTGCTACAGCATAGTTGATGACAGTTCATTAACACATCATTGTGCTGCTGTTGTTATGGATCATGGAACCATTGTTGACATAAAGTTGTGCTCAAAAGTTTGCATACCCTGGCAGAAATTGTGAAATTTTGGCAATGATTTTGAAAATTTGACTGATCATGCAAAAAAACTGTCTTTTATTTAAGGATAGTGATCATAGGAAGCCATTTATTATCACATAGTTGTTTGGCTCCTTTTTAAATCATAATGATAACAGAAATCACCCAAAAGACCCTGATCAAAATTTTACATACCCTTGAATGTTTGGCCTTGTTACAGACACACAAGGTGACACACACAGGTTTAAATGGCAATTAAATGTTAATTTCCCACACATGTGGCTTTTTAAATTGCAATTAGTGTCTGTGTATAAATAGTCAATGAGTTTGTTAGCTCTCACATGGATGCACTGAGCAGGCTAGATACTGAGCCATGGGGAGCAGAAAAGAACTGTCAAAAGACCTGCATAACAAGGTAATGGAAATTTATAAAGATGGAAAAGGATATAAAAAGATATAAAAGACTTGAAAATGCCAGTCAGTACTGTTCAATCACTTATTAAGAAGTGGAAAATTCAGGGATCTCTTGATACCAAACCAAGGTTAGGTAGACCAAGAAAGATTTCAGCCACAACTGCCAGAAGAATTGTTCGGGATACAAAGTAAAACCCACAGGTAACCTCAGGAGAAATACAGGCTGCTCTGGAAAAAGACAGTGTGGTTGTTTCAAGGAGCACAATACGACGATACTTGAACAAAAATGAGCTGCATGGTTGAGTTGCCAGAAAGAAACCTTTACACCTTGAAATGCCTCACAGCTTCTGGCACACTGTAATTTGGAGTGACGAGACCAAAATAGAGCTTTATGGTCACAACCATAAGTGCTATGTTTGGAGAGGGGTCAACAAGGCCTATAGTGAAAAGAATACCATTCCCCCCTGTGAAGCATGGTGGTGGCTCACTGATGTTTTGGGGGGGTGTGAGCTCTAAAGGCACGGGGGAATCTTGTGAAAATTGATGGCAACATGAATGCAGCATGTTATCAGAAAATACTGGCAGACAATTTGCATTCTTCTGCACAAAAGCTGCGCATGGGACGCTCTTGGACTTTCCAGCATGACAATGACCCTAAGCACAAGGCCAAGTTGACCCTCCAGTGGTTACAGCAGGAAAAGTTGAAGGTTCTGGAGTGGCCATCACAGTCTCCTGACCTTAATATCATCGAGCCACTCTGGGGAGATCTCAAACATGTGGTTCATGCAAGACGACCAAAGACTTTGCATGACCTGGAGGCATTTTGCCAAGACGAATGGACAGCTATACCACCTGCAAGAATTTGGGGCCTCATAGACAACTATTACAAAAGACTGCACGCTGTCATTGATGCTAAAGGGGGCAATACACAGTATTAAGAACTAAGGGTATGCAGACTTTTGAACAGGGGTCATTTCATTTTTTTCTTTGTTGCCATGTTTTGTTTTATGATTGTGCCATTCTGTTATAACCTACAGTTGAATATGAATCCCATAAGAAATAAAAGAAATGTGTTTTGCCTGCTCACTCATGTTTTCTTTAAAAATGGTACATATATTACCAATTCTCCAAGGGTATGCAAACTTTTGAGCACAACTGTATTCAGTGCTCAAGGGAAAGGCCAAATGAGAACTATATGGCTGGAAACCTTCAATAACTAAAGCATGTTTATAAGTGTTAATAAGTAATGAATGACACATTATCCTGCAATGAAAGAGGGATTTTGCTATTTTTAACTAGTCATAGAATATAATCTATTTAGATAGAACGATATACAGTATTCATAGGGACACAGCAGGCGTTGCAGAATCTGCTCTCTAAATCATCTCAGATTGTCTATATTAGATTATGGCTATTATTTTACATTCACTGATCCCTGACCAGTGAAACATAACCCTAGTAGGCTAGTGCAAAAACTAAATAAATACATAAATAAACCGATATCACAAAAAACAAACCAACATGAACTTTAAAGGAATATTCAGGGTTCAATACAAGTTAAGCTCAATCGACAGCATTTGTGGCATAATGTTGATTACCACAAAAAATTATTTATTCTTGTCCCTCCTTATTAAAAAATAAAAAGAACAAATTGAGGTTGCAGTAAGACACTAACAATGGAAGTGAATTGGGCCGATTTTTGAAGGGTTTAAAGGCAGAAATGTGAAGCTTTTAGTTTTAAATAAGCACTTGCATTAATCCTTCTGTTTAAACCCCTGTATTATTTTAGTTGTGAAGTTGTTGAAATAGTCATTTTTACAGTTAATTTTAGGGTTTATGGCGTTATGTCGTCATTACAATGAAGCTATAAAATTGGTTGTACAGTAACTCATTCATTACCACTTTATTATTGATATAAATGTTTTATCGCTACATTTTTACCATGGATAGACACTTAAATTAGTACAATCAGAAATAAGATGACTTGAATCATTCTTGGCTTTTTATTGATATGATATCAATTTGTACCTATTTTTTCAGATGTTTGATAAAAAAAGAAAAGGGTTTTGTATATAGTCTTGAAGGCAGCCGTCAAACCCACAAGATGCAGTTACCTAAGATAGCTTGTAAGTGCTTTTAAAACTGTAATAAATCAGATGGAATACATTTATATTTTACATTGTACATTTATAGTAAGAGAATGAATAGCTAAAAGGCTTATATTCATCTTAAAAGTTGACTTGAGGATTCTGTTTTGGCCTATATATTTTTATTATTATTTATTTATTTATTTTTGTCTCATAAAAGATCAAATTGCTTTGTTATACTAGGACTGATTTATTATTACAAGAAGCCTCTTCATTTATATAGGTCAGTATGAAATATTTCTTTTATATCTTCTAATCTTGTATCTCTTGTTCCTCTAGTTGCTCTGATTCAGAAGTTTGTTATTCTGCAAGTCAATGTTCCGTTGAGAAAATACTTCTTTGCCAAGTTTCTGTAAATGCCATCATTTCATTTTTAAATATATATATTTTTCCATTTAGTGTTATTTTTGACAGGTTCTTTCTTATAATGTGTACCATATCCTCAAGCTACTAAAATGTTTTTATTTATTTATTTTTTTTATTGCTGCTGCTGTTACATTATCATTTCTATCAATTAAATTATCTGAAAGCGTAGAGGGTTTATTAACATAGAGAATGAATTAATTCACACTCTCACGCATATAGATATCACTCCTACACACACACACACACACACACACACACACACACAAATGCTTAAAGGAATAATTTACCCAAAAATTTAAATCCTGTCATCATTCACTCACCCTCATATTGATCCAAACAGGAATAACTTTTTTCTTACATGAAACATAAAATGATACTGCAAATAATCACTATGGGCAGTCAGATAAATTAATCTTAGCTCTGCAAGGTCCTTTGTAATATGACCACAGAAAATGACCTGAGAACTTCTTGTAGCTGGTGTAATGTATGATAAGGCACTACTGTCTGTGTGCAGTGGTGTAATCTGTGTATTGATCTGGACTCCCTCACAGCTGAGATATTCAGAGGGGTGCGTTTCATGTCTCTGGGTGCGATCATCATCTCCGCCTGCTGTAAGGTTCAGTGGATCTTCACGATGAAGTATGAACCCGCAGACTGCACGGATGGAGGTTAGGGAAAAGGCATCTGATACTTTGCTTAATGTGTACCATGTTTTGCCCCAGTGTGCAAAAGATGTTGTGTAAATGCTAGATAGCTTTAAATTAATAGTTCACCAAAAAATTTAAATGTATTATATTCTAAAGTAAATGGTGATTTTTACTGCCAAGCTCCAAAAAGGACAAAAAAAGCACTGTAAAAGTAGTCCAAACAGCTTTTGTGCTATAATCCAAGTCTTCTGAAGCCATATGATAACTTTGTGTGAGTAACAGACCAAAATTTAAGCCGTAATTCACAGATAATCTTCCCTTCTGTACAAAAGTCAGTCCACACGACCGTCATCTTGGGAACTCTCATGAGCAGATATTTTGCTGGGCCTCATGTGCTCAGATAGGAGACAAAGGCAGGCCTACACACAGTAATAATGCCTGACTTAGGCCTGTAGGATCAAACTCTCAGCTCCTATTGGATGAAAGCACAACAGAACTAACGGTTGCCATCTCTCCCACAATCGCTAAACCAGCTTCGGTGCCGTCACCTTGTTCTCTCTCTCTCGTACTAACCGCACACACACACGACCCCTCAGAAACATACCCGCACACACATTTGGTGAACAGATAACTTGGCGATAGAGCCCAGCTTTGTCCTTAAGTTATCGTATCAGCAGAGACACATGTTAAAAGGGCAGACGCCATTAACCAGTCTCTCCACCCACATTCGCAGCCACATTCTCTGGCCAGAAACCTCACGTGACGCACTCTCCACGAGAGCCACGCCTGCCATTTTGTGCAATCCTTCTCTCCTTACACACACACACACACACACACACACACACTCACATGTTGGCGCAGCTATCATTATGAGGACTCTCCATAGACATAATGATTTTTATACTGTACAAACTATAGATTCTATCCCCTAACCCTAACCCTACCCCTAAACCTAACCCTCACAAAAAACTTTCTGCATTTTTACATTTTCAATAAAACATCATTTAGTATGTTTTTTAAGTGATTTGAATTATGGGTACACTAGAAATGTCCCCATAAACCACGTTTATAGCATAATACCCTTGTAATTACCAGTTTGTAACCTAAAAAAGTGTCCTCGTAAACCACTTAAACCTACCCACACACACATACACCCATTCACACACACACACACACACACACACACACGTCTACCCTCCTCTCATGTATTATAGGCTTATCTGTTACCATATCTAATCATGTTACTGTTTAGTTTGTAGTTGGAAGTCAGAAGTTTATTGACTGCATTGTATTGATTATTTATTTATGTTACTGCATCAATACATTTTGTTATACTTTAAAGAGAAGTGTTTTGGTATTGTTCTGCATGCACCTGTGCCAAGGGCTGGCAGGGGATGTCAGTGCTCGGATTCAAACCTTCATTGATCCCCTTTTGAATGGCGATTTTCTCCGGACGTCGACTTTCCTAAGAGAACAATCCTATATTGAGACTGCTAAACTGTCTGGTTATTAGTCCCTGATTCCAGGGTGGTGCCCCGGCAATATTAATTCTTATTAATATTCTATTGATTTTGATAATTGATAGTTATATTTGATGATTGTTGATTTGAAGGATTAATAAGCTAATGTTGATTCTAATCAATGTTCTATTGATTTTAATAATTAATTATCTTTGATAATTATTAATTATTGCTAATAACCAAACCTGCTCCTGAGCAAAGCCCCAACAATTTTATATGGAAACAAGCGGCATACAAGTACAGCTCCTATCTACTTCAAAGTGGAAAAGACGAAATCTTCAAAATGGTTGGTTAAGATTACATCAAATGTGACAACAATGGTATCATAAAGTGTGCTTCTTTAACTCAAATCAAGCAAAAAATGCTATTTTATAGTCAGATCAAGATAATGCACATGCACATTCTCGAGTTGACTGACAGGCGATATCTCTATCTAAAGGTGATTGGTTCATTTACCTCTAAGGCACAACTTCCTTTTCTACACTCTTCATATTATGTGTTCCAATTTCTCCCATTTATTTTAATACAAGTGCTCCATCTCGGGCTAAACAGCCTCTGTCCACTCTCACAAATCTCACTTGCGCTTGTGCCCAGTTCAAACATGTCGCTTTTAGATGAGAAGCACCAGATTTTTCATTATTGACAGCAAACGCCATTGGTTCTCGCATGTCATATTTAACTCTTCTGATAATGCTTTTTTTTTTGTACATGATAACTAAAATGTACATTTTAGCATGAACTATACCTCTAATATTTAGTCCCTCCAGGATTTTGCAATCTTGTGAACGCAAGAGTTCTTGCAAATTCAACCAATCTCCGCATTATTTGAGGTAGCTTGCAATTTGTTATAATTTACAAACATTTTCAGCAAAAAACTAAACGTAAATCTGAGGGAATCCCATCGTTTTTCTTCATGTTTGACGGTGGCAAAACAAATGCTTGAAAAGCTTGGAGCAGTCGCAACATTTCCAAATGCACAGCTGCCATTGTCTCATCTCCATATTAGCAGTGTAAGCGTCTCCGCCTTGTCTCCTCCACTTTTTGCGTTCACTATCAAGATCCTTGTCTTAACTTTCACGGGACCATGGACAGCACACATGCCACATACATCACTGCTAGCATTTAATCTTCACCCTGAGTGCTGCGAATGAGACACAAAAACCCACATTTACACAAAGAATCCCTAACATTCATTTAAAATCCCCATTAGTTGTGTAGTAAAATGTGATTAGAATTTTAAGTGCTTAATACAGTAGGCTACGAATCTGAAAATGGTAATTTATGCTGAAAAATTATATGCTGAAAATAAATGTTCATACATATTTTTTACTTATATAAAAAGGTCACATATATACATTTATGCAACATACACGCCTATATTTTAAATGATGACAAAAATTGCTATTTTCATATATGTAACATCTATTTTTTAAACCACTTGTGGAATTTAAATTTGTACATTAATGCTCAAATATATGAACACTAATTGTATTTGTTCATATGTGGATATATACAGTAACAGATTTCAATATCAGACAATGTAATAATTGCTACAGGCATAATTATTGAATCCTCATTTGTGTTTTTAGTTTACAGATTTATTGCATGTCTATTTTAACGTTTTCTTGCATTGTCTGAGTTAGAAAATTTTTATACAAAAATAATTAAGGGTCTTCCAATACCCACAGGTTTTACCTAATTTTATGATATATTTTTGTGTGTAATTTATTTTTTTATTTTTTTTGCATGCTAACTGCATATTCAGATATTGTGCACTAAAATATTTACATGCTATTGCATGTAATTAAGTTTTCAACTGTAAAACAACCCCAAAAAGATGCAGCAAATTGCATTGCAAAATTTGAGAAAATACGCAGCAAATTCAGTCATTTTGGGCCGCAAAAATCGGGAAAAAGTGTCGTGAAATACTGGTGGGACTGAATATTCTATTTTTTTTGGGGGGGGGGGGATTTTTCCCCTTTTTCTCCCAATTTGGAATGCCCGATTCTCAATGTGCTCTGATTGGCTTCAGTCCGGGTGGCGGAGGACGAATCCCAGTTGCCTCCGTGTCTGAGACAGTCAACCTGCACATCTTATCATGTGGCTTGTTGAGCGCGTTGCCACGGAGACATAGCACGTGTGGAGGTTCACCATGCGCCCCACCGAGAACAAACCACATTATAGCGACCACGGGGAGGTTACCCCATGTGACTCTACCCTCCCTAGCAACCGGGCCAATTCGGTTGCTTAGGAGACCTGGCTGGAGTCACTCAGCACGCCCTGGGATTCGAACTAGCGAACTCCAGGGGTGGTAGCCAGTGTATTTTACCACTGAGCTACCCAGGCCCCCCTGAATATTCTATTTTTAACATTTTCCCTAGATCTGTTTCTATATACTTGGTGAAGTGTAGTTGAAACATCTCTACAACATTGTCTTTTCAACACATTTTACATGACGAATAATTTTTTGGTGATTTACTCAAGGTATAGAGATAAGAAGTGGTCCAAAAGAAGAGATTCCCATGAATTGCCAGATTCCTAATGAAGTTCAGCATGTTATCCAGCTCGTCAACATGTAAACACTGGGACGGACTGGTCTAAAAGGTGGATCTGCAAACTCAGATACAGGTAATTTCCAAATGTAAATACACATAATAAAGGAATATGCCACAAGAGGCTGTGCACAATAGGGATTTTACCATGGGTAAGTGTCATACAAAGTGTAATCATTATTTATTAATAATAAAAAACAAAATAAATAAATAAATAAGAAATTTTCTACAAAGTAATATAGTTCATAAGACTTTCATACTGTAGGCTGTTTTTGATTGACAAGCAATGCAGCAACTTGGTGCATTAACATACTGTTCAGCTAATGTGTGGCCACATGTGTGCATATATTGATCTTTGATTGTGGCTCATCCAATCATATTTTAGAGGTACTTCACAAATTTCACATCTTAGCTAAGTTTATATTTGTACATTGGTTGTTTTATTATTTATCTGAACATAGTCATAAAGTTCTGTGTTCTTTTCTGTTCTTTCCTAAACAGAAGGTCAGACACCTCTGCAGAATTCTCCTGATATTTCTTGTCTATTAGTTTGCTGACAATAGATGCCTCTTGCCAAGAGAGCTCTAATCATGTCTCTTTAGTCACATACCTGTCCACTCTCCTGGTCCACTGAGACATTCATAGCTGTTTACAGTTTTTATTTATCCAGACATCTGCTGGCCTCATATCAAAGTGCCAGACTGCTGTCATCTCACCCTTAGACTCTAGAAAATGACTCGTACATCTGAAATCTGCCCTCGCAACATATTAAAGGGATAGTCACTCAAAAATCGAAGCTCTGTCATCAGTTACTCACCCTCATGCTGTTCCAAACCTGTATGACTTTCTTTCTTCTGTGGTACCAAAAACAAGATGTTAGACAGAATGTTAGAGTCAGTTTGTGTAATGTTTGTGCTCCACAGAAGAAAGCAAGTCATACAGAATATTGTCAAATGGCATGAGGGTGAGTAAATGATGACAGAATTTTGATTCTTTGAAAATTAAATTTCACCCTTTGAAATAACAAAAGGTTAGAAGGCAATTAATGACCAAAGGTGTTGGAGACTTTAACGGGATAG